>NW_005871188.1:64536-83161 GCF_000147115.1 Myotis lucifugus
AGCGCCCAACCCCCTGATCGACCCTGCTCTGTGTGTGACAGCGACGGAGCCCCAACCCCCCTGATGGGCCCTGCTCTGTGAGTGACAGGGGGCAGCACCCCAACCCCCTGATTAGCCCTGCTCTGTGTGTGACGGGGGCAGCACCCCAATCCCCTGATCGGCCCTGCTCTGTGTGTGACAGGGGGCAGCGCCCCAGCCCCCTGATCGGCCCTGCTCTGTGCGTGACAGGGGGTGGCGCTGCAACCTCCCCATCGACCCTGCCTTGAGTGTGACAGGGGGCGGTGCCCCAACCCCCTAATTGGCCTTACCCTGAGCGTGACTGAGGGTGGCATCGCAACCTCCCGATCTGCCCTGCTCTGTGCATGACGGGGCAGCGCCCTAACTCCCTGATCGCCCCACCAGGGGCTGCACCTAGGGATTGGGAGTGCCCTCTGCCACCCGGGAGCAGGCCTAAGCCAGCAGGTCGTTATCTCCTGAGGGGTCCCAGACTGCGAGAGGGCACAGGCTGGGCTGGGGGACCCCCCCTCCCCTCCCGAGTGCACAAATTTTTGTGCACTGGGCCTCTAGTATCTATATAAAAAGCCTAAGCGACCAAACGACCGGTCGCTATGACGCACACTGACCAGGGGACAGATGTTCAGTCCACAGGATCAGGCTCCCTCCTGTCTGGATCAGGCCGAAACCAGCTATCTGACATCCCCTGAGGGGTTCCGGATTGCAAGACGGTGCAGGCCAGGCCAAGGGACCCCACCAGTGCACGAATCCGTGCACTGGGCCTCTAGTGATTTCATAACATCTAATTTGACTTAACTGAATCACTGGAAAAGTATAAAAGACTTATTGCCTAAATATTTCTAAAGTAGAACAGAAAAATAAATTTACCCAATATAATAAAATCCTGCAGTAATGTACATCTCAAAAACTAAAATTTAAATATTATGGAACTGGCAGTGGGTTCCAGTCTTCCTCTGTATGACCCATTCTCAAACATGGGTGGACTAAAGTTCTAGTCTGTGTCTGTGGTGGGGAGTAGACATGGTATGCAGGAAATGGGACCACTGGCCTCAGTATTATCTTGGCCCAAACTGATTGGGAGATTCCTAGAATAAGCTCACTTGAGACTGCTAGCTCATCACAGAACTCAGAATATTTCAGGTGAAGCAGAAAACTGTCACTAGGTGATACCAAACTGCAGTGGGACAGGGAGAAATGTGGATCAGCAGGTAGACCTCCTGCACTCCAGGCTAGTTTAACTGTGCAGACCTGCTCAGTCATCTCAGTAACTTCACAATAACATTACTCCTCATTGTATGTGTTTGAAAATTTTGACCCTATTTCTGTTATGGTGGGGTTTATGAGTTAATCACCTTTTCTGGGCATTTATCTTAATGTGGTGACATATTTGACACATACACTTACATCAACAGAAGAACTGATACTGCTCCTTGAGCCTGAGGTACTAGCAATCCAATGGCCATATCCATTTTCTGGTCCATCCACATTAATATCTGCTAAGTGCTGCTGCAATGCTTAAAATAAATGAGAAGAAAATAAAACCCATCAAATCAACCCCTTTTGGAAAGATCCATTACTAGAGAAGTATAATAAACATGTCATAGCTGGATGAAAAAGGATCCACAGACATGATTACAGGTCTTTCTTTCTGCACCTCTGAAAAGGAGAAAAGGACTTCAAGCCACAGAAAGCCTTCCCTTCCTCTTCTCCTTCCTTCTAATGCCCTCTGTACGCATATATTGCTTTTCTTAACTGATCCTGTGGGTGACAATAACTGTATATATAGGCTTGATATTTTCCTTTTTGGAAGGTAATCTTTCAAGTATTAATAGATGATTTCAGCAACATTTTCTTATGACATAGAAGATTAATAGAAAACTTACTGTTATACCTGAAACAAATACAAAATAATATTGAATGTAAACTCTAATTTAAAAAAAAGAAAGAAAAAAAACCTACGGTGACTTTTATTTTACCATAAGGAGATATCAATCTTTGCCATAATAAAAAAAGCAGTCTAGGCATTAACTGCTATGGAAAAAGAGTTTTTCTTGGAAAATAAATAATTCATACCTTTAGGCCAATACTTGCTTAACACTTTATTAAAATAATCCCTTCTGTAGATCACTCTATGTCTGAGCCTCAAAGATAATTAATTATCAGGCCACGATATATGGGAGGTAATCATGATCCTTGCTAATGTCATAAGGACAAGAAGGAAACAAGTACTAATCTGAAAATACTAAGTTATGACATAAGATAATGTAATTACCATTTCTTTTTCGTGGCTGTAATAACGAAGATTTAGGCTCTTTGCAAGTTTGATGATCACAGTACAGTTTCATTGCCTATACTCACTATACTGTACATTAGTACTGCAGGACTTATTTACTAGTTGCAAGTCTGTCCACTTAAATGACATCTCTTGTAAAAAATGAAAACTCTAAATGTTATTACTCTGACCTAATTCTTCATAAATTCTCAAATATTGCCTGCAGAGATTTTGTCAATTATTTTACTAACCTGGATTACCAGATATTAGTCTGCAGATTTGAAAACATCAGCTTATTTGTTTTATTCCATTGAGCCAACATTTTTCTAGCAGCTAATATCTTCAAGTAGTTCAAAAATAAAATAAAAACAAAACAAATTTAAAAAGCAAGAGTAGGAAGGACATACAGATACAGTGAAAAGTATTCCTCCTACTCCTTTCCTAGATCCTATCTACTTCTTCTCTGTAGAGGCAAGTCATGTGGGCAGTTATTCAGGCATCTTTACAAAAATATCTTTTGCAAATACAAGCTAACTAAACACATCTATTTATAGAGTCTTCTATTAAATATTTATCAATTTCCTATTATATTTGTCTATTACCTATGTTCTGCTGGCTTTGTCTTTTCTGAAAATACTGAATGACTAAAGAGAGAAAATACCCATTAACTGACTTAGTTAACTACAAATCAGCTCTGATTAATATAATTTCCACTGAAAAGTGGAGGCAAAGGGATTAATAAGTTAAAATCTTACCCATAAATCCTCCACTGGCAATGCTCACATATTCTTTGTTTTTCTGTAATGGAATATAAACTTTAAATTATTCCAAAATGCAATATAATTAAAACTCCTGATAATTCTGTAAACATTGACAGATGTAATATAAGGTTATATGCTAACATTATGGACTTTGGCACAGAGAGGTAAATACATTTACCTTGTGTACTGTAAGGTCTGGTACTTGGGTGGGAAGAAAGGAAGAACTTCATGGCTCTAACAAGACTGTAATTTTATTTGTATTATAGTTCCAATAGTGTAATAAAGAGTCAAATGAAAAACAGGTAAGTTGTATTTTTGGATATAATTAGAGTGTGTTTTTTTTTTTAAATTTTCAAAATAGTGTGTCCTTTATAAAAAGGAAATATAAAAGCAAATATTCCAAATGAAAAAAATGACAGAATGTTACCATTTTACAAACAATTTCCCCTCTAACAAATAACATGCAAGGAAATACATTTTGAAAGATAACTTATAAATCTATAAATTTAAAAAGACTTAAAAAGATATCATCCAAGTGCAATGTCTTGTTTTGGATATTGGGAAATTCAGGGAAACCTGAACACTATGTTATTTTTTATAATAAAGTCTAATAATGATAATGTGATTATGTCTGTACAAAGAGTTTATAGGTTTCAATTCTCTGCATTTCTAGATTTGTTTGAAATTATCCATGATAAAAATCGGGAGGGAAATTTCTAAGCCACATCAAGAACTTGAATTATAAAAATAGAGTTCACAATATTCCAAATTTTTGCTATCTGACAGCCCTCCCAATAAGCAGTTTATACCAGAGCATTTTTTGAATAGGCCAATTAAATTTATAAATAAAATGAGTTTGAGCCCCTATTTGTTATTCTGTATAAATTTCTAAAATCTTTTCTTTAATAAAGTACAAAGTTATCTTATAGTCTCTCCCCCAAATATCTCAGTACTTCTCTCATTTTGTCTTTCAAGGATTCTGTCTTCTACAATAATTTTCTCAAACCTGATTTCCAGTAAAATATAACATGAATAGAAAGGACCCAAGTTGAGTGGCTTATGCAACACCACACCACTGTCTTCCTGATTCCACAGTTCAGGGTTACACAAAAAGAGGACTTTAACTGAGTACGGCTTTGTAGAGAAGGGAGGGGAACAGATTGCATAAAGTCACAAATACTGATTAGTTACACTGAAGATAATTTATATTCAAACACACAAAAAGAGGTAGCTAAAAATAGTGAATATATTAAAATGAATTACACAGCTACTATAAATAGTCTTAGGACATGAATAAAGGTAAAGATCAATGCAATGGGATAATCCAGAAACAGATGCTAACATATAGAAGAATTCAGTATATTAAAATTGTGGTATTTAAAATTGATAGCATAACTGGTTAGCTACCAGGGAAAAAAATTTTATTTTTTTGCTTCCTACATACTTTTTGCATAGAAAACCATTCCAGACAGTTCACAACTTAAACAAAAACGGAAACCTGATAAGCATGCAAGAAAACTCTGGGGGAAAGACCTTTCTTGGCAAGACACAAAATATACAAACTGTAAAAAAAAAAAAAAAAAAATACAGCCCAGCTGGAGTGGCTCAATGGTTGAGTGTCGACCTATGAACCAGGAGGTCATGGTTTGATTCCCAGTCAGGGCATATGCCCGAGTTGCAGGCTCAATCCCTAGTAGGGGGCATGCAGGAGGCAGCCAATCAATGATTCTCTCTCATCATTGATGTTTCTATCTCTCTCTCCCTCTCCCTTTCTTTCTGAAATCAATATAAATATATTTTTTTAAAAAGAAAAACATACAGATAAATTTAACAATGTAGATAACAGCACAAAAATGCCTATGAGAATTTCTTTCTTTTTAAAAAAATATATTTTATTGATTTTTTACAGAGAGGGAGGGAGAGGGATAGAGAGTTAGAAACATTGATGAGAGAGAAACATCAATCAGCTGCCTCCTGCACACCCCCTACTGGGGATATGCCCGCAACCAAGGTACATGCCCTTGGCCAGAATCAAATCTGGGACCCTTCAGTCCGCAGGCCGACGCTCTATCCACTGAGCCAAACCGGTTAGGGCGAGAATTTTTTAAAGGTGATAGCAATAACAAAGCAAAGTTGAAATAATCTGCCAGCATACCTGTAAGAAGTGTGCCAGGACCATGTTCATATACATGTCTTCTTCCTCTCTGCCACTGCCCATGAAACAGAGGTGTTCCCCACCAGCGATGGAGCCAGACTCAATGGACTGCTTCTGTGCTTCCAGCAAGGACTTTACTGACTGTGCAAATTCAGATGGATTCTGGAGCATCTAGACAATTACAAAAAATTAAAAACATGCCCACGCTGTATTTCACAAACATGTGCAAAACCTGAAGTAGTTTTCTAGGAAAAAAAATATTTAGTCACCATGAAAACAAAAAAAAGACTCTTATAAATAAAATTCCTGGGATAAGAAAAAAGAAATATGTGTAAATGTACCTATAATATATAAAAACAAAAGTTGAAAATTTACTGAAACATTAAGCTACCTGTACAGTGGTCCATGGTACAGATATACCATTATATAAAATAAACAGCCTACTAGAAAAAAATGTGTGGTTACTGTTTGTTTCTTTTTAATATATTTTATTGATTTTTTACAGAGAGAAAGGGAGAGGGATAGAGAGCTAGAAACATCGATAGCTGCCTCCTGCACACTCCCTACTGGGGATGTGCCCGCAACCAAGGTACATGCCCTTGACCAGAACCGAACGTGGGACCCTTGAGTCCACAGACCAACGCTCTATCCACTGAGCCAAACCAATTAGGGCTACTGTTTGTTTCTTAATAAATTACAGTGTTCCTTAGGTGTCATGACAAGAAAAGTTTAACACTGAGTGGAATGGTCCATGACTAAAAATAATACATTAAAAACAAGCTATATTTTTTATTTTCACTAACACAGAAAGCCATGTATTTCTTAGAGGACAGTCAGAAATAGCAGAAACCCTTTATTTATCAGCACTACTCTAGGTACTAGAGAGAAAGGAATGAAAAAATTAATTTCTCACTCTCAAGGAACAAGTATGCTAATAACTACATTTTTTTTTGAAACTACTATACTAGGGCACATTAAAAAAAGCACAGTGAAAATCCAATAAAAAATGGATAAACCATAGAAGCAATTTGCTAAATAATTAAACAGCAAACTTGCAAAAGGATGCTTAATATTACTAGCTATTACCACTGTTTTTCATCCATTATTCTTAGCAAGTAAAAAATAATTGGTAATGTCCACTAACGCTGAATGTAGAAAACAATTATTCTCATATACGGTTGTAAAGTATAAAGGTTCAGCCTTTTTAAAGGGCAATATGGCAGTCGTCTCTTTTAAAATTTTCCACATCCACACCTCTCAACCCAACAACTCTTCTTTGAGGAATCTATTTTAAGAAATATTTGCATGAGTTCACAATATATGTACAGGATGTTAACTGCACTGATTATTATAAGAAATGTAATGTTAATTACATTTGATTAATGTATTATTAATCAAACAATAATCAAAATGTAAATTAATCAAAATGTACATTAATCAAACAATAATTATGGTATATCTGTACCATGGACCAAATACCGCCATTAAAAAGAATGTACTTAACTGGAAAGATCTCTAAGAAGCTTTTAAATCAAAAAACAAATGAACTGCCAAGTGGAAAAAGCGAACAAAAAATATATAAATATGTATGACAGGTCTAGAAGATTAAGTATGCTGTTAACAGTTAACTCTGGAGATTCTCTGAATTTTTTGTTTAATTCAAGTATTTGTGAATCACCTGAGTAAATTTTAAAACCATCTAAGTCTTCCTGCACTAATCAAGGAAGAGAAAGGCACAAAGTTCACTTTCAGGATGCAAACAAGCTAGGATTGCCTTCTTTACCTACAGCGCCCAAAACTCTCTGGGTTGTTTTACCTTCATTTTCCAGGAGTTTCCTCTCAACACCACCTAGGCCCTGCTACATGCCCTTTCAGCCATAGCATCAATTTTTTCAGACACGCTGGGAAGAGGGTAGATTGCACCATCAGCAAAAGTGTTTACTGCTCTTTCCATCTTCCCTATCCCCAAGGCTCTAATAACCTCATAACGGCTTAAATGACATCAGTCCCAAGTCTACACTACTCTAAGCATCTCTGACAATATTTAACTATTTACCTCATCTACTTCTTCAATTAAAGTGATCAGACGATAGAAATTTTAACAACTTAACACCTATTAAGTATTAGTTTATTATATACGTAAGTATTCATGATGGGAAAAAAGGCTTATCATAAAAACTTTTAGAATAATTACCCAATTATAAAAGAGCTAATATTTACAGAGTACTTACTAGGTGCAAGGCACATCAGGTAGCTTGTAGTCAGAAGTTTAGAATTTACTGACATAACAATGGTAAGCAATAGTAAGCCATAGTAAACAATGTTTTCATCTATCCTTTAGGACAGTGGTTCTCAACCTTCTGGCCCTTTAAATACAGTTTCTCATGTTGTGACCCAACCATAAAATTATTTTCGTTGATACTTCATAACTGTAATGTTGCTACTGCTATGAATCGTAATGTAAACATCTGATATACAGGATGGTCTTAGGCAACCCCTGTGAAAGGGTCGTTCGACCGCCAAAGGGGTCACGACCCACAGGTTGAGAACCGCTTCTTTAGGATGCCAAAATGGTGTCCCGAGTGAAAAGCAACCGGAGAGCAACTTTTATCATAAGGACAGAGACTCCCTCCTTAAGCAGAAAGAAAAACATCCCTAAATTGGGTACATTTACTAGTATATTTATAAGCTAAAGAAAATAAAAAGATTTCTTCTGTTAATTAAAAAAAATTAATAAGCATTTATACTAACCAGATCTGAATCTAAGTGGAAAGCAGTTGATAAATGCCCAGCATTATACTGTTCTGCAGGACGGCAATCCACCACAAAGAACCGGACTCCTTCCTAAGAAAGAAACAATTTTTTGATGTACTGAAATTTGCCATTAGAGTTGTATTTTAGACAATACTAATAATTAACCAAAGGAGGGGGAATAGATTTATAAAAAAATTGATCTCACATAGATCAGAAGGACCCAATCAATACAGATACAAGAAAATTACCTCAAGTTCCTAAAACATTATATTAATTTAAAACAATAAAACATTTTGTATATACTGTTCTTGACCAGAAAGTATTAAAATATGTACCAGGAAAATGTCAGTTTGAATTATAAAACTAATTATAATAGATTGGAACTTAATTTTTTAAATGTGTATCATGTTAAACAATTTTTTAAAAACCATATAGGTACAATTCCTGTTTCTGCAAATAAATCCACAAACTTATCAACACTTCAATTCACATAAGAACTAAACTTTTTTGGTGGGTGAGGGGAGGTTTTACAATTGCAGTTTGAACTGAGGAGGTTCATATGGGTCTCATTAAACTATATTACATATTTTCATTTGTTTTTAAATACTAGTTCTAGCCCTGACTGGTTTAGCTCAGTGGATAGAACGTCGGCCTACGGACTGAAGGGTCCCAGGGCAGTCAAGGGCAAGTGCCTTGGTTGCAGGCACATCCCTAGTGGAGGGTGTGCAGGAGGCAGCTGATCAATGTTTCTCTCTCATCGATATTTCTAACTCTCTATCCCTCTTCCTTCCACTCTGTAAAAAATCAATAAAATATATTTAAAAAAATAATAGTTCTAATAAGAAAAATACGTGAATTACTTGTTTTAAAAAGATCTACTGTCAAAGGCATTTTCCCATGTCTATTCCTCTTTCCTCTTTGGAAATACATCCCACATTCCAAATACACACTTGCATGGGTAAATGTTGCAATACTAGTAACAGTTCCTCAAGTCTCCTTTGTTACATGCTTTATGGCATTTAACCTTGTAATTTAATCAATTGTGTAACAATCCAGAATTTAACTGTTAAATGCTGAATTCACTCTGTTAAGTACTTTATACACCATTTAGTTGCTCTGCTAAAACGAAAAAGGTTTAACAGTTTACAAAAATTGGTGTAAAAAATAATTAGTTGTTGACAACTAAAATAACACCAATACTGGCAGTTTAAAAACAACCATCTGGACAGAAGATTTAGCACATTAATCATCAAAGAAAGCAAAATAGCCCCTTTTTTTAGTAGATTAATTTTGTGGAAATCATCAAACAGGGAGGAAATACTGGTTCCTTGTATTTAAAGGGAACAATCTTGCCCTAGCCGGTTTGGCTCAGTGGACAGAGCATCGACCTGCAGACCAAAGGGTCCCTGGTTCAATTCTGACCTTGACTGCAGGCTCCTCCCTGGCCCAGGCTTGATCAGGGCTCGTGCAGGAGGCAACCAATCGATGTTTCTCTTATATCGATGTTTCTCTCTGTCTCTTCTTCTCTCTTACACTTTCCCGAAAAAATCAATGGAAAAATATCTTGGGGTGAGGATTAACAACAATAACAAAATAATAATAAAAATAAAAAATAAAAGGGACAGTTCTCTGACAAAACTGTGGGCTTTCTTTACTTACCCCCTGCAGCTGATTTGCTTGAAGGATCTCTGAGACCGAGATTGCCAGACAAAGAGCCTGACTCAGATCTGCTTCATCATCCTTAATTCCCAACAAAGTACTACCAAATAGATGGTGATTATCCTGTTTGGAGAGAAAATTTAAGAATACTATAAAGAAAAAACAAAATCAAAATTTCTTTCTGAAATACTCTTAATATGGCATGGTAAGAGGTAAAATCTCTCTATATATAAAAGCCTAAGTGACCGGTCGACTGGTTGACTGGTAGCTATGACGTGCACTGACCACCAGGGGGCAGATGCTCAACGCAGGAGCTGCCACTTGGTGGTCAGTGTGCTCCCACAGCGGGAGCACCACATAGCTGACCAACAGGCGCCAGACTTCGGGCTCATAGCTGGTGAGCCTACCGAGCGGTAGGGCAGGTACAGCAGGACTGGGATGAGTGGGAGCAGCAAAGAGCCCAGCCCGGGCTCCTCCCCGGCTGCCTGCTGCAGCCTGATCCCTGCAGGCCATGCTGAGGGACCCCATCAGTGCACAAATGCATGCACTGGGCCTCTAGTAATTATATAACATCCTTGAGTTGTGTGACTTTTAAAACTTAATATGTCATCTCAAATCTTGTAAGCTAAAAACTACAAAAAGATACAAAGTTCCTGTCAGAGTTGACACAAAATGAAAGAAATGAAATAACACATTCTTCAAAGTTATTTTCCATACTATTACCTATAGCTAAATACTAAATTTTAAAATTGGTTACTCACAACTTTTCATATTTGATATAATAAAAACAAAAATATGGCATAAATGAATTGCATAAATTATGTAAGACACTGATTATACAGTACAGTCTGCTCTAATTAGCCAATGCTGGTGCAGATCATTTACTATGTCTGAATAAAAACTATTCCTCTTAAGAGACTGGAAAGTGTAAGACTTCTTTTCACCCAGCATCCTAAATTACTATCCCATAATCTGACTTACTCAACATTGTTGGGAACTGAGGAGATTTACACAAGGCAATCATTAAAATAGCTGAAATCAGTCCCTAGAAACAAAACAAATCTCTTCTTAAATTAGTTTCAAGGAAAATATTCTTAAAAGGTTTCTCTTAACTGCCTTCTAAAACATGCTATACTGAACATAACTTAGCCTCATCTTGATGTTTCCGTGACATGATAACTATCAACTAGCAATCATTATGGTACAATGCGTTAAAAAAAAAAAGACAATTAATGCTCTCATTGATACCTGAGGTCACAGACAAAACTGTGTGCCATACTAGTTGTTAAAGTACTTCTCTACCTCCTCCACTATTAGCTTTTGCTTCCTGAAGTTTTACTTTCTAGGAGCTCACACCACTTACACTTCTAATCTGGTGTCCTTTCTCTTGTAAGCACTTGTCTGGTCTGAGAAAGATTCTAGGTCTCTATAGGGCTAAGTGATCCTTTTTTGCTTACAAGACAGCTCTGCATCAGTAAAGTGCAAAGCTGAACTCCAAATAAAGAAGGCATAATTATACGTGCCCCATCAGATTTTTGTAATACAATTTTTAAAAGAGAGCACTAATTTAAGAAATGTAGTCAATATTCTAATGATCAGAAATAACTAATAATCAGAGTAGGGGTGAGATAATTTGTTAACGTATCTGTATACTATCTTTCTTAATCTGTCTGTTTCTCCATGAGGGAGAGTATTTATAGTAGAAAATCACACAAAACTGCAACACATAAAAAGACAGAAAAGAAAACCAGCCTTGAGTATTTTAAATAAAATGGATAATGAGAACAGTAAAACAATGTGCAAAATGTGAAACAATGAATAGTTTGTCATTTCCTATTTTATACCTTTCTAAATGAAGCTGGTGTTTTACTGCAATAATACTGAGCCAGAGAGAAAAGGTCTTCTATATCTTCTAGATTCAAACTGGATGGAGTGTTTTCCAAGAACTCTGAAATAGGAGTATAGAGATAACAACATTTAAAAAAATTTTTGTGAAGAATATAACAAACATTATTTATGTATCAAAGCTAGAATGTGCTCAACATAACAAAAATTATATAAATGGAATCTTAACAGTGATGCCTTTAAAACTGTTTGGGGAGAAGTGGATTTCCCCAAAGGAGCTGAAACTGTTAATGCAATTCTATTAGTGAATGATGGTGACAGGCAACCAAATCAAATTCATTAGCCTTGATTAGAATATTGTAATTTATTTACTTATTTAACAAACAGCTAGTAAGTGCCAGGGTCTCTGGAAATAAAAGTGACTAAGAAATAGTTCCTGACTTAAGGAACTTTGTCTTGTGTGAGAATGTTAAAATAAATCATTAAAATGTTAACAAGATAAACACTGTAATATAGATAGCACAAAGTGCTAGGCAATGTAGAGAGAAAATAACAAATCTGTCTTGGGTTAGAGTGGGAAGGACCGAAAAGGAGAACCAAGGTTTCACAATGAAGATATCATGAAAGCAGAGTATTGAAAGGTAAACTGAGGAAGAAGGAAGGGGGCTGGAAAGGAAGGGGGCAGGAGAGAAGGGAAAAGAGAGAGAGGGAGAGGAAGAGAGGAAGGCAGGGAGGGAGACAGGAAGGGAGGAAAGGAGGTAGAAAAAGAGAAGGAAGGAGAAGGGGAGAGAAGGGGAGGGCAAGGCATTTTATTTGAACAAGGAAACCAAAGAAATGGTATATGGAAAGGAATGAAAAAACATGAATGAATGAATGAATGAGGATAGCAAAACTGGGGAAAGTAGTCTAACATTTGAACCTGAAGACTAAGTAAGAGTTGAATAGAAACTTAGAGCTCTTCTAGACTAATCCCCTAAATTTATAGATGAGGAAACTGAGTTTAATAAAACTAAGTGATGCTAAGCCAGTGAAATAAGCCAGTCAGAGAAATATAAATATCACATGATCTCGCTCATTTGTGGAATATAATGAACAACATAAACTGATGAACAAAAATAGAACCAGAGACACAGAAGCATCCAACAGACTGTCCAACCTATGAGGGAAGGTAGGAAATGTGGGGGTGAGAGATCAACCAAAGGACTTGTATGCATGCATATGAGCATAACCAATGGACACAGACAGTAGGGGGGCGAGGGCATGTGCTGGGGGCTGGGAACAGCCGAGTAGAGGTCAATAGGGGAAAAAGGAGACTCATGTAATACTTTAAACAATAAAGAATTTAAATTAAAAATAAAAATAAATAAATAAAACTAAGTGACATGAAATTATCTACATTAAATTCTACTTACGGATAACTTCTTCTTTGCTGTCAGACTCTTGTGCTAAAATAACTTCTCTGTAAAAAAAGAATCAAATGAGTTAAATATTAACAGACCACCCTGAGAACAGAGAAGAGAAAAATCTAACCAACTTGATACTTACTTTGCATTAACAAGGATTATTAACATTAAAAAATAAATAAAAAATGGATCTGCTTGTTGTAGATATCCATCCCATAACGCCTCAGTGACTTCAATGGAACAGTAACATGCAAAAAGGCTTCCAAGCTGTAATCAGAAAATGAAATGATGAACATAAGCCATTAGAAATAACTTGTTCTTTTAAAAGTATTAAAGCAAATGCGTAAGTAACTCTAAATCAAGTTATCAGCAGCTGAAATTTAATGTGTACTTTAATTTTAGTATTCAGAATCCAAAGGCAGAACATGTGGATTCAAAGCACTGAGGAGCCACATACTAGCTGTCTGACTTAGGGCATAAAACAAACTTCAAAGCTTCCATTTCTACTTCTGTTAAAAAATAAAAATACTACTACCCACCTTCTTACATTGTTGTGAAGAGATAATTAACCTAGACTTTCTAAAGTAACTACCACATATTTACCATACCCTAATAACTAACAATTACCACTGAGCTCTCTAAGGATAACTAGCATAATTATTACAGTATCTAATTTACAAGGTAATTGTGAGAATCAAACACAGTAATTGAAAAGCACCTAAAAATATTTAATGACAACTATGAATTGCTCCCAATGCTTACTTGTATATCATTTGAAATATATGAGACAACATTTATACCCCTCAATAGGTTTCAAAACCCTATGGTTTTCTCTTCCAAATAAAAAAATTGTTAATGTATTCGTTTCTCTAGAGTCCAACTGTGCTTTAAATTGCACAAATTCAATGATACTTTTCATTTTCATTAGATACAGAAACAATTCCATGTAGAAATTTAAGTTTAAAACATTTCTTATGGCTAAAGGCAGCTAATGAGAATACATACATTTAGTGCCAGAACACATATATGTTGTTCCAGACACTAAGCTACTGTCACAGTATTAAATATTTTTATTTAAAATATCTCTGTATTTCAAATATTCTCACAACAGGCCTTCAAAGAAGACATTTTCCTCCCCATTTTATAGGTGAGGAAACAGACTTGTATTAAATAACATTCCCAAGTTCACAGAACTAATTAGTGGTGGTATTCAAACTAAAGACCTGAGAAGCCACAGCCCATGTAACTGCCATTACACTTGACCACAAAACTTTTAAAATACATAATACTACTGATGTTTTTTGTTGTTTAAAAAAAATTACTCTTAAAAATAGATCAGAAGATGCAAATACAAACAGAATAGCAATACGGTCATCATTAAACTCACTTAACTAAAGCTAACATTGCACTGCTTATAACTGTGGATTCTCAGGGTTTAAGAATTAGTTTTGTTTCATCTCAGGTTAAAAAAGAAAAGCTCTGCCCTAGCTGGTTTGGCTCAGTGGATAGAGCGTTGGCCTGCAGACCGAAGGGTCCAGGGTTCGATTCCAGTCAAGGGCATGTACCTCGGTGGCAGGCTCCTCCCGGCCCAGGCCCTGGTCAGGGCTCGTGCTGGAGGCAACCAATCGATGTGTTTCTCTCACATCAAGGTTTCTCTTTGTCTTTCCCTCTCTCTTCCACTCTCCCTAAAAATCAATGGAAAAATATCCTTGGGTGAGGATTAACAAAAAAGAAAAAAAGAAAAAAGACTCCATTCTACAGACATACTCGTAGCAAGAATGAACTATTTGGGGTACTGAAAGAAGAGAAACCAGTTTTTAATACTTAGTTAAAATCTACTACCAGCACTGAGTACTAATTTCGAGTTCTGGTAACAGAAATGGCATGTTCTAAGCATGGTGTGACCAGAGAAACCACCATTAAGTATTAGAATGCTAAAAAAATAAAAATAAAAATAAAAATTCCTCATTTCAACACAAATAAGGAGTTAATAGCAAACATGAATCTCCAGAGAAGCAACAGTTTTATAGGCATTTTATTATTTTAACTCAGAGTGACAAGACTATAGCCAAGAGGGAACTAAAGAATAGGCTGCTGCAGTTTCAGATTTACTAGGCCAGAGTTTAAACCCAGTTAGAATCTCTATTTAGCATTTTCTGATTGTTAACTCATCCCTTTACCCTCTGAGATAGATACTATTATTCCCATTTTACAGATGAAAAAATTGAAGCTCAGAGGCTGTCTTAAATCACAGTTAATAAGTGATTGCAATGGAATTTCCTGAAATTAGATAAGACACGAAAAAGGAATGTTTAGTTTTTGAATATATATTCTTCCAGCACCCAATCATTGTTTTAAAAATATCTTAAATAAAACCTAGAAGAGCAGTTCTCAAAGTATGACCTGAGGTGCCCTGAAGTCCCGAAGAGTATTTACAGGGGAGTCAATGATGTGAAATAATACTTAGACTTTATTTGCCTTTTTCATACTCATGCTCTCACAAATAAACAACAGAATGTTCCAAAGGCTACATGAAGTGTGGTATCATCAGAGACTGAATCCAGAAGCAAATATGAGAATCTACTAAAAATTAATGAGATGTGCAAAAATATAGAACTAGAGGCCAGGTGCACGAAATTCGTGCACTGGGTGGTGGTGGTGGGGGTTTTCCTCAGCCCAGCCTGCACCCTCTCTAATCCGGGACCCCTCGGGGGATGTCCGACTGCAGGTTTAGGCCCAATCCCTCTCGCAGTCGGACATCCCTCTTGCAATCTGGGACCGCTGGCTCCTAACTGCCTGCCTGCCTGCCTGCCTGCGTGCCTGATCGCCCCTAACCACTCTGCCTGCTGGCCTGATGCCCCTGTTCCCCTGCCGGCCTGATTGCCCCTAACCGCCTCTGCCTCAGCCCCACCACCGTGGCTTTGTCCAGAAGATATCTGGTCTAATTAGCATATTACCCTTTTATTAGTATAGATGCCAATGCCACTATTCTCACTAATTTTCTTCTGAAAAATATAGTTACTTTTTATTTTAAAAGTAGGTTATTTATGTTAACATGTAATGGATTTATCATTACTCTAAATAAATACTTAAAACTTCTTAGTTTTAATTTCTAATGAACATAACCCATATAAACAATGGAACCTCAATAAATGTTGTATATAAGTGGTCCCAAGATCAAAAGATTTGAGGACACTGACCTAGAATAACAAACTTCCCACTCAACATACAAATACAGAATGTCAGAGCACTGAGATGTACATTATATTCTTTTATATTAGTCATTTGATAATCTTAACTATTTTCATGACTGAATATCACTTCTACTATAAATCATCAATTTTATTCAAGTTTCAAAGTGAACTAATATTTATCATATATTACATACATATATTTATATACTAGAGGCCCAGTGCATGAAATTCATGCACGGATGGGGTCCCTAGGCCTGGCCAGTGATCAGGGCCGGGCCGACCGGGGCCCGAAGGCCCCAGTGGGGTCAGGAGAGAAGGCGATGGTCGTCAGGATGGGTGTGGAAGGAACAGATGCCGGATGCTGATGCCGCCACCATGCGGTTCCCTGTCTCCCCCCTACCTCCTTCCCTCGCCGCAGCGCCGCCACTGTGCTGGGCGGGTGGTGGGCTGATCGGGGCCTGCCAGCTGGGGGTAGGTACAGGGTGCAGGAGGTTGGCCGCTGGCCCCGAGGAGAGAACTGGCCCTTGGCCCCCCTGATAAAGGGGCTGAGTCTGCCGCCACCCATTTCTGGTTCCCCATCCCAGCCCGGGGCCTGGACCCAATTGGGCGATCGGGGCCTGCTGGCTTGGGGGGAGAGATTGCGGGAGGTTGGCCAGCCAGGGGAGGTTGGCTGTGGGAGCACACTGACCACCAGGGGCAGCTCTTACATTGCGTGTCTGCCCTCCTGGTGGGTCAGCGCGCGTCACAGCAACCGGTCATTCAGTTGTAACGGTCACTAAGGCTTTTATATATATATATAGATGTGTATATAAATATGTCACATATTTTGTAAAACAAAAGGCTGAAGTTCATATTAACCTAAACTGACTAACAAAAGTGAGAAGCAAAACAAGCTACTTATGAAGTGCCAATAATTTTACTCCTTTGGTTTAATGGTCGATAATTTAGTACTTTTCTGTTTCTTCCTTGGAGGAAAAAATATCTAATTATAGTTTCATAAAAATCTATTTTTCATTAAGTGTTCCTACTTTCACTTTATTACCCAGTTGAGTGCATAGGAGTCTGGAGTAATTTTCTTTGTATCAAGGAATGAACAAAGCTCAGGCTCATGGTATTGGATGAGTAATCGGAAAAGATGAAAGGGTCTCCCCTTCAGGGAACAATCCCTAGAAGACAAAAGAAGAAAAGTTTCTTGCATTAATAGGTCAGAAATGATCACATCAGTAACCAATGCTCTTGTAATATCCACCTCCTTCCTACCCTCAGAACACCTGAATACCAGTCTAATAAACCAGGAGAGCTCTCTTGCTAACACCTAATGGACCTGACTTGACAGAAAGTTGTAGAAGCAACAGGTCTACAACCAACTCTAGGGAGATTCTTTAGGTGAACCTGGGCAGCACTCTAACAAAAGGACTACAGGACCACTGAAAACAGCAGGACTACTTAGGGTATTTTGGTAAATTTTGAAATTGGAGAGTTCTGAAGAAGTCCAGCCCCCTTTTTTTCCTGCTAAATTAAGAGGAAACTCCTAAGAAGGCTTCAGGTTAATGTACACAATTAGGAATGTCCTTCAGGCAAAGGTACAAGTCTGAAATGGCCAGATGAACATTTCAGAATAGACACAGAAGAAAGAGCCTTACAAGCTGCTGAAGTAGCCCGGTTACTAGGTGCCTGGAGTGAATTCTAGAAGGTAACAAACACGCACCTTACTTATAACCATCCTACTTCTTGCCTGTTCCCTTGTGTCCAAGAAGATACCATGTGCCAGACACTGTAATAGACACTTTTAAAAAGTTATCTCAGTTTATCTATAAAACCAACCTTATAAAATAGACACTATTATTTCCCCTGTTGCACAACTGAAAAAACTAAGGCTTGGTTGTAGTCAAGTAGCTCACCCAAGGTCATATATCTAAGAAGTGATGGAGCTAAGACTTGTACACAGAAACTGGGCATTAAGCTATTATGCCATACTACCCTTCCATAAATATAACTTGATATTTTAAAAAGTGGTATTTTGGTAGCAGTACAGTCTCTAAAAAAGCAAACTGTACACCCTGGCCTGTGTTGCTCAATGATCAGAGCGTCGAAATGTGCACTGAATGGTCTCGGGTTTGATTCCAGGTCCAGGGCATCTACCTGATGTGGGGTTTGACCCTGGCCCCAGTCGGGGTATGTGTGGGAGGCAACCAAAGAAATGTGTCTCTCTCACACCAATGTTTCCCCCTCTCTCTTTCTGTTTCTTGCCCCCTTCCTCCTTCTCTTTCACTCTCTCTAAAAATCAATGGAAAAAATATCCATAGGTGAGGATTAACAACAACAAAATAATAAAGCAAACTGTAAAGATACCAAGGTAAAAGGATGCATGCAAAAAAATTAATGAAATGAATGTCACAGTTTTAACATAAAAGCATTAAATATGTTTATCTTTAAAAGCAACCCTGTAAAATAAACACTATTATTTCCACTGTTGCACAGTTGAGAAAACTAAGGCTTACTTGTAGCCAAGTAGCTCACCCAAGTAGCTACTTTTGTTGTTTTAACTTATTTTTAATTTTTATTTA
>NW_005871188.1:83960-86955 GCF_000147115.1 Myotis lucifugus
GGAAATGCAAATCAAAACCATACTGAGATGCCACTTCATACTCATTAGTATGGCTATAATAAAAAAACAAGTGTTGATGCGGATATGGAGAAACTGGGATGCTCATTCACTGCTAATGGGAATGCAAAATAATGCAATTATTGTGGAAAAGTCTGGCAATCCCTCAAAAGGTTAAACATAGAATTATCATATGATCCAGCAATTCCACTAATAGGTACAATATCCAAGAAAAATTAAATTACATGTCCACACAAAAACTTGTACAAATTGTTCATAGCAGGCCTATTCATAATAGCCAAAAAGTGAAATCCAAATGTCCATCAACTGCTGAATGAATAAATGTGTTATATGCATACAATGAAAGAGTCCTCAGCAACAACAAAATAATATATGCTACAATATGGGTAAATCTTTAAAACATTACAATCACAAAAGACCACATATTATGATTTATTTATGTAAGATGTCCAGAATAGGCAAATCTATAGTGACAGAAAGTAGATTAGTGGTTGTTTAGGGCTGACAGTGTTGCGGGGAAATGGAGAGCTGGCTACTAATGGGTTACAAGGTTTCCTTTAGGGGTGAAGAAAATGTTCTACAAATGATTGTGGTTATGGTTACATAACACTCTGTACTAAAAACCAATGAACTGTACATACTAAAAGGATGAATTTTATAATATGTGAATGATATCTTAATAAAGCTGTTAGCAAAGAGAGAGAGAGAGACTAACTTCAGTTGATTCTAATAAGCAATCAGTATGGAGAACCATTTTAGTAAAGCACGGGTGTTCATTTAAACTTAGGTTCAACTCCTGATTGAATCACACACCAGAAGTGTGATCCTGGAAAATCACTTAATCTCTCTTTCTTTGCTTCAGTTTCTGTAGTTGCAAATCAGAGATACCTATCTATCTACCTTAGGTCATTGTTTAAATGAGAACATACACAAAGCACCCAAACCTAGTATAGCGTGTTATCACACAGACAGTAGTAAAAAATGGTAGTCAATTAACTAGGAAGCTCTAAAATAGCGGTTCTGTACCTTGGCTGCACACTGTAATCAACTGAGAAGTTCTTAACAAAAACTAACGCCTGTGTGCTGGCCTCAGAGATGTTATTTAATTAGTCGGCTATGCAATCAGGCATGGGGATTTTTAAAAGTGCTCCCAATGATTCCAATTTGTATCCAAGGTTCATCAGTGTGCAGCCAAACCACTGCTGTAGGTTATGATGAAAGTTTCTTTTGTCTCTAAAATCCTCATCACCTGATCCATAGCACTGGCTACTCCAAGAATTCTCTCTGGCCCTAACCGGTTTGGCTCAGTGGATAGAGTGTCGGCCTGCGGAATGAAAGGTCCCAGGTTCGATTCCGGTCAAGGGCATGTACCTAGGTTGCGTGCACATCCCCAGGAGGGGGTGTGCAGGAGGCAGCTGGTCGATGTTTCTCTTTCATCAATGTTTCTAACTCTCTATCCCTCTCCCTTCCTCTCTGTAAAAAATCAATAAAATATATTTTTAAAAAAAGAAAGAATTCTCTCTGGCTCATGAGTGCAGTCTCCATCACTCATCCCTACATATCTGTCTAGTTTCAGCTTAAGTATTACCTGCCCGGGGAAGCCAATCCTAATCCCCAGGGCAGGTTAGGCTACCCTCATTATACATTCCCACAGTGCTCTCTACTTCACCTTCCTCACACTCGGCACACTTCTGATTACTTGTCAATGCCTCTATTTCTAGGACTATGATCCAAGCTGTAACCCCAGCACCTCACTTACAGTAGCATTCCAAAAATTTTACTTTTCACTTAGACACTATAATGTTATTTTTATGTTACAGATGAAGAAATTAAAATAGGGATACCACTAAAAAAGTATGAAGATATATATATAAACACACACACACACACAGGCTCCCCTCCTTTATACCATTCCCCCCAGTGCTCTCTACTTCACCTTCCTCACACTCCGGCACACTTTCTGATTACCTCAATGCCTCTATTTCTAGGACTATGATCCAAGCTGTACCCCCAGCCCCTCACTTACCAGTAGCATTCCAAAAAATTTTCCTTTTCACTTAGACCCTATAATGTTATTTTTATGTTTACAGATGAAGAAATTAAAATAGGATACCACTAAATAAGAATGAAGATATATATATATACTCTAGAAGCATAAATTCTTAAAGAATCCTTAAAATTTTTTTTATAATCACTAAGTCAAATAACAATTATGATTCAACCAACCTTCAAAATTATTTAATCCTTTTACTTTACCACTAAAATATATATAACAACTTTAACTCAAGCAAACTAAACCTTTATTCATTTTTAAAATAAGTAGTTAAATCACATTTTACCTGGGTATGTACTTATTCATGATAGCATAAAAGCAGTTGTATAAATCGCTGCGTGGCAGTTGAAGACGCACCAGTGGTTTGAGTAGATGTATCCAGCTAAGGGACATGCTATATTTAATGTTACGTGATTTACAATAAAAGGTAATTACAGATTCAATATCCAAAAGTAATTCTGCTGCCTTCTCTTCTGGCACTGAAAGCTGGCCTAGAAAATAAATGTCAAAATAAGGTTACCAAGGGCCTGTTAGAGGCTGTTATTGGACATAACACTTATTTACAAATATATAACAAATACTATATTAGTGCACTTAGAGCAGCAGTTGCCAACAGGTGGTCCGTGGACCACTGGTGGTCCATCAGGTCCGAAAGGTTGGCAATTGCTGATTTAGAGCATGACAACACTATGTGAAAGTACATCTTTCCTTATACTTATTCAGTATTTACTAGCTGTTCAATATTTACTAACTTAATAATATTTGACTTATATATACAAGTAGATCAAACAAGAATGGACCATCTGAAGTAGAAGAGCAGGAGAGAATCATAACTCATATTCTTGGAAAGCAAAACTGTTTTCTAAACAAGAGATTATCATCTACCCCATGATGGGCAGCTACCACTACACCCTTGCCAAGGGC
>NW_005871188.1:146805-149746 GCF_000147115.1 Myotis lucifugus
GAATCTGGGACCTTTCAGTCCGCAGGCCGATGCTCTATCCGCTGAGCCAA
This sequence comes from Myotis lucifugus, assembly GCF_000147115.1. Taxonomy (NCBI): domain Eukaryota; kingdom Metazoa; phylum Chordata; class Mammalia; order Chiroptera; family Vespertilionidae; genus Myotis; species Myotis lucifugus. The sequence goes on from NW_005871188.1 coordinate 146,856, forward strand.
ACCGGTTAGGGCTGTATGTTTCTTTAACAATGAAAATTCTGCTCCTAAAGTCATTGCAGAGTAAAGCTCCCCCCACCTAAACAAATAAAATAATATAAACATGTTTTTAAAAGTATAATATTCTGGTCATTGAGGGACACAAATCTATGGGGCCCCTTGTCCTGGCAGCTTTACCAAGTACTTGGTTAAGTCTCCTGTAAGTGACTTTGAGAAGGAATTCAAACCTTTTAAGATAGACCTTGAGAAGCTCCTAAACACATCCAATTCGAGTATCTTAAATCCACGCCATTGTTTACTTTCTAGAACATTATCCCCGGGTGAGGTCTAGAGTTGTCCTGTGCTGAGTACAGTGTGTGAGGGTATCAGTCACGTTTAGTGCTTCCCTCCCGGCTGCACTGTGTGTGCTCAGGGCACGGCCATAACCTTTGCTTGGTTTACTTCTAGCAGAGAAAACTTAGCTTTGACTCCATAGAAAGCAGAGAACACCAACTAAATCAGTTTTCAAAATCATCCTGATTGCTCACTTCAATGCTCAGTGATTGTTGTAGGGTAGTTTATAATAATTTCAGTAAAGACTGGGGTCTGAGCCTGGGTGATGGTTGAAAGGACTAACCTGATCTTGGGGACTCAGCCAGCTTACTCTTGTCTGGTGATGGTCCTCTCCCAGGCACTCACCCGCCCTTAGGCACGAGGGCTTTAAATAAATATCCGAGACGTGGTTCAGAGCTCAAGGATGATTTATCTTCCTCAAGGACATTTTACTATACATAGTATGCCTTTCCCTCCTCCTCTCCGCCTCCCCGGAAACTCGCATTTATCCACCTGGGATTGAACCTGGCCCCTCAGTGCAGTCCCCCTTGAAATATCCCAGTCACTTCCAGCCTCGTCAGAGGTCTTTGGCTCTGTCACTTCACCGTCCACTTCCGTGCTTTCTGCTCTTCTCTTCAAAGCTTGACTTTGTAGTTGGGGAAGAACATTTTCCTTTTGGCCAGCATCAAGTGAATCGCCATCATGGAGAAGGAGGCCAACCACGTCACGGCGCCTGTCACTGTGTAGGCGAGACCGAGGAAAAGGCTGCTGCCCCCGCTCCACGTCAGGGTGGAAAGAACGACTGACTTCTCGCCTCGGAATCTGGTGACTGGAAAGTCTAGGGAAAGGCGACCTGTTAAGGATCTGTCTTCGCACTTCTCAGCTCCACCACCCTATATCCTAAATACAGCAGGTTGAACCATATAACATTGCTGTTTTTGTAGGTCAAAACAGGGTTGAATGATTTCATATGGTCTAATCTTTATCAAGTAGTACATTGTATGTTACTGTAATGGAATTAAGTAAAAACAAGGCTTCCCTCTACATCATTATCATGTACAAAAGTGATTCTGACACATAGATCGATCGGAGTGACTTACAGACAACTGAAAGTTGAACAAATATATTTAAACTGAAGAAAATAAAAAGAATACAGATAGGTTTTACAGCAAACCTGACTTTTCGTTTTATGACTCAGGAGACCCGGGGGTAGGGTGAAATCATTTTAGGCTAAGGTTTGAATTCCTACCTCAGGGAAAGTTCTCCAAGTGGAGTGAAGAACAAAATAACAGTGAGCTATCGCCCTGGCTGGTGTGGCTCAGTTGGTTGAGCGCCGTCACCCTGGTTGTGGATCGGGGTGGGTGCAGGAGGAAACTTATCAATGTTTCTCTCTCACATTGTTGTTTCTCTCTCTCTTCCTCTCACTTCCTCTCCCTCTAAAAACATATGAAAAAAATAGTCAGCTACATGGTGAAATATTTTTGGTGGGAAAACTAAAGATGGGGCATTCGTTTGGGTTTCGGAAAGGCCAGCATCCCTCACTGCTGGGGTGAAAGTGCTTGAAGTGGGTTTGCTATCATTAGCATTTTAATGATGTCATTTTGATTATACATGTGGTCTGAGGTTTTTAAACATCTGGTGCCTTTTTGTAAACCAAACTAATAAACAAACAAAGGCTTCTCATAGCAACGGCACAGGACAGCAGCATTTCCCAGCAAAGTTCTCAAAAGGCCTCAGATCACTTGGCAACCTGCTATTTAAAGGCACAAGGAAACTAAGTCTCTCTTTTACGTCAAAATTCCTCATTGTCACCAGGACCTTGAGCGCCACCTCAACTCGTCTGCCTGTTTCCTCTCTCCCTCAGCTCCAGCAGAGGGTCTTTCCTCACACCAAGAACATCCTCTCTCTGTTAGAAGAGGAAGGTGATTTCTGTAGCTCAGGCTCCGTTCTCTGTGCACATCGGCCAGGCCTTGAGGCTGGGCGGGTAATATGCACCCAGGGCTTAACACGGGTAGTGCAAGGCTAGGACTGAAGCTCGAAGATTTAGACCTGAGCGTCACCAGCATTAAATGTGACGGGCTGAAGTCACCCAAGGAGAGCTGGTCTCCGGAGGAGAAAGAGAGGATCTCCTTTGTTGGGAACACAGACTCCCCCCTTGTTCCCCTCTGCCCCAAACTCACCACCAGGCACTGTGAGGACAGCAGTTCATGACATTTGTTCCTCCCTCCTCCCTATTTCTTATGGCAACTGCACCTGCTTTACTGGTAAGGCAATCACAGACCAGGTCAGTGGGATCAGAAGGTCCAAGTCCGGAGACCACTGTCAAGCTCCTTTTTTTTTGTTGTTAATTTTTTTTTATTGTCTAAAGTTTTACAAATGTCTCATTTTCCCCCAATTGACCCTCCCCCTGCCATTCCCACCCTGAGGGCAGCCCCCACTGCCCCAGTGTCTGTGTCCATTGGTTATGCAAATATGCATGCAAACAAGTCCTTTGGTTGATCTCTAATCCCCCCCCCTCCCTGCCATTTGTCTCTGGATCCATTTTTATTCATCAGTTAATGTTGATCATTATATCCCACATA
>NW_005871188.1:151675-166177 GCF_000147115.1 Myotis lucifugus
AAATGAAAAAGGATTCCAAAATCGAAGATAGTGTAAGGAGCCTCTGGGACAGCTTCAAGCGTACCAACATCTGAATTATAGGGGTGCCAGAAGAAGAGAGAGAGCAAGATATTGAAAACCTATTTGAAGAAATAATGACAGAAAACTTCCCCTACCTGGTGAAAGAAATAGACTTCCAAGTCCAGGAAGCGCATAGAACCCCAAACAAAAGGAATCCAAAGAGGACCACACCAAGACACATCATAATTAAAATGCCAAGAGCAAAAGACAAAGAGAGAATCCTAAAAGCAGCAAGAGAAAGAAAATCAGTTACCTATAAGGGAGTACCCATACGAATGTCAGCTGATTTCTCAACAGAAACTTTGCAGGCCAGAAGGGAGGGGCAAGAAATATTCAAAGTGATGAATAGCAAGAACCTACAACCAAGATTACTTTATCCAGCAAAGCTATCATTCAGAATTGAAGGTCAGATAAAGAGCTTCACAGATAAGAAAAAGCTAAAGGAGTTCATCACCACCAAACCAGTATTATATGAAATGCTGAAAGGTATCCTTTAAGAAGAGGAAGAAGAAGAAAAAGGTAAAGATACAAATTATGAACAACAAATACACATCTATCAACAAATGAATCTAAAAATCAAGTGAATAAATAATCTGATGAACAGTATGAACTGGTGATTGTAATAGAATCAGGGACATAGAAAGGGAATGGACTGACTATTCTTGGGCAGGGAAGGGCTGTGGGGGGTGTGGGAAGAGATTGGACAATAATCGTGCACCTATGGATGAGGACAGTGGGTGGGGAGTGAGGGCGGAGGGTGGGGTGGGAACTGGGAGGAGGGGAGTTATGGTGGGAAAAAAGAGGAACCAATGTAATAATCTGAACAATAAAGATTTAATTAAAAAATAAAAGACTTAAGGACACAGGGTGGGGGGCATGCTGATTATATTTTTATAAGGTAAAAAAACAGTGGAATATAAAATTATATGTATCTTATGTGTCCTAAATGAAGCACTGAAAAAGTAGGTAGAGCACAATAATAGTGGTCATATTCTGTGATAGCATTATATGCTCTGATAGCATCATAACTTCACTAGTGATCTAAAGAGAGTAAATGAAAATAAGATACTTGGTTAATATTTAAAGAAAAAAGAATGACAACCATTGATGAGGTAGCGGAAATGGGAACTTTTGTGTGGAACATATAAGTGTGTGGACGAACATGATCTCTGGCAAAAGAAATAAAACACACACACACACAAAACATTATTTCTGACAATTTAGGAACATGCATCAAAAGCTTTAATATATGTTGCATACATTTCAGCCCGGAAATTCTTCTAGGAATGCACTGTAAGGAAATAATCGTGGAAGTGCATGGAGATTGGGCTGCATAGATATTCTCTGCAGCACTGTGCCTAAGAGCTCAAAAAGGAGGAGGAATTGGTAAATGGGGGGAGGCAGAGAGCACAGGTGTTGCAAGTCTGTTCTAAAACCAGGAGGCCTGGCAGGTTTCAGCGCCGCAGCAATGCTGAAAGCACAGGGTGGGGGCCAGCGCCAGGGCGTGAGCCTGTTGTGTTTATTGTCATCCTCACACTGCTTACTTTACCGTGGGCATGTCTGCCATTCTTACTCCACAGCAGAATCTTGTGTACAGTGTCTTTCTCATCTTCTTTTCACAGTCCAGTGCCTGGCATATAGTAGGTGTTGAGCCCACAATCCAGGCATGTGCCCTGACCAGTAATTGAACCATGGCCTCCTGGTTCATGGGTCAATGCCCAAACACTGAGCCACACCAACCAGGCAATACAGTTTTTATTATCAACTTCTGTAAGCAAAGAAACCATCAACAGAATGAAAGGCAACCCACTAAATGGGAGAACATATTTGCCAATGCTACATATGACAAGGGGTTAATTTCCAAAATATATAAAGAACACATACAACTCAACATCAAGAAGACAAACATCTCAATTCAAGGACTTAAAGAGACACTTCTCCAAAAAAGACATTTAGATGGCCTATAGACATATGAAAAATGCTCAACATCATTAATCATCAGAGAGATGCAAATGAAAACCACCATGAAATATTATCTCACCCTATCAGAATGGCTACCAAATAAAAAACAAGAGTTGTTGGCAAGAATGTGGAGAAAAGGGAACCTTCATGCACTGTTGGTAGGAACGCACATTTTTGTAGCCACTGTGGAAAAACAGTATGAAGTTTTCTCAAAATATTAAAAATGGAACTACCTTTTGACCCAGTGATCCCACTTTTGAGAATATATCCAAAGAACCTGAAACACTAATTTGAAAGAATATGTGTGGGATTTCTAATATGGCAGTGGAATAAGTGGAAGCTACACTGACACTCTCCCAGGACCAAACTGGAAATACAACTAAAATACAGAACTACTACCCTGAAAAATCAACTGAAGATTAGCTGGATAGAACTCTGATAACCAAGGACAGAAAGTGGAGACCACATAGAGACTGGTGGGAAGGGCTGAGGTGTGAAAGGGCTGGCTGGAGTCCCACAGACAGCAGCTGAAATTCTGGAGGGATATCTCAGCTGTGGGGAGATCCCACTGAGAACTCTGGGAGTATTCTGTGATAGCATCATATTCTCCCCAGCAGAGAGCACCAAAACGGAGAAAGGTGCCCACATAACATCTGCCGTGAAAAGCAGCAGGGTTGCTGTCTGCCAGACAGAGATGGCTGGAAATGCAGGCAAGCTCTTAAAGGGCTAATGCACAAAATTTCATGTGCAGCCACTCACCTCGGGCTCCAGCAGAGGGAGGGCAGAGTGCACTAGAGCTGTGTGAGCAGAAGCCAGGATTGGGGGCTCTGAGGTTGAGTTTGGAGGGCAGCCACCTCGGTTTCCTGTGCTGAGTCATTTCCTCACACTGCAGAGGACATCTTTCTCCAGTAGATGTTGGAGGGATTACAATACCAGATATCAAGTTATACTACAAAGCCACTATACTCAAAACAGCCTGGTACTGGCACAAGAATAGGCATGAAGGTCAATGGAACAGAACAGAGACCCCAGAAATTGACCCACGCCATTATGCTCAATTAATATTTGACAAATGAGGCAAGAATATACAATGGAATTAAGACAATCCTTTACAATAAAAGGCTAATATGCAAATTTTCCCCTCGACCAGGAGTTCAACCGGGAGTTCAACCAGGGGGCAGGGCCAACCAGCCAACCACCTGTGGCCTATCCACCAGCTGGTCCCACCCCTGATTGGCCCCACTACTCCGATCAGGGGTGAGGCCAGCAGGCCAACCTCCTGCATCCCCTCCCCCTGGCCGGCCTGGCCTGATCGGCCCCAATCAAGGCTGGCTGGTTGGACCCCACCCATGCACGAATTTGTGCACCAGGCCTCTAGTCTCTTCAATAAATGGTGTTGGGAAAATTGGACAGATACATGCAAAAAATGAAACTTGGACCACCAACTTACGCCATACACAAGACTAATCTAAAAATAGATAAAGGACTTAAACGTAAGTCATGAATCCATAAAAATTCTAGAAGAAACCATAGGCAGCAAAATCTCAGACATCTCTCATAGCAATATGTTTACCAATACATCTCCTAGGGCAAAGAAAACTAAGGATAAAATAAACAAATGGGACTACATTAAAATAAAAAGCTTCTACACAGCTAAAGAAACCATCAACAAAACAACAAAAAAGCCCACTGCATGGGAGAACATATTTGGCATTGATACATCTAATAAAGGGTTAATATCCAAAATATATAAAGAACTCATACAACTTAATAAAAGGAAGATAAACAATCCAATAACAAATGGGCAAAGGACCTCAATAGACACTTTTTGAAAGTGGACATACGGAAGGCCAAGAGACATATGAAAATATGCTCAAAGTCACTAGTCATCTGAGAGATGCAAATCAAAAAGACAATGAGGTATCATCTCACACTTGTCAGAATGGCTATCAACAACAACTCAAAAAACGACAAGTGCTGGCGAGGATGTGGAGAAAAAGGAACCCTCGTGCACTGCTGGTGGGAATGCAGACTGGTGCAGCCAGTGTAAAACAGTATGGCATTTCCTTAAAAAATAAAAAATGGAACTCTCATTTGACCCAGTGTTCCTGCTTCTAGGAATATATCCCAGGAAAACAAAAACACCAATCAGAAAGGATATACTAGTATGCACACCTATGTTCATAGCAGTACAATTTGAAATAGCTAAGATTTGGAAACAGCCTAAATGCCCATCAGCAGATGAATGGATTAGAAAACCGTGGTACATCTACACAATGGAATACTACGCTGCTGTAAAAAAGAAGGAACTCCTACCATTCTCAACAGCATGGATGGACCTGGAGAGCATTATGCTAAGCAAAATAAGCCAATCAGAGAAAGATAACTATCACATGATCTCACTCATTTATAGAATATAATGAACATCATAACAGAAATAGCTACAGAGACAAAGAAGCATCAAACAGACTGTCAAACTACAGTGGGAAGGCAGGGGAGGGTTGTGGGGGGGGGGTGGGGGGTAAGAGATCAACCGAAGGACTTATATGCATGCATATAAGGATAACTAGTGGACACAGACACTGTGTGTGGGGGGTGAGGGGCATGTGTCGGGTGGTAGGGGAGCTCGGGGGGAGGTCAATGGGGGAAAAAGGAGACATATGTACTACTATTTGTAATACTTTAAACAATAATAAAAAAACCTCCACAAAAACAAACAAACAAAAAAACCCCACACAACTAGGCCCAGGAGTAAATTCAACAGAAAATAAATGCTAATAAAAGTTAAAAAAAAATGGTGAAAACCTCGGAATTCAATTATATAGTGACCATTCATTCCATTTTTGCCTAAGACACTCCCAGTTTATGCCTGTTGTCTATTATCCCATCTGATAAGCACCTATCCCAAACAAATATTGTCTACAGGGTGTGAGATACCCATGTGCTTACTTTAACCTGTGATTAGTGAAAGATAACCTGAGACCCTTTCAGTCACATATTCCTGCAAGCTGCTAGACATTCCAACCAGTTAGGCCAGAGCCTCTGTCTTGGGCTATGAGACACAAGAAGCTGTCAGACTGCAAGTCAGTGGGATCCGTGGCAAACATGGGAAATTACAGGTTATGTTATACGTACATGCTGTAGTGTGGGAAATAGATGCTGAGTGGTCTTGCTGAGAGTAGTCTGAACTCTCTTGTAACATTAATTTTGTTATTCATTACATAATGTATTTATTTTATTGTTTGATATCAGTTTTTTATTTGCTAGTAAATCCCTTTAGCTGTAAAGAATAAAAAATGGAACATGTATGTTTGATGTCAAATTAAGTACAGTTTCTAAAGGAAGTTGACGAATGTGATACTTGCAAGGTTGGTTGGCATTTGGAACCATCATAGTGTCAATGACCACATGAAAATCAAAACACATAAAACTGCTACAGAGAGGGAAAACCAAGATGGCAGCATAGATAAACACCTGAAATTGCTGCCTCGCACAACCACTTCAAAAATACAACTAAAGGACAAAACGGACATCATCCAGAACCACAGGAAGGCTGGCTGAGTGGAAATTCTACAACTAGAAGGAAAGAGAAAAGCACACTGAGACTCAGAGGAGGTGCAGAAGTAAAGTGTAAAGTGCAGAGGTATGGAGGCGTGCACAGAAAGGGCTGGCAACTGAGGACATGGTTGTCTTTTTCAATCGGGAGGGAGTGTCAAGCTCCCGACTGCTCTGAACTCCAGTTCTGCCTGAGTCTCTGGGGACCCAGACTCAATGGAGAGAAACTGGACTGTCTGGCATCGGGCGGAACTCGAGGGAGGCTTTCTCTCAGAGGTGCTTGCAGCAATTACCGCAGGACACTGAGACTCGGAGCCTCTTAGGGCAGGGCTAAGGATCAGCCATAGCTGTTTGGTCTGCCCTGTTGATTCCCCTAAGACCCCCCCACCCACCCAAGCTGTGCCCAGAGGCTTTTGCATATGAATGGCCTGGCCCTTTGCAATCTAAAATTACCTAACAAACTGCAGCTGAGTCAGAGACCCAGAACATCCAAAAGAAGGCCCAAGGCCCCACAGGAGCTTGCATTGCTTCACAGCTGGGCCTCATATGGGCACCTCCAAACCCCAAGCAAAAAAGAGGAATCTGCAGATCTCTCTATAGCTCCTGCTGGGTAGCTCGGGCAGAGGCTAAATTAGGACCTCCTTAGAGATCTAAGAGCCAGTGTACCCAGTGGTCAGGGTGGGACCATCAAGATTACAACTCCTCAGATCCATAAGGGACACACACTCAGGGGGCAGACTCAGTGAGCACTAAAGCCCCACTGAAGCAAGTCTTGCCCCATAAGGGTGTCTCCAGCACAGAAGTTCTCCCACTGTAGACACAACTGATTCTCACAGCCAATTGGCCTGGAGGTCAATTCCTCCCAGTGATACCTACAACAATCAAGGCTTAACTACAAAAAGACTGTGCACAAAGCCCACAAAGGGGGTGCACCAAGAATGTCCACCTCAGGTAACTGGGGAGGCTGAGCCACTGGGCCCTATAGGACACCTAGCACACAAAGCCACTCTATCAACACAGGGAAGCATAAAAAATGTGGAGACAAAGAAACTGGTCACAAATGACAGAAACGGAGGAAAGCAAACTACTGGATATAGAGTTCAAAACCATGGTTATAAGGTTTTTCAAGAATTTTCTAGAAACCGCTGATAAATTTAGTGAGACGCTCGATAAATCTAGTGAGACCTTCCAGGATATGAAAAAGGACCAACTAGAAATTAAGCATACACTGACTGAAATAAAGAATATTACACAGAGATCTAACAGCAGACTAGAGGATCCTAAGAATCAAGTCAAAGATTTGAAATACGAAGAAGCAAAAAACACCCAACTGGAATAGCAAAAAGAAAAAAGAATCCAGCCCTAACCGGTTTGGCTCAGTGGATAGAGCATTGGCCTGTGGACTGAAGGGTCTCAGGTTCGATTCTGGTCAAGGGCATGTACCTTGGTTGCGGGCAAATCCCCAGTAGGAGGTGTGCAGTAGGCACCTGATCGATGTTTCTCTCTCATCAATGTTTCTAACTCTTTATCCCTCTCCCTTCTTCTCTGTAAAAAATCAATAAAATATATTTTAAAAAAAGAATACAAAAATATGAAGATAGTATAAGGAGCCTCTGGGACAACTTCAAGCGTACCAACATCTGAATTATGGGGGTGCCAGAAGAAGAGAGAGCAAGAAAACCTATTTGAAGAAATAATGACAGAAAACTTCCCCTACCTGGTGAAAGTAATAGACTTCCAAGTCCAGGAAGCACAGAGAACCCCAAACAAAAGGAATCCAAAGAGGACCACACCAAGACACATCATAATTAAAATGCCAAGAGCAAAAGACAAAGAGAGAATCTTAAAAGCAGCAAGATAAAAACAGTCAGTTACCTACAAGGGAGTACCCATACAACTTTCAGCTGATTTCTCAACAGAAACTATGCAGGCCCGAAGGGAGAGGCAAGAAATATTCAAAGTGATGAATAGCAAGAACCTACAACCAAGATTACTTTACCCAGCAAAACTATCATTCAGAATTGAAGGTCAGATAAAGAGCTTCACAGATAAGAAAAAGCTAAAGGAGTTCATCACCACCAAACCAGTATTATATGAAATGCTGAAAGGTATCCTTTAAGAAGAGGAAGAAGAAAAAAAAGGTAAAGATAAAAATTATGAACAACAAATACATATCTATCAACAAGTGAATCTAAAAATCAAGTGAATAAAAAATCTGATGAACGGAATAAACTGGCAAGTATAATAGAATCAGGGGCATAGAAAGGGAGTGGACTGACAATTCTAGGGGGGAAAGGAGCACTGTGGGTATGGGAAGAGACTGGACAAAAATGTTATACCTATGGATGAGGACAGTGGGGGCCCGTAAGGGCAGAGGGTGGGGTGGGAACCGGGTGGAGGGGAGCTATGGGGGGGAAAAAGAGGAACAACTGTAATAATCTGAACAATAAAGATTTAATTAAAAAGAAACTGCTACAGGAACAACTGTAATAATCTGAACAATAAAGATTTAATTAAAAAGAAACTGCTCAGAATCTACTTCAAAGGTTTGTGCTTATTTTTTTTAAAAGAGTGTATCCAAAGACAATGCTTTACCTTGTGCAGCTATAGAAGGCCCATTTATTTCATTATGTGGGCATGGATTGACTTTCCATTTAGATCAAATGAGTTTCCTTCTAGTTACACTTTTTTATTTGATTTTTTTAATAATCAAAAGAAACCTTTAATGTGTTGGCTCCATTAGCACAGAAGAACTTTGTAAACAGTTAAATGAGGCCAATTTTAAATCAGTGTCTTCAGATGCTTCAAATAGAAAATCAGAATAAGTTAATTATAATAATGGCTTAATTTTTTTGTTTGATTCTTTATGGAATCAGAGCAAAGCTTTTTCATATTCAATCTTGAAAGATAAAACCTCTGACATTAAAATAAATATTACTATAAAGTCAGTTTACAAATTCCATAATTGAATGTAAATTTTTTGGTTTTGTAGTGATAGCATAAATGCAAATTTGGTGGAACACAACATCTGAGTAAAGATAATTTTCTTAGTTAATTGGGAAATTTAAAGAGAAATGTTCCCATCCAGTGTGGCTCAGTGGTTGAGCATCAACCTATGAACCAGGAGGTCACAGTTTAATTCCTGGTCAGGGCACATGCCTGGTTTGCAGGCTCAAGCCCAGTGCAGGAGGCAGCCAATCAATGATTCTCTCTCACCATTGATGTTTTTATCCCTCTTTTCCCCTCCCTTCCTCTCTGAAATTAATAAAATTATATTTTAAAAAAGAGAAAAATGTGCTTAAAATTGTTTGAGGTATGTATATAATTCACAATTATACCTAAAGAAGCTATGATATTTCATTAATCAAAATAAGAGTTGTATGTTGTGCAAAGTTGAGTATTTTTATATATTCATAGAGAAACTAAACTATAAAATTTTTAAAATTCTTTATTGTTGAAAGTATTACATATGTTCCTTCCCCCCACAACCCCCCATTGAACTCTCCCAGCCTGCCCCTGCTCCCTTAAATTGCAAAATTTTTACAAGGACACGGATGCTAAATGAAAAATATTCTTTAGCATGGTATATGTGTGGTCTGTTTTTTTACACATCAACCAGAATTTTAGAAATATTTGAGCTCTTAAAGAACTATTTTGTATGTCAACTGATGTGTCCTACAATGATCATGAACTTTTTTTGATAAATGAGCCATCTAACTTCTGGTTGACTTTTGTTCAAAATAGTTGAAAAAAATTTTAAGTATCTGAAATATGGAATGCCAAAAAACTTTAGTTTTTGAAGATTTAGTATATAGCAAACAAGAAGATATTGAAACTTACCTCTTTAAAAGCAAGGGAATAATTTAAAATATAAAATAACTAGAGGCCCGGTGCACAAAAATTTGTGCACTCGGGGGGGGGGTCCCCCAGCCCGGCCTGTGCCCTCTCGCAGTCTGGGACCCCTCGGGAGATAACAACCTGCTGGCTTAGGCCTGCTCCCGGGTGGCAGAGGGCAGGCCCAATCCCTAAGTGCAGCCCCTGGTCAGGCTCAGAGCAGGGCCGATTGGGGAGTTGGGGCGCCGCCCCCTGTCACACACAGAGCCGCAGGGCGATCAGGGGGTTGGGGAGCTCCCCCCTGTCACACACAGAGTAGGGACGATAGGGGAGTTAGGGCACCACCCCCTGTCACCCACAGAGCAGGGCTGATCAGGGGGTTGGGGCGCCGCCACTGTCACACTCAGGGCAGGGCCGATGGGGAAGTAATGGCTCTACCCTGTCACACACAGAGCAGGGCCCGTGGGGGGGGGCGGGTTGGGGCGCCGCACCCTGTAACACACAGAGCTGCAGGGCGATCAGGGGATTGGGGAGCTCCCCCCTATCAGGCACAGAGCAGGGCTAATCAGGGGGTTGGGGCACCTTCCCCTGTCATGAACAGAGCAGGGCGGATAGGGAGGTTGTGGCCCCACCCCCTTTCAACAGAGCCGCAGGGCGATCAGGGGGTTTGGCTGCTGCCCCCTGTCACGCTGATCGGGTGCCAGGAGGCCTCGCGGCTCCGCTGATCCCAGTGCTGGGAGGCATATTACCCTTTTACTATATAGGATAGAGGCTTAGGGGCAGGCTGGTTTGCCCTGAAGGGTGTCCTGGATCAGGGTGGGGGTCCCCACTGGGATGCCTGGCCAGCCTGGATGAGGGGATGATGGCTGTTTGCAGCTGGTCACACACCCTTCAGGGTGGGGGTCCTCACTGGGGTGCCTGGCCAGTCTGGGTGAGGGGCTGAGGGCTGCTTTCAGTCTGGCGGTTGTTGACTGAAGCTCCCAACCGCTCCTTTTTTTTCTCTTTTTTTTATTTTATTCTGGGCCAGCTTTAACTCTGGCTCTAGCTCTGAGGCTTCCACTGGTTTGTTTGCGTTCTATAATCGAAACAATGTATAATTCCAGCTCTGAGATCCCGGCCGTTTGTTTAGCTTCTATATTTGTTAGAATGTTTCAAACTGCCAGCTCAGAGGCCGGCAAGGCAGGCGGGGAACATTGGAGTCCTCCTTCACTGGAGCAAGCAAGCCTCATGTTCGCTTCCAGCTGCCTGGCTGCCGGCCGCCATCTTGGCTGACAGTTAATTTGCATATACTCACTGATTAGCCAATGAAAAGGGTAGCGGTCGTACGCTAATTACCATGTTTCTCTTTTATTAGTGTAGATGAGAGCTTAAAATGTGTATAAGATTTAAGTTTAAATTATATAATTGTGCTTTAGAATATCTCAATGTATATTTTGATGAAGCTCCTATTTTTAACTTAGTAAAATTTTCTGCTCTACCAGAATTAAATGAGATCAAGATGTTGTAGCATTTAAATTTAGTAATACATTCAAAAGAATCATAAATAGAAAAAAATGAAGTAGAAAAGACACTACTATGAAAATATTTGGGTCACAATATTAGTATATTTCAATAGAAAAGCACTGAAACTGAGAATATCCCCCACTTTGTAAAATTGGCTGTGAGCATAATAGGTACACCTCAGCACCTGTACATATTTTCCCAATTAAAAAAATTACGGTTAAAAGAGAAGGATTAATTAAAGGTGTTAACAAATTCAAACTGACTAACCATAAAATGCAACTTTAAAAAAGATTGTGGATAATTTTGTGAAAGTTAAAAAGAATATTTTAATAAAATATTTTTTACACGAATAAAAATTTATTAGAAAAATACAGAGGCATGTAATGAAGACAGATACGGCTAAAAAACTTATTAAAGTATGTGACTATGTATCCAAAATTATTATTCTGCTTATGTTATCTTTTAATATTTAGGTAATAAAGGAGTTTTTAGGTTGGCTTAATGTACACAGATGTATTATTTTAAATAGTTTCATTTTAAAGGAGTTTGTAATAGAATTATTTATAGGTCTACCAAAATAATGTTAATTTATTGATCAATAAATAAAAATTTCAAAGAAATATATCTGTAGTAATTCTGGTGCCCCCTTTTATTCTCAAAAGTAAACCATCTCAGACAATAAATTATGTGGTCACCCTAATTTTAGATGAAGCAACCAGTTTCTTAAAACATTGCCTTTTTACTAATGGTAAACTGGACGGAACCAGGACAACAATTATTTCATGTTTCTAACAGGTATGTGATAGAGGTGCCCACAGGTATGGAAAGTTAAAACAAAAAGGAAGTTAACAAAGAAGGAAAGAAGAGGAAACCATAATTATTTCCTCACACGTAAACACCGAAGTTTCCACAAAGAGATAAAAAACATTACACTCATGTATGGCTCTTACCTGCAAATGCACTAGGAAGATCATTGGAAGTTGGGTTCTGAAACTTGATGAACTTGTCTGACCACCATGTAATTCCCCTTGATAGCATTGGGACTTTGATATATACAGATGAATTAATTTTATATAAAAGAATGATGGTGTCTGTAAAGAAATTAAAAATTGTGTTAGAGATGTAAGCAAGTAATTTTGCACCCTCTGATACGCAAAGCTAGACATGACAAATAAACCAGGGTTTTAGCAGACTCTCAACATGCCTACATGCTATAGACGCTGGAATTACAATACTATTTCTATATGAAATATCTTGCCAAGGCACCAATGATTGAAAATACTCTTAAGCTCCATTGAACTCATGTCCCTAACCACTTTGAAACTCTAGTAAGAAAGAACTTACTTGCAAATGAAATACAGTAAGTCAGTAGATAATGAATACAAAATTATTAAAAAAAACAACCTCACACAAACCTGCCATTCTGCTACAGAGATGATCTTCTGAATGTTTAGTTACACACTTATAAAAGGGCACACCATGGAGAGAGAAAAAAAAAATCACCTACCATTGAACATGCTGTTGGCGATAGCTCCGCAAGGACAGATGGGGGTTCCATCATGGGTCTTTTTGAATGAATCACAGCTTTCAACATCCTGGATATAAGATGATACACTTTTGAGAAGTGCTTTTGCTCAACTCCCTTAGAATGTTGAGAGTGAGAACACTGGCAATGTAAACCTTCCTGCCCTGATTTATTGGCACAGACCAAGATTATGGTCTACTCACTGGTTTTTCCCAGGCTTCCAGCTCACTTAGGCTAGAAAAATCTTTGTGTTTTGGAGGGGTGTGTGTGTGTGCGCGCGCGCAGTTTTTTCCCCCTCATTAACAATACATAGTATAGCAAATATGTCTGTAAGAAGGAACTTTACCTTACTGGCTGTGCTAAATATCACCCTAAGTCTACACTGGAATACATTTTAAAACCTGTTTTTATTGAAGTGCAATTTATATTCCAAAAGTATAAAAGTCATCAATCTATAGCTAGATGACTTACTAGTATCTACCTAAGAACCAGAATATATTTTTATTTTCTATTTTTATTTTTAAAAAATATATTTTATTAATTTTTTACAGAGAGGAAGGGAGAGAGATAGAGAGTTAGAAATATCGATGAGAGAGAAACATCGACCAGCTGCCTCCTGCACATCTCCTACTGGGGATGTGCCCGCAACCCAGGTACATGCCCTTTGACCGGAATCGAACCTGGGACCTTTCAGTCCGCAGGCTGACGCTCTATCCACTGAGCTAAACCGGTTTCGGCCAGAATATATTTTTAAAAGAATGGTCGCTAAAAATCATTTATTACTTTAATATAATAATGTCAGTATAAAAAACAGTTTTCTCCTTGTTTTTCTTGTTGGCATGCTAAATATCATCTATCAAGAATAAAGTTTTGCAATCCTAGGACTGCAAGGGTATTCAATTAAATCAAAGGCTTTTATTCAAGTGGAGCCCAACTTCCTTAAACTTGGCTAGATTGACGGCCCCAATTATAGGAAAGACACTGCTAGACACTGTGAGCCAGACTAAGACAAATCCCTCAGAGTTAAAATTTGATTTTACAAATACAGTTATTTCCCAGCAATACTAGGAGATATGTTTTCCTAGGGGTTGTGGTAGGCATCCAAGTCATGTGATTTCAAAGCAAATCCATGAAGCATAATTTAAAATTGGAGCCACTGAGCGTATTTAGGTGTGTGTGCACACTGGGCATGTGAAAGGATGAGACTGGTTCTCCGTGGTCCAGCTCCCGGGGTTTTCGTCTTTTTATCCTTAGGATGTAGCACAGTACAAAATGGTATCAAAATGTATCAAAATGGTTGGTGATTCCATCAACTAAAATGGGCAACTTTAAAGATAACCACAGAAATTACAGGTAAGGGAATAATACTAAAATCTAATTAATGCGTCAACCTAGTATACCATCAACTTTAACAGAAACATAAAATCCTGATTGCGGTTGAAAGATACTTGAAGATTTACCCTTCTGACACATTCATTATTACCAAGATTTGGACAATTCAATATGTATCCAATTTTAATGTAAAATTCTGTCAAATAAAAAAAATGGTTGGTGCATGAAAGGATACACCTTTTTAATCAGGCAAGATTCACATTACTGCTCTGAAGAGGGAAAGTAACTCCTTTTCTCAATAGCAGTTATCCTGAATACACAGCCTCTTCAGTTTATGCAAGAAGGAAATGAACATTTCTATCTGTAAAACCTCAGCTTTTGAGTTAATTTTCCATATTCTCTTTTAGACTGAAAAATCCATCTGGTTTAAAGAAAAAAAAAAGGAGCCTGGCCAGTGTGCTCAGTGGTTAGAAAATTGGTCTGCCCACTGGAAGGTTGTGGGTTCAATTCCCAGTCAAGGATTGGGGTGCATGCATGAAGCAACCAATGGATGTGTCTCTCTCACATCGATGTTTCTCTCTCTCTCTCTCTCTCTCTCTCTCTCTCTCTCCTCTTCCTCCCATTTCCTGGGAGGAAAAAATATCCTCAATCTTAGGGTGAAGATTAAAAAAAAAAGGATATTATGCCAAGTAAATAAAGCCTTACCTTTATATTTCTACTCATCAGTTGGC
>NW_005871188.1:166844-177353 GCF_000147115.1 Myotis lucifugus
GGTGCAGGCAGGCCTCAGATGGCGGCTGCCCACCCGCCCAGGGCCGGCCCGAGGCTCAGGTAACCAGGGCTGGCCGAGGCTTGCGCTGCCGGCAGTGGCAGCATCAGAGGTGTGATGGGGGCATCCCCTTCCCCTGATTGCCGGGTTGCCTCCCGCCCCTGAGGGCTTCTGGACTATGAGAGGGGGCAAGCCGGGCTGAGGGACCCCCCCCCCCCCCGTGCATGAATTTTCATGCACTGGGCCTCTAGTAAAAAAATAAAAAATAAAAATCAGTGTTGGAAAATCCTGGTCTATAAAGAATTATTAAAATGGCCAAATAACTTATTTTTAATGTTTTTATAAGGGCTACTGCATTCCTGCCTTGAAAATATTTTTATAACTGGGCTTTGTATTCTCAATATGTAAAATTTGATTTTACAAATACAGTTATTTCCCAGCAATACTAGGAGATATGTTTTCCTAGGGGTTGTGGTAGGCATCAAAGTCATGTGATTTCAAAGCAAATCCATGAAGCATAATTTAAAATTGGAGCCACTGAGCGTATTTAGGTGTGTGTGCATACTGGGCATGTGAAAGGATGAGACTCGTTCTCTGTGGTCCAGCTCCCGGGGTTTTCGTCTTTTTATCCTTAGGACGTAGCACAGTACCTGGCGTATAGTACTTGCTCTAGAAATGGCAAACCCCTTGGAAAAAAGATGGAATAACTCACTGATCAAAAAAAAGGTGATTTTCACTTTAGTTATAAGTAGCCTTGTTGCCATGAGAGACATGCCTTTTCATGGGTACTGCTGTATGAGGCTGCCCAGTCATAGGCCACTTCCATGCTTCCACCTTTATGGTAACACTAGAGGCCCAGTGAATGAAACTCGTGCATGGTGGGGGGGGGGTCCCTCAGCCTGGCCTGCACCCTCTCCAATCTGGGACCCCCTGTGGGATTGGGTCTAAACCAGCAGTCGGACATCCCTCTCGCAATCTGGAACCACTGGCTCCTAATCGCTCATCTGTCTGCCTGCCTGATCACCCCTAACCGCTCTGCTTGCTGGCCTGATGCCCCTAACTGCTCCCCTGCCTGCCTGATCACCCCTAACTGCCTCTGCCTCAGCCCCTGCCACTATGGCTTTGTCTGTAAGGACATCTGGAAGACGTCTGGTCTAATTAGCATATTACCCTTTTATTAGTATAGATACCAAGCCCCTGGAAATTCTCTGGGCAGACTTGATACAGATTTTACTAACAGCATATATGTTGCAACTGGAAATTGCCAATGTAGCTGTTTATTATTAATATATGAGCTACCTCCAAAATAATGAGGCCTGTGTCCAAAAATATATGACGGCTTCATTTATTTAAAGTGCCTCCCACAAGTTATGTGCTATGTTCTGTGCCAGAAATACAGAAGTATTCCTTTACAATTCCCCGAGTAAATTTTCTTACACTATGCAAAAAACAGCATTTGGAAAGGATGTTGGCCCCACCCTAAAAACCTTTAAGAGGATGAGTATGGAAAATGGGAGCTGGTACCAGGACAGACTGGAAATAAAGGTCATGGTAAGTGCGGCCAGTTACAGAAAACAATGAAAGCCAGTGAGCTTAATCACTTGTAAGAGAAAAATCTTTGGAACACCGAGAAGGGAGATGCTGGGCCATGACAGAGGCAGGCTGCAGCATAATAAACACCGAGCCTGGATGGGAAGGTAGATAAGCCAGGCGTAGCGAGAATGACTGATTACATTTCCTCACCCAAAGGGGAAACCTCTATTGTTGACCCTTAACTACAGAAAATATGAAGTCCACAGAAAGGAATTTACCATACATTTTCTTGGAAGCTAAAAAGAGAATTCTACTTACCCAAAGTGATATGTTTATATAAATGATAAAATAAACAGGCAGAGAACACACCACATTAGGGAGAGGAGTGTTTTCATAACCTTTTTTCAATGATTCTTTGTCCAAGTTTTTGCTTAACAAGGCCTCAAAGACCATCACCTCTTTGATTAGCCCTGGCGGCACATACTTTATGGCATTTCTTCTCTTTACACCAGTGGCACTCGGTGCAGGACTCTGAACTTAAGGCAGAGTCTCACGTGGGTTCATCACCAAGCTCACACCATGCGTGCTGACTGGCGAGTGAAAGGCCCTGTAATTGCTCTAAGCAGTTGGTTGGATTTGTACGGGAAAGCCTTTGCCTGAAAGGAATGGTTAGCAGCTGTAATACTTCCTTTGCTTTAGGGCTTCAAAGGATGCAGACAGATGGGAACTGAAGCCCTTTAAAGGTTTTGTCCTTTGGATCTTTTTCTTAAAAATGTGTAAGTACTCTGAGCACCCCAAGAAAGAACAACCCTGCTTGACAAATTGATTTCAAGTTTTCTGACTTCCAGAACTGTGAGAGAATAAATTTCTGTTGTTGTAAGCCTCCCCTCTAAATTAAGTGACTCAAACTTTTACTTTGGGGGGCAGCATGGAGAACTGAGGAAGCCAAGAAAGGGTACACCTGTAGAGAACTAGCATTTTGACCTACAATAAAAGAATACATTTGTAAAACTTCCCCCACTGACTTTATATAGATTTCAGTTATAACCCAGGTACAACTCAGTAATTTCCTTGTAATTTATACCTGACTTACAAAAATGATTAGAGCTACCCATAATCAATACACATGTCTTCAGAATATTATTGATACCAACATGCTATCTTATGGGGTCAAGGGGAAAATAAGAAAGATACAACATAAAACCAAAACCGCCCAGTTGGCGTGGCTTAGTGGTTGAGCATCAACCTATGAACCAGGAGGTCAGAGCACATGCCTGGGTTGCAGGCTTGGTCCCCAGTAGGGGGCGTGCAGAAGGCAGCCGATGAAGATTCTCTCTCATCATTGATGTTTCTATCTCTCTCTCCCTCTCCCTTTCTGAAATCAAAAAAATATATTTAAAAAAGAAAGAAATGAACTTATAATTAGCCTTAAAAACATAAAACCCAAGTGAACTTATAATTAGCCTTAAAAACATAAAACCTAAGCCCCCTAGAACATAGAGCCATATAATTTAGCACTTTATTTTTCCTCCATTCATTTACTATTCTAGAAAGTGTTTCCTGAGCATCTACCATGCAAAATATACAGTGCTATGCACCGTGGAGGAAGCAAAGATTCATGTACTCATTCAATAAACATTAATCGAGCCAAGCATTGTTACGGGGGTTTGGGATACAACAGTACAGTGAAAGACAACAAACAATACATCTATATAATAAACTTTTAATTTATATAGTATATTAGAGGTGATAAGTACTATGGAAAAAATTGAACTTACAGCAAAGTAACAAGGATCAGGAGTGCAGGGGTGGAGTAAGTAGACAGGCTACAGCAAGAAACAGGTTGGCCAGCAAAGGCCTTACTGAGGTGAGAATTGAGCCAAGATCTGAAGGAGGCAGGGGAGTTAGACAAGTGGATAGCAAGTATGGGGAGCAGCACAAGAATATGCCCAACTTGTCTGAGAAATGAGGAGCCCACTGTGGTTGGTGTGGGGGTAGGTGGAAGAGAATGGAGAGATTAGGTCAGAGAGGAGGTGCGAAGCCAGATCAGGTGGGCCTTGTAAAGCCTTGCACTTTTTCACTCGGTGGAAAGAGGAGCCATTGCAGGAATTTTTAAGCAAAGGAATAACATAATATGACTTGTGCCTTATAAAGCTTACTCTAGCTGCTCTGTTGAGACACTGATGCAAACAGGGAGACCTGTTAGGAGGCTATTGCAGAAAATCAGGTGAGAGTTGGGTGTGGCATGGGGCTAGGTAGCTGTAGCAGATGTGTGGAGAAGTGGGCAGACTTTGGACACATTCTGGAGGCAGAGCAAACAGGGTGGAATGGATGTGAGATGTTTACAAGCAGGAGGAGTCAAGAATGACTCCTGGGTTTTGGCCTGGGCACCAGAAGGATGGAGCTGCTATCAGCCGAGATTGAGAAGTCTGTGGTTGGAATGGGTTTTTTTGGGGGTGGGGTGGGGTGGGGAGAAGTGGGTGTCAGGAGTTGTTTTGGAAAAGCTGAGCTTCACATATCTGGTGATCATCCAAATTTTGACATCAGGAAGGCAATTGGAAATACAAGAGTGGATAGTGGAAAGGAGGTTTGGGCTAGAGCTATAAGACTGACGGCAATAGTTGGCACTTAAAGCCAAGAGGTTGATGCCGTTTCCAAGGAAGCGAGTGCGCATAGCGAGGAGAATGCTGGAGGCTAAGACTAAAACCCTGCAGACCTCAGCAAAGAGTTTGAGGAAGATGGAGGGACAGCAAATAAACCAAAGAAGGGCAGCCAGAGAGCTAGGAGGTTTTCCAAGAGCACGGTATCCTGAAATCCATGAGAAGGACATGTGTCAGGGATGAGGGAGTGATCCATCGCCTGTGTCGGCCGGGCTGACAAGGAACCAAGGACTCCCAGCTGGATTTATCCACATGGAAGACATTGGCAACCTTGCAATTTCACGGAGCCTTCTGAAACTTTCTTAAGAATACACTACAGTCTAGGACAGTGATGGCGAACCTTTTGAGCTCGGCATGTCAGCATTTTGAAAAACCCTAACTTAACTCTGGTGCCGTGTCACATATAGAAATTTTTTGATATTTGCAACCATAGTAAAACAAAGACTTACATTTTTGATATTTATTTTATATATTTAAATGCCATTTAACAAAGAAAAATCAACCAAAAAAATGAGTTTGTGTGTCACCTCTGACATGCGTGTCATAGGTTCGCCATCACTGGTCTAGAACCTAGCTTCCTTCTTTCTTTTACTCCCTCTTCCACTCCCTCCTTCCTGCTCCCCTTCCCTCTCCTCCACAGGGGCCAGAGCTGTGTTGTCTGACTGCTCTCTCAGTCTCCTCCGGCTCCCTCCCATTTTTTTCTTACAGGCAGTTCCCCCAATAAATTTCTTGCATGTCTAATCCTGTCTTGGCATCTGCTTCTCAGAGGACCTGGACTAACTAACACACGACTTTAATCAGCCCAAGAGCAAGACTCTCTTAATATTTCTTTGGCATTTCTCACCGCCTCTGACAGCCAGGCCAAGACTTGCCCTAGGGATTAGGCAACTGCATCTGTAGGATGACTTGGGGGGTCCCAAGGAGAGTCCCACCAGGTGTGTGACCCCCTGACACTAACTCACTGTGTGACCTTGGTGCAGACACTTAACCTCTCAGCCCATTCATTTTCTCACTATAAAATGAGTGGTTAGGTTCCGTGATCTCTAGTATCCCCTCTTGAGCTGACATTGGAGTAAAACCTGCTTGATTGATGTGAAGAATTATGAGACAACATTGAGTAGAAAAAGAATTGGAAACTTAGAGACAAAGGAGAACAACATTCCAAAGGGAAAAAAGGGGTGAGGAGTCGCACATGAACTCAGAACTTTATATATTTTCAGTTTCAGGAAGCACTTGGTGGAAATCATGAATTTACTGCCAGTCTCCTTGGGAGATCAGCATATAGCCAATTGAAGGCTCTTGATTTCACTTACTTGCATTGTCTCTGGCAGGTAAAAAGGAATGGAGCAGGAGCATTTTTTGTCAAAATTAATGGCGTTTTCCCGAAGTTTTGCACAATTTGCACATATATTTGTGTAATTTATCTGTCAGATAGGAAAAAGAACAATGAAGAAGATTTGACTTTGGGTGGTGGACACAATGCAATCTACAGATGATGTATCATAAAACTGCACACTTAAACCTATATAATCTTATTGAACATTGTCACCTCAATAAATTTAATTTAAAAAACTACATGAGTATATATGTCTTAAAATTCAAGCCCTGAGTCCATGAAGGTCAGGCTGTCTGGGTCAAGGGCATGTTGTCTGGCCACGACTGAAGGGCAGCCCAGTGTACTGGGAGATCTTTTGTGATACTCAGGAGGAATGGGCCTTTCATTTTGGGACCTGTAGCATTTTGCCACTGATCTGGAATTCAGTGTTTTTACTGATTCTAGAGGCCTGGTGCACGAAATTCATGCACGGAGGTGGGGGGTCCCTTTAGCCCAACCTGCACCCTCTCCAATCCGGGACCCTCGGGGGATGTCTGACTGCAGTGGGACATTCCTCTCACAATCCAGGACTGCTGGCTCCTAACTGCTCACCTGCCTGCCTGCCTGATCGCTCTTAACTGCCCCCCCACCCCGCCAGCCTGGTCACCCCACACAGCCTGCTGTTCAGTTGTTTGGTCACCTCTCACTGCCCCCCCGCCCCCCCGCCAGCCTGGTCGCCCCACGCAGCCCGCTGCTCAGTCATTTGGTCGTCCCTCACTAACCCTCCTGCCGGCCTGGTCACCCCACGCAGCCTGTTTGGTCATCCGTTTGGTTGTTTTGGTTGCGATGGTCACTTAGGCGTATATATGTAACCTATTGTGATAAAGCCTTCTGCCTGGATCATAAAAAGGTGTCGTTAGGAAAGTATTTGTCAATATCTCATAAGAAGTGGGCCTATGGCCTGAGTCTAATCAGCTTTTTGGGGAAGTCACTTCACTGTTTTTCCATTTTATTGTATGGAAAATATGTATACAAATGAATTCTTCTACATGGCATCTAGAGGACGTTATTAAAAATCCCCAAACATAGAAAAATAACTATTTCCAAAATGTAGGGTTACTGACATGTGGAATAAATCTGATTTAAAAACGTTGTTACATTCTGTTTTTTATTTTTTTTTTTTATTTTTATTTTTTTTAAAATATATTTTATTGATTTTTTACAGATAGGAAGGGAGAGAGATAGAGAGTTAGAAACATCGATGAGAAAGAAACATCGATCAGCTGCCTCCTGCACATCCCCTACTGGGGATGTGCCCGCAACCCAGGTACATGCCCTTGACCGGAATCGAACCTGGGACCCTTCAGTCTGCAGGCCGACGCTCTATCCGCTGAGCCAAACCAATCTCGGCTACATTCTGTTTTTTAAAAGTTCAATTCTTTGAAAATGGTAGGGTGGACTTTTTAAAAAAAGGGGAGTGTATCCCAAATGAGCAAGTCCTGTGAGCTCTGGCTGAGGGACTCCGTTGTGTGAAGGTCACTTATTCCTGGAGAGAGATGCTGGGAGCTGGGAGGGGCAGCAAAAAATACAAGAAGAAAGGCAATAGGAGGAGTGGGACTGAACCGACCTTCTTTCTAAAGTTCTCCTCAGTATTTGCTATAATCCATTCTCTCAACGAGTTTCTGAGCACTGAATAAGGAAGGGGTTGTGGGCACTGTGACCAAGCCAGGCATGGCTGAGCTCTCTGTTCTTACCACACATTGTCTTACCTACTCTATCATTAGCTCACTGAGGGCACAGATCAACTTTGGCTTATCTGCCTCATCTGCATACCCCACAGAATTCTCAGCACCTCTCACACTCCTGAATGTTAAATCACCGTCCACAGACTTGGCCTTCACAATTTTGCCACTAGCCATGTGGGCAGAGGGAACAGATCAGCTTTCCATGGCTGCCTGTGGAGTAAAGGTCACACAGTCTGGGATGTAGGCAATCTGCTCAGAGCTGATGCAAATAAGACATTTCTTCATTCATTAGGCTGAAAAATGGGCACGGCCGATTTAGCCTTAGACCAACTCTCATCTCCCCTCCTCAGACCAGCTTCTGGGGGTCTCATCCTCCAACAGCTTGTTAATCACATTGGCAAGAGGCTTGTGACTGAGGGGTGTGCCCTTAGCATCAGCTTTTCTCACTGAGTAGAACTTGGTTTATTTTGCTAAGTGTCCCTAATAGGCCAGAAAGGTTTGGGTTGGTTCTTGCCTTTCCTAGATTGAGTTGAACTCAGAGAGTTCATTTGCAAAGGGAAAGACACTATGCTTGAAATGGGCTAAAATAGAAGACCTCTGCCTTTGGCTTTTCACTTTTTTTTTTAAGTCCTCACCTGAGGATATGTTTTTATTGATTGTTAGGAAGGAAGAGGGAGAGGGAGAGGAAGAGGGAGAGGGAGAGGGAGACACATTGATGTGAGAGAAACATTGATCAGTTGCCTCCCATATGTGCCCCGACCAGGGATTGAACCCGCGACCTAGGTATGTCCTGTGACTG
This sequence comes from Myotis lucifugus, assembly GCF_000147115.1. NCBI lineage: Eukaryota > Metazoa > Chordata > Mammalia > Chiroptera > Vespertilionidae > Myotis > Myotis lucifugus. The sequence goes on from NW_005871188.1 coordinate 174,894, forward strand.
GGAATTGAACCTGCAACCTGGTGTATGGGATGATTCTCCAACCAACTGAGTCACCCAGACAGGCAGTCATTTGGCCTTGCCTCTCCTCCCACCCCTATCAAGTGCTTGCTCAGTCCTCTGCCAACACAAAAGCCTGCCTTTCACAGACCCTGTGAACAAGTATGGTTGAGCCGACAGTGTGAGAGTGATTTGTCCTCATGAGGACATAGGGATGAATAAAGCCACCACACACAGGCTCTGTCACCCCGGGCACCTGCCCACCGAAACAGGGATGTTACAGTCTCATTTAGTTCCTGTGGAGGGGTTGTGTTCTCAAATGGATCACTCAATCATAGTCCCCAAGCAGAAAATTCTTAGAAATTGCATTAAACACGTAAGAAGAGACAAACCTCTATTTCCTTGGTGCTCTTTGCAGACAATAGAAGGATGATGCCCATGCCCAGGCACAATGCTCCCGTGGCAAAGAAGCCAGAGAGGACCTTGGAGGCTGAGAGCTGCAGCCGGTAGGCCGGCAATCGCTGCTGCTTCAAGGCAGTGTTGTCTGGCAACAGGGACCACCACACCTGGGATGGCCTGTCCATTTGGGTCCTGCAGGTGACTGAGAGACTTTTAAGACATTTATAACATTACTACTCAGAGTCGTCCCCCATAATGGTAATACTGACTTAAGAATGAAGTGGACTTTCCTTTGTAGTTACAATCTTTCGGCTTCCCGAATTATTTCTCAACCAGGCCTGACATTCAGCAGGAGCACCGCTCTCTTCAATCAGCCACTATGAAGTATATTTTACTTAGGTTCAAAAAGCTCCTGCTAAATGCTGTGCTGAGGAGGAACACTCCCCAGCAGGTGACACTGGGAAGCAGCTCTAATGGGATGAGGGGACTAATCCAAGGCAAGACCTTCCTGAAAGCGGGGAAATGAATTTATCTTTGAAAACCTGCCTAAATCCTTGAAAATTAATACAAAAAAAAATATAGGACCTTCAGTTTTCCCCCAAATGTAACATGGATATAATTTAAGTTGGGAAAATGCTCTCAGGTTACAACTAACTTTGCTATTTGTGATCATGAGAGAGAAGCAAACAGGGATTGTAGAACCCAGATGTCTAATCTCAACAGCTTCCATTTTTTTCATCCACAAGAAAGGGTAGAGTAAAAATATGTAGATTAAAACATCTCTCCTAACCTTTCCCAAGTGCATGCTTTGGAGTAGCCCAAATGAGGCAGAAGAAAAAGACAGATAACAATGATATGTTCAATATTATATTACTAGGGCCCAAATGCATGAATTCCTGCACCTTGAAAGGAACTGTGGGCCCTGAGGCTGCGGTGGGCACAGGGGTGGGTCTCGGCCCCTCCTCCACACCCCCACCCCGGCTCCTGGTCCTGTCTGCCCGCAGCCCTGTTCCCGCTGCTGCTGCTCCCATGTGCTGATGGTGCTGGCCCCGCTCGCACCTGCTGACTGCACAGAGTGATTGGGGCCAGTGCCAGCAGCAGTGTGAGCAGTGGCTGCTGCCCTGATCACCCCTCAGGAGCAGGGAGAGGTAGAGAAGCCCTCAGGGGCTATCGGGGCCAGCAGCCGCTGCTTACACCTGCTGATGGTGCCGAGCGATCAGGACTGGCACTGGGCGCTGGCAGCGGGTGCGAGTGGGGCCATCGCCAGCAGCGGGTGTGAGAGATGGGACCGCCGTGCGCGGGAGCAAAGAATTTTCAGTAACCACCAGAGGCTTGCCCTGATGACAGCGACTGGTGCCCTGCCTTGGTCTGGTGCCCCCGCTCATCTGCTCCACCATTCTGCCGTGGCCGACACCTGCCATGTTTCACGTGGGCCTCCTGGTGGTCAGAGCATGTCATAGCGACTGGTTGTTTCAATGTTTGGTCTATTTGCATATTAGCCTTTTATTATATAGGATGGTGTTATTGGTTTTGTTTTGTTTTTCACTTATTAGAAATCTATTAAAATCATTTTCATTAGGATGTTAATTACTCCCTTTTCTTTAAGATGAATTTAAGATGTAGAATTAGGATTTTAAAAAAATTAGGTGAGTTTCTAATCCTTCCTCTTTTATACATTAGGGAGGAAAGCCATGATGGACTATTTTATTTTTATTATTTTATTAAAGAAGGCAATTACTTTGGCAAATGTACCTAGTTTAAAAGAATATAAAATACTAGTAAATGCAAATACATGTAATAGGAGGTTTCCAATTCAGAGTCAGAACTTTCCACTCAGAACTGGGGAAAAAGCACAATACCAATGGAAACTCTTCAGCACGCCATTAGGATCTGGCTTGGAGGTGGTGACGAGTGTAGTGTGGCTGTTGGTATCAGGCAGCCTTGTGTGAGAAGGCAGTAGTGAACACTTCCAGTTTACATCTACTGTTTGTTTAGTAATACACATGGTCAGAGCTTGGGTTTAAAAGCCAGTAAGTTTATATTTATTAGATTAAATGCTCAGGG
>NW_005871188.1:177453-179792 GCF_000147115.1 Myotis lucifugus
GTACATGCCCTTGACTGGGGATTCAAACCCGAGACTCTTTGGTGCCCGATGCTCTATACACTGAGCCACACCAGCTAGGGCTTTCTTTGGCCCTTTTATAAAACAACAAAACCCAAACCAACTTGGGCTTTTATAAACAACAAACAAACCAACCACAGTCCCAAACTAAAGGAGATTCACAGCTAGTATGTTAGGATTCTCCAAAGAAACAGACCAATAGATTACATACAGGGTGGGGCAAAAGTAGGATTACAGTTGTGAGTACACAAAATAGTTTATTCTCATATTATTATTTATTAAGTATTGTATTATTTTCCATACCAACAACTGTAAATCTACTTCTGCTGAGAGAGAAGGCAGGGACTATAAGGAATTGGCTCACGTGATTATGGAGGAGTTGAGTCTAAACTCTGCAGAGCTGTTGTCCCCGTCTGAAGGCCATCGGCCAGGGAGCTGTCAGTTGGGGGCAGAATTCTTTCTCACTTGATGGGGGGATGGGGGAGGGGGCTCAACCTTTGTTTTATTTGGGCCTTAACTGACAGAATGAGGCCCTCCCACAGTATGGAGGGTAATCTGCTTCACCACAGTCTACTAATTTAAATATTAACCTCATCCAAAAATACCCTCATAGAAACACCCAGAATAGTATTTGATCAACTAACTATCTGGGCACCCTGTGGCCCAGTCAAGTTGACACATAAAATTAACCATCACAGATAGTAAGAAAAATACTTCTGGGGTAACATGCTTGAGAGACCGCCAGATACACATTTTATTTTTAAATTTTTTCAAATACACATTTTATAAGTATTTTTGTATTTACATATTTCTTGCTTCTAAGTAAACCTATTTTAAGCATACAATTATACTTCAGTTGTTCTGCTTTTCAAGTTTCTAGAACAGGGTTCCTCAACTTCAGCAATGTTGACATTTGGTCTAGATGTCTTTGTGGTGAGGGGCTGCCCTGTAGGTTGTAGAATGTGTAGTAGTATCCCGGGCCTCGACCCACTAACTGCCAGTCACTACCCCCCACTACATACCAATAGTATAGTGGCCCCCTAGTTGTGACAACAAAATGTCTCCAGACATGGGGCAAATTCTCCTCTGGTTGAGAACCACTGCTCTAAGCTGATGTGGGTGTGATGATCTGTTGGCAGCTGTTGTGTTGCAGTATCAACTTCAGAGTATACCTTTTTAAGTCCTTGTTTTCATTTTTCTTTAACCTGTATATATACTAATATAGCCTCCTAGGCATTGGCAGTCATTTTATATATTTGGAGTTGCCTCATATTTCACTGCCTTTTCCTATTAACTGCTGGGATGGAAATGTACTAAATATAAGTGTAGAATCAGGAAGTGGTTGTGTGTGGAGTACACTCACACCTACATATAACTTATATGCAAACATAATAATCATGATGGTCTCATTTTTTGGTTTTGGTAAATCAATAGTGGCTTAGTGGATTGGTCTGAATTTTGACATGCATAGACTGGATGTCTCAATTTGCAACTCTGTCCTCTTATATAATCACTAGAGGCCTGGTGCACGAAATTCATGCACAGGTAGGGTCCCTAGGCCTGGCCAGTGATCAGGGCCAATCAGGGCCTTCCGGCTACTGGCTGGGGCCTCCCTTCATTCAGCGCCAGCCCCTGGTGGTAAGCGCATGACAGAGCGAGCAATTGAACTCCTGGTCTCCCGGTCTCACTCCAGAGAAGACAACAGACAATTTGCATATTAGGCTTTTATATATATATATACTAGAGGCCTGGTGCACAAAAATTTGTGCACTGGCGGGGAGGAGGGTATCCCTCAGCCCCACTTGTGCCCTCTCACAGTCTGGGATCCCTCGGGAGATAACGACCTGCTGGCTTAGGCCCGCTCCCGGGTGGCAGAGGGCAGGCCCAATCCCTAGGTGCCTGCCCCGCAGCCCCTGGTCGGGCTCAGAGCAGGGTCGATGGGGAGTTGGGGAGCCACCCCCTGTCACACACAGAGCAGGGCGGATCAGGAGGTTGCAATGCCACCCTCAATCATGCTCAGGGTAGGGCCGATTGGGGAGTTGGGGTGCCGCCCCGTCACACTCAAGGCAGGGTCGATGGGGAGGTTGCGGCGCCACCCCCTGTCACGCACAGAGAAGGTTGGATGAGGGGGTTGGGGCACTCCCCCCTGTCACACTCAGGGCAGGGCCGATGGGGAGGTTGTGGCTCCACCCCGTCACACACAGAGCAGGGCCCATGGGGGGGTTGGGGGACTGCACCCCTGTCACACACAGAGCAGGCAGATCGGGGGGTGGGGAGGTCCCCCCTATCAGGCACAAAGCAGGGCGATCAGGGGGTGGGGC
>NW_005871188.1:180263-181828 GCF_000147115.1 Myotis lucifugus
GGGCTTTGTTTACCTTCTGTATTTGAAACTTTGTTGCGACTCCAGCTCTGAGATCCCGGCTGGCTGAAAGCAGGTTTCTGGGGGTTGTTTAGCTTCTATATTTGCAACATAGTTGCTTAGAGAGCAGCTCAGAGCTGGGCGGTGGCAGGCGGGGAACCTTGGTTTCCTCCGTCACTGGAGCAAGCAATCCTGTTCGCTTCAGCTGCCTGGCTGCCGGCCGCCATCTTGGTTGGCAGTTAATTTGCATATCTCGCTGATTAGCCAATGGGAAGGGTAGCGAAGTTACAGTTAATTACCATGTTTCTCTATTATTAGATAGGATAGACTAGAGGCCCGGTGCACAAAAATTTGTGCACTTGGGGGGTCCCTCAACCCAGCCTATGCCCTCTTGCAGTGTGGGACCCCTCGGAGGATATCCACCCGTGGGGACCCTCACCCCATGGAGGTTTGGTCAGCCTGGGTGAGGGGGGTCCCCACTGGGGTGCCTAGCCAGTCTGGGTGAGGGGCTGAGGGCCGTTTTCAGGCTGGCCAAGCACCCTGGCGATGTAAGCTCCCAGCTTCTCCTTTTTTTCTTTTTATTCTGGGATTTATTTACCTTCTATAATTGAAACTTTGTTGCCTTTAGAGGAGGCCTGCGGAAAGCTTGGCTTCCTCTATCGCCAGGGGCAACCCACTCCTGCTCGCTCCAGCTCCGTGGCCACGGCTGGCTGAAAGCAGGTATCTGGGGTTTGTTTACCTTCTATAATTGAAACTTTGTTGCTTTCAGTGGAGCTCAGAGCCGGGCTGCGGCAGGTGAGGAACCCTGGCTTCCTCCATCACTGGAGCAAGCAAGCCTCCTGCTCACTCCAGCTCTGTGGCTGCCGGCTGCCATCTTGGTTGGGTTAATTTGCATATAGTCGCTTTGATTGGCTGGTGGGCGTGGCTTAAGGCATAGCGAAAGTATGGTCAATTTGCATGTTTGTCTTTTATTAGTATAGGACTAGAGGCCCTGTGCACAAAATTCGTGCACGGGGGGGGGGGGGGGGGTGTCCCTCAGCCCAAACTGGACCCTCTTCAATCTCAGAAATCCCTCCCAATCTGGGAATGGTGGGTCCCAACCCCTTGGCTGCCTGATTGCCCCTAACCCCTTTTGCCTGGCAGCCTGAAAACCCCCCAAACACTCCCCTGGCAGTCTGGTTGGTCCCCAAACCCTCCCCTGCCGGGCTGATTGACGCCTAAACCCTTTTCTGCCGGGCTGAAGCCCCCCAATGGCCCCCCTTGGTAAGCTGGACATCCCCCAATGCCCCCCCCTGGTGGGCCCATTGGCCCAAAATACCCCTCTCTGGCGGGCATCTTGTGGGGGGCCTCCTGTGACGACGGGGGGGGGGGCCTCTTGTGATGATGCGGGGGAAAGACACCACCCAGGCTTTTATTAATATAAATGCCTGATGGTTTCCTCCCGAATAATCTAAAAACTGTTAATTTACAGGAAAGTAAATGCCTGTACCGGGGAAGGATGGGAACTATTCCTTTTTCCCACTATTGGGCCAGAACCACTCCCATGTTTAGATTAAAGGGGTGGAAAA
>NW_005871188.1:181928-188029 GCF_000147115.1 Myotis lucifugus
AATATATTTTATTGATTTTTTACAGAGAGGAAGGGAGAGAGATAGAGAGTTAGAAACATCGATGAGAGAGAAACATCGATCAGCTGCCTCCAGCACACCCCCCACTGGAGATGTGCCTGCAACCAAGGTACATGCCCTTGACCGGAATCGAACCTGGGACCTTTCAGTCCACAGGCCGACGCTCTATCCACTGAGCCAAACCGGTTACGGCACATTGTGGCAGCTTTTATTCTTTTCCCTCTAACTGGTGGGCCTGAGTCAGGGTCCTGCAGAATGGAACTTGCTTTTCTTCCCTTTGAGTCCCTGTGTGTGGCTTCCAGACAACAGAGATGCACTAGCAGCAAGTCTCTGGTATGCAGAAGTGTGTTTTTAATGGAGGTTGATTAATGCTAGACTGCCAGGCTCATTAAAATGTCACAGTATTCAAATGTGGAATTTTATGTACTGGTAGTGGCATCTGTTTGTTTTTATCTCTTATTTGATTTATATGCCTGAATCCCTAACATGGTGATCATGGTGTCCTGCCATGGGAGATCTGGGGACTTCTGGTTCTGCTACTTAAAACTACTGTGTGTCCTTCCTGAGATTCACTTTCAACATCTAAAAAATGTGAATAATAATACTTTTTCTTCAGTACTATGTCAATGATTAAAGCCCTACATACTGCTTAACATAGATGGGTAATCAATAAAAATTATTTAAATGAGTAAGAAAGTAAGTGAATTTCAGCAACAAAATAAAACCAATAGTATTGGGTTATAATTCATAGAACAAAATAAACACTCATGAGTCCATACTGATGTAAAAAGTTGAACAAACAAGTAAAGGGAAAAAAGAGACAGCTCTCTCTTCCCGAAGAATTCCAATTAATAAATGTTGAAATAACGAGGGAAACAGAAAAATCACTACAGAATAATGGTTTCAGACAAGAACTACTACTGTTGCTAAAATTAGTAGGCAAAGTATGAGGGAAAAAAGGATATTTGTGTAGCCTCAAAGTATTTCCTCCAAGATAAATATTAATTACAAAGGAAAAAATAGTAACTTTACAGGGGGGAAATTCAGCAGGCACTACTGTAACCAGGTGAACAAAGTTGGCATTACCAGTATTAAGATGAATCAACATTATATACCCCCTGCTATGATGTATAAAAAATAGCACATCACTCCTGTGGTATTCTGTCCAAAAAATGCAGAAAACACCTGACAAACTGATATTGAAGTACATTCTATAAAACACCTGGTCATTACTCTCCAAAAGTGTCAAGGTCATGACACAAAGGGAGGGCTGAGGAGCAGTCCTGGATCTGAGCAAACTAAGGAGACATGACAACTACATGCAATGTGGGACCCTCGACTGGATCCTAGGATAGAAATCAGGCATCAGCCCTGGCTGGTTTGGCTCAATGGATAGAGCATTGGCCTGTGGACTGAAGGGTCCCGGGTTCGATTCCGGTCAAGGGCACATTCCTGGGTTGAGGGCTTGATTCCCAGTCGGGGATGTGCAGGAGGCAGCTGATCAATGATTCTCTCTCATCATTGATGTTTCTATCTCTCTCTCCCTCTCCCTTTCTCTCTGAAATAAAAAAATATATATTAAAAAAAGATATATTAAGAAAAGAAAGAAAACAGGCATCAGTGGAAAAACTGGTGAAATTGAATGAAGTCTGTAGTTTAGTTAATTGTACTGTACCAACATTGATTTCTTAGTTCTGATAACTATCGTGGTTATACATGATGTTAATATTGAGAGAAGCCAGAGGAAGGACATATGGGAATTCTCTATGCTATTTTTGTAACTTTTCTGTAAGTCTGAATAACAAGTTAAAAAATAAATAAGAAAGTTGTAGTTATATTGTTGTCTTTTGTATTTACAAAATGCCACATACACTTGCAGCTCTTCCTACTACTACGGCCATGCTTCACACTGGGACCAGGCTTCGTAGTTTGCAAATCTGTTCCACATGTACCATCACATGGAATCCTCAACAATCCTGCCAAATATCATTCCCATTTTGCAGCTGATGAGACTGAGGCTCAGAGAGGGAAGCATTTGCCTAAGCTGGCCCAGCACAGTCACATCAGAGGTCAGTCGGTGAGAGAAGAACAAGCTGGCAATATTTTATTATACAAGGGGTTGGCAAAGGACAGATTCATGTTGATCACACATTCCCAGGGGTCTACCTGGTGATGCCGTTAATGCAATAAAACAGCAGTTGATTTGTACTGAGTGTCTGCAGTGTGTCTGAGCCATTGAACAAGAGGCAAATCCCACCGTGAACCCTGGGATCTTCACTGGGACACAGATTAGAAGAGGCCCAGCTTCAAGGATTCCGACTTGCACAGACTGAGGACTCCCATTTCCAGAAGTTCAAAAACTTCCTTTTTTATCTAAATGAGAGAAAAGATAAAAAAAAAAAAGGTTAAGATTAAGATGGTCTTGGTGAATAAATTCAACCTTCTGTACTCTCTGGTTTTTATGCAGCTGATATGGCCAGAGTCAGGGATGGCAGAAATCCCAACCCATATTTTATTCAGAGCTGGAATAGTTGCACAAGTAAAGGAAGAGGTATTATATAAAACACCAGTTTCGTTCAAGTGTCCTTTTGCTTGCAGCCACTTAAAATAAAATCTCATATAAAGATATCTAAAGTGTGCCCAGATTAGACACAGTCCTAATATATAAAAAGCCAGGGGCCGTCATGACCGAAACAACTGGATGAACGACCGAACTGCAGGCTGTGTGGGACGACCAGGCTGGCAGGGGGGGTTAGTGAGGGATGACCAAACGACTGAACAAGCAGGCTGCGTGGGGCGACCAGGCTGGTGGGGGGCGGGGAGGCAGTTGGGGGCAACCAGGCCAGTGGGGGGAGCAGTTAGGGGTGATCAGGAAGACAGGCAGGTGAGCAGTTAGGAGCCAGCAGTCTCAGATTGTGAGTCGGATATCCCCCGAGGGATCCCGGATTGGAGAGGGTGCAGGGTGGGCTGAGGGGACCCCCGCCCCCGTGCACGAATTTCGTGCACCAGGCCTCTAGTATCTACACTAATAAAAGAGAAACATGGTAATTAGCGTACGACCGCTACCCTTCCCATTGGCTAATCAGCATATCCTTATGCAAATTAACTGTCAGCCAAGATGGCGGCCGGCAGCCATGCACTGAAGCGAGCAGGGAGGCTTCCTTGCTCCAGTGACTGCTGACTCCAACATTCCCCGCCTGCCGCTGCCGGCCTCTCAACTGCAACTCTAAGCAACTATGTACTATGTTGCAAATAAGAAGCTAAACAAAACCCCAGAAACCGGCTTTCATTCAGCCGGGCTTCAGCCAGCCAGACCGCAACATTGTATCGATGTTTTCAGCAGTGAGGCCTCAGAGCTAAAGCTGGCCCAGAATAAAAAAAAAAAAAAAGAAAAAAAGGAGCGGTTGGGAGCTTCAGTCACCCGCTTCCGGAAAACAGCCCTCAGCCCCTCACCCAGACTGGCCAGGCACCCCAGTGGGGACCCCCACCCTGATCCAGGACACCCTTCAGGGCAAACCAGCCAGCCCCCACCCGTGCACCAGGCCTCTATCCTATATAGTAAAAGGGTAATATGCCTCCCAGCACAGGGATCAGCGGAGCAGCGAGGCTCCCGGCACCGGGATCAGCGTGACAGGGGGCAGCGCCCAAACCCCCTGATCAGCCCTGCTCTGTGCCTGATAGGGGGGAGCTCCCCAATCCCCTGATTGCCCTGCGGCTCTGTGTGTGACAGGGGGGAGCTCCCCAACCCCCTGATCGCCCTGCGGCTCTGTGTGTGACAGGGGGCGGGGCCACAACCTCTCTATCCGCCCTGCTCTGTTCCTGACAGGGGAAGGGGCCCCAACCCCCTGATCAGCCCTGCTCTGTGCCTGATAGGGGGGAGCTCCCCAATCCCCTGATCGCCCTGCGGCTCTGTGTTTGACAGGGTGCGGCGCACCAACCCCCTGATCGGCCCTGCTCTGTATGTGACAGGGTGTGGCGCCCCAACCCCCCCTCCCCCATGGGCCCTGCTCTGTGTGTGACAGGGTAGAGCCATAACCTCTCCATCGGCCCTGCCCTGAGTGTGACAGTGGTGGCGCCCCAACCCCCTGATCGGCCCTGCTCTGTGGGTGATAGAGGGTGGCGCCCCAACCCCCCTCCACGGGCCTTGACTGCTGTGTGTGACAGGGTAGAGCCATAACCTCCCCATTGGCCCTGCCCCTGAGTGTGACAGGGTGCAGCACCCCAACCCCCTGATCCGCCCTGCTCTGTGTGTGACAGGGGGCGGTGCCCCAACTCCCCTATCGGCCCTACTCTGTGAGTGACAGGGGGGAGCTCCTCAACCTCCTGATCGGCCCTGCTCTGTGCATGACAGGGGGGAGCTCCCCAACCCCCTGATGGGCCCTGCTCTGTGAGTGACAGGGGGCAGTGCCCCAACCCCCTGATTGGCCCTGCTCTGTGAGTGACAGGGGGCAGCGCCCCAACCCCCCAATCGGCCCTACCCTGAGTGTGACTGAGGGTGGCATCGAAACCTCCCGATACGCCCTGCTCTGTGCATGACGGGGCGGCGCCCCAACTCCCCAATCGGCCCTGCTCTGAGCCTGACCAGGGGCTGCACTTAGGGATTGGGCCTGCCCTCTGCCACCCGGGAGCAGGCCTAAGCCAGCAGGTCGTTATCTCCCGAGGGGTCCCAGAATGCAAGAGGGCACAGGCCAGGCTGGCGGACCCCCCTCCCCCCGCCCCCCGAGTGCACAAATTTTTGTGCACCCGGCCTCTAGTCTGTATAATAAAAGCTTAAGCAACCGTTATGGCGGGATGACCGGCTGCTATGATGTGCACTGACCACCAGGGGCAGATGTTCAACACAGGAGCTGCCCCCTAGTAGTCAGTGCGCTCCCACAGGGGGAGCGCTGCTCAACCAGAAGCAGAGCTCACTGCTGGCGAGTGCAGTGGCGGTGGCGGGAGCCTCTCCCACCTTCGCGGCAGTGCTAAGGAGCAGCAAGGTAAATGGTAAGGAGCAGCTAGCAGGCGGGTGGTAAGGAGCGAGGGGTCCCGGACTGCAAGAGGGATGTCTGCCTGACAGCTTAGGCCCGCTCCCCACAAGAGGGAACATGCCAGGTTGAGGACCTCCCCCCCGCCCCCCCAGTGCAAGAATTTCGTATAACTATGAGGGACAAGGGTTTTTTTTGTTTTGTTTTGTTACTATTTCTCTGAATTATTGTAATTAAAAAACTAGTGGTAGATTACTCAGATTTAACATTAAATCTGAAATAATCAAATATGGCCTCATGTGCTGGACATCAAATTGGTTAAACCAGTTTATTTTATTTTTATTGATTTCAAAGAGGGAGAGAGAGAGAGAGAAACATTGATGAAAGAGAAACGTAGATCGGCTGCCTCCTACACACCCCACACTGGGAATCAAGCCCACAACCTGGGCATGTGCCCTGACTGGGAATTGAACCATGACCTCCTGGTTCATAGGTCGATGCTCAATCACTGAGCCACGCCGGCCCAGCAAAACCAGTTAAAAAAAAAACCCAAAACTGTTGAGGGGACAGTGTGAGTGTGAGTGTGTGTGTGTGTGTGTGTGTGTGTGTAGGAAAGTGAGAAAATTGTTTCTTAACTTGAACTGATATCTGATATAATTCACTGATCATTTGTGATCAGGTTTGGTCATTCTGGGAATATAGTTATATGTGGTAAATTAGTTCACTGGGCATGGTTGGAGGAGTAATTCCCAGCCTATACGCTAGTTACTGCCATGATTCATTCCTGATTGGTGACCGGCAGCCCTGTTTACTACTGTACAAATCCTTTTATCTCCAACAGCTACACTGATCGGTTGCCTCCCATAAGCAGCCTGACCAAGGATCAAACCTGCAAACTGGGTAGTGTCTTGATCAGGAATTGAACCAGCGACCTTTTGGTGCTTGGGACATTACTCACCCAATTGAACCATACTGGCAGGGCAGGCATTCAGTTTTTAAAATATATTTTTACTAGAGGGCCCAGTGCACCAAATTTCATGCACAGGAGGGGGGGGGGGGATCTCTCAACCTTGCCCGACCCTCTCCAAATTGGGACCCAATGGTTAAGCCAAATTA
>NW_005871188.1:188129-258390 GCF_000147115.1 Myotis lucifugus
CTCACCCCTAACTGCTTGCTCCCCCGTGTCGGCCTGATCTTGCCTCTAACTGCTTGCTCTCCTGCCAGCCTGATTGTCCCTAACCGCCTCTGTCTCGGCCCCCACCACCGTGGTTTTGTCTGGAAAGAAGTCAGACATCTGAAAGATGTCTGGTTGACCCGGTCTAATTAGCATATTACCCTTTTATTAGTATAGACTGATTTCAGAGAGGAAGGGAGAGGAAGAGATAGAAACATCAATGATGAGAATCATCGGTCGGCTGCCTCCTGCACGCCCCTTACTAGGGATCGAGCTCACAACCCGGGTAGGTGCCCTGACTGGGAATCGAACCCATGATTTCCTGGTTCATAGGTTAATGCTCAACCACGGAGCCACTCAGGCTGGGAAAGGGTAGACATTCAATTTTAATTTACTGAGACATTAAAAAATCCCCCAAAATCAAACTAGCTCCAAATTAAGTAACTGGGTTTTAGGGGATATAAATGAAAGGAGTTTTAGGGGGTAAAATAGGTAGGTTTAGGGAGTTTTAGAAATAAAGAGGGTCCATGGGGGAGGAAGGCTTGGAGCCCATAAGTGGGGGCTTGGAGCTGCTAAAGGCATATGTTCACAGAGAACAAAAGGTGCCACAGGATAAGGGGAAAGGAAGACATCCGTTCACAGAAGATAGGAATGAGCCACACGGGATGGGAAGAAAGAGGAAAAAGAAATTTCACAGAGGATAGAGAAATGCTGACAAGTGGGAGAAAGAGGAAACAGATTTTCATAGGAGATAGAGAATTCTACCACTGAAGGGGGAGAAATAGAGGGGGCACCATGTGGCTTTTGAGCTTTGAAGCTGATATTCTACCAATTGGAAGGCAGCAAGAAAAGACAAAGAACTGCAGCCTTTATAAACCTTAGGAAAAAGGGGCTTAGGGGGCTACTCCCTTTGGGATCCCCTCCCTACGTGGGAGTCTGTACTTGTTTCCAATAAATTTCCACCTTTTCATACACCACCTTTTGTCTGTGGCTTCATTCTTCAAATGCACCTGGACAAGAACCTGGAAAGAAATCACCCTTGCGTCCTGCTCAGAAAAAACCACTCGACTCATAAAGATGTGAGCAATGAGGCAAATTTGCACACCCGCCTCCAAGCGCACTTATAAGGATGAAAAGCAAAGGTGATTGTGCTTCTAAAGCAAAGCACAGGGAAGTATGCCAAGTTCTCCAGATCTTCCTATTTCTCAAAGGTACAGTATAGCTATGGTCCCTAGTGAGGCAGAAGCTCTCGGTCATTTAATGAGGAAACAAAGCTGATTCCTATAAAACACATGGGAATGATAGGATTATGTGTAAGGGGTGAGATGGGTTCCATGATTATTCCTTTACAGTAACTGTCAAAGGCCAGGATGTGCTGGTCTTCATGTCAAAGACTCTATTACTGTGTTTGAACTCAAGTTCAGATAAAAGAAAAAGAAAAATTAAAGTCAACTGCTGGTTACACGGTACCTCGGGAATGTCCATCATCCTCCTCAACTTCTGATCTCTCCAATTCCAGTCAAAAACCAGAAACTTTAAGGGGTTCAAATTAAGGCCACCTGAAAGAGATAGGGAGAGGGTTGCCGCAGTCAAGACCTCATGAAGTGAACAAATTAAAACTACTTTTTATTCTCTTGGTTGCTTTTTGCCTCATTTGCTGTCCTCTCTCCAGTAACTAATCTCTCACATTAAATGCTGCCCTTGCCTGATGGAAAACAAATGCAGTAGTCCAAGACTCCCCTCCTATAATCTTATCACTGATTCTGAGAAGCAGAGAAGCTGCTCTTGCTAAGCTTGTCAAATGCTCAAGTGCTGGCAAAAAATCAATCCTAAGCCTCCAGGAAGCCAGAGGGTGAAGTTTCATTCCTGACAGGGATTTGATAAGATTCCTGCAGTTTGGAGTTGAGTCTACCTGAGGCCACATGACTGAGGAGGTGAGTGGGCAAAAGGGTGAGGTCAGGGCTGGGAGGTTCATTTGGGGCAGAAAAGGAAGCTAAGGTGAATGGGCCCTATTAAAGGCTGTGATCCCCCGAGGAGACTAGGAAAGAATTTAGGGCTGTTCCCACTTGTCTTCCTGTCTATCTAGAGCAGTGGTTCTCAACCTTCCTAATGCCGTGACCCTTTAATACAGTTCCTCATGTTGTGGTGACCCCCAACCATAAAATTATTTTCGTTGCTACTTCATAACTGTAATTTTGCTACTGTTATGAATCGTAATGTAAATATCTGATATGCAGGATGTATTTTCATTGTTACAAATTGAACATAATTAAAGCATAGTGATTAATCACAAAAATAATATGTAATTATATATGTGTTTTCCATGGTCTTAGGTGACCCCTGTGAAATGGTCGTTCGACCCCCAAAGGGGTCGCAACCCACAGGCTGAGAACCGCTGATCTAGAGACAATAATAGAATGTGGGGCTTCAGGGGACCTCAGGGATTGTCTTCTTCTTAGAGGTCTCAGAGTTGGGCACAGTTAGTTCTTCTCACTCTCCATGTTCTCCCCACTGCCCCAAGCTGTTACATGTTTCACGTGGCAACATAATTGAAGCCTTCTTTTACACAACTGCAGCATGTCCCTTCAACTCTCCTGTGATTATTTCAATATTTTCCCTCTCTGCCCAAAATAATTTAAAACAAATTTTTTTTATTGATTTCAGAAAGGAAGGGAAAGGGAGAGAGAGATAGAAACATCAATGATGACAGAGAATTACTGATCAATTGCCTCCTGCATGCCCCCTACTGGGGATCAAGCATGTGGCCTAACCGGAATTGAACCTAGATCTCCTGGTTCATAGGTCCACGCTCAAACACTGAGCTACATCAGCCAGGCCCAAAAGAATTTTTTAATGCTTCTTATAATTACAATGCCTCTTATTTAAAATTTTCTGAAAAATTAAAAATGAAAAATAAAGAATGACAATGGGTTGGTAGTCTTCATTAAAAATAATTCACTGCTGATAATAGAGCAAACAGGTACAACCTCTCTAAAAAAGTACAGGGCATTATAAAAAAGGAGCTTTAAAATGCTTTCTATTGACAAAAAAAATTCTCCATCTACACATATCCCAATAAAAACATCAGAAATTTAAACACACTTACAAAATGATCACTGCAGTATTATTTATAATAGCAAAAAATAAGAAACAACCCAAATATCCTACCATGATAGAATTGTTAAAAAAAAATCTAACTTTGGTTTAATATACAAAATACAGGAAGAACTCATATAACTTGATAGAAAAAAATCTAATTTAAAAATGGGCAGAGGAACGAAGTATGCATTTTTCCAAATAAGACATCCAAATGGCCAACAAGTACATGAAAAGATGTTCAACATCACTAATTATCAGGTAAATACAAATCAAAACCACAGTGAAAGGCCTGGCTGGCATGGCTCAGTGGTTGAGCATCCACCTATGAACCAGAAGGTCATGGTTTGATTCTCAGTCATGGCACACGCCTGGGTTGCGGGCTCGATCCTCAGTGTGGGGCGTGCAGGAAGCAGCCTATCAATTATTCTCTCTCATCACTGATGTTTCTATCTTTCTCCCTTTCCTTTCCTATTTCTGAAATCAATAAAACAATATAAAAAACAAACACAATGATATATCACCTCACACGTGTTATCAAAAAGACAAAAAGATAACAAGTGTTGGCAAGGATGTGGAGAAAAGAGAAGGCTTGCACACTGTTAGTGGAAATGTAAATTGGTGCAACCACTATGGAAAATGGTATGGAAGTTCCTCAAAACATTAAAAAGATAACTACCATGTGATCCAGCTATCACATTTCTGGGTATATAGCCAAAGAAAATGAAATCACTATCTTAAAACGTGTCTCACAACTCTGTAGAAATCTAATTTCAATGGTCTGTACAGCTTTGTTTTTTCCCTCTCTCTTCTAAATACAAAGAAGAGTGGGGCCTGGTGACCACAAAAACCCATCTGTATTCCAGGAAAGGGAGAGGTGAATCTCTGGCTGGGGGCTGAGGGAGAGGCGGCGTCCGTCCCTGGCCTCTCCCGCTGCCCAGCCAAGCTCTCCCAACTCTGCGTTTCACAGAAGGCCTATGAGCACCTCTCACCTGTTCCTTCATTTTCATCGCCCCATCACGTTCACAAGACAAAACTCCAAACTCCTCAGATTACTGTTCAAGGCCCTCCCTCACAATCTGACTTTCTTCCCAGTTGAATCACAAGATAGTACAGCCCATGAAGTCCCCAGTAAGAAATGTGGTCTTTTCAATAAAAACAACTAGCATTTTTCGAGTTCTCAAGGTATGACACTCACTGTGCTGAGCTCTTTATTGGGCATTCAATTTTCATAATAATCCTTTGAGATAGGTACTATTTCTGTCTCTGTCATTCTGATAGAGAAACAGGTTTAGAGAAGGTAACTTGCAAGGTCACAGAGCTGGTATGGTAAGTTGTTGGACCTGGGACCTGAATCTGGAGTCTGAGTCCATAACAGGGGTTCTTAGACTCAACACGGTATTGTTCACTTATCACCTCCTCCAGGGATACCACATGTCTCTCCGCCTGCCCTCCTGATTCACTCTTCTCCCGTTCCTGCATGTTCCTGAGTGCTTTCCTCACATCTCCACAGATCCTACTTTAATTCTCCCCATACTTTAAAGATCAGTTAAAAACTCTACAAAGCTTTCCCTGCAGACTCAGCTACCACATCAATCTCTCCCTCATTTCAACTTCTCTAGACTCAGAAGTGCTCACTTGGCCTTTTGGCTTTACTGTCTTGTATGGTCAACCTAATTCTATGTGCACTTATCTCTTCAATGGGATTGGGAGCTCCCGTTTGGGGAAGGCTCAGGAACCAGGAAAGCCTGGACTGAGTGACTCTGGGAGGGCCACGTAACCCTGTGTGCTTTGGTTTTCTCTGAGGGAATCAGAACCCTAGCCTGCAAGGGTGAGGTGAGTACTACATGAGATAGATGTAAGTGTCTAGCACAGTGGTTCTCAACCTGTGGGTCGCGACCCCTTTGGTGGTCGAATGACCCTTTCACAGGGGTCGCCTAAGACCATCCTGCATACCAGATATTTATATTACAATTCATAACTGTAGCAACATTACAGTTATGAAGTAGCAACGAAAATAATTTTATGATTGGGTCACAACATGAGGAACTGTATTTAAAGGGCCAGAAGGTTGAGAAACACTGGTCTAGCATATTGCTAAGTACACATAGGAACTCAAAAAAAATTTTTCCCTTCCTTATTTGGGGCCTCCAGTTTGTGGCCTCCAGTTTGTTATTTGTAATTGCACAGAGCTCTGTATACAGTGGGTTTATTTAACCTGGGTGGCTTTCATCTGGAGAGAAACACTAGTATTTTTAGTTTTCATTTGCTTTCTGGCAAATGACTATCTGTATACCGAGTTACTATACTAATGAACACATTACGTTTAGAAATATGAAAAATCCAGGAATAGCTCCTGTCAGTTATGAAACAATGTGTATTACTATATTGAAGAAGTAATTTGGAAATGAGAATTGATAAGATATCTTTAATCTATCTGGCAGGCAGAACAGGTAATAAGATCATTAGCATGTTAGCAGGTGGATGTCCTCTGGAATACTTTCTGGGTAAAGCACTACAAGAGAAACGATTTAGAATATCAAGATTTCATCCACAGAAACTGCATTTAAAAATATTTTTTTAAAATTGATTTCAGAGAGGTACGGAGAGGGAGAGAGATAGAAACATCAGTGATGTAAGAGAATCATTGATTGGCTATCTCCTACATGCCCCCCACTGGGGATCGAGCCTGCAACTCAGGCATGGGCCCTGACCGGGAATCAAATTGTGACCTCCTGGTTCATAGGTCAACGCCCAACCACTGAGCCACACCATCTAAGTGAAACTGCATTTTTGTTTCAACATGTTTTCAAGTGGAATGGGAGTCGTGGGGAACCAAGACACAATTAAGTGAGAGGGAAATACTCAACATATCCAGCTCTACAAATTCTAGAGGGTGCAAACTGATGGAATCAAATGTGGATCCACTGACCTGTTTAAAGCAATTGAAATCTGAATGTATTTAGGTGGGCACATGCCCTTCAATTTCACAGTTCTCATCCTTCCCTACTCCATCATACCTGCTGGCTGACTTTACAGACTCAGGGCTGAATTTCCAACTCCTGAATTAACACAGAGATCTGGTTTCACTGCATCACACATGTGGTTCCCAAAACTCACATGGGGGTATGGCCAACTCCCAGCTCTGAAGACTATCACTGGCTCTTTTCATACCTTGTTTAACGAGTTCTTTAATCCTCCCTGGAGTTCCTACACCCAGGTGCACGGCACGCTTCTCCAGCAACTTTACCTGCTCCTGGACCTATTCCAAGATGGAAGAGAATAAAGAGAAGTGTGATATTGAGGCAGACTACCAAAATATATTTCTCATACAAATGTGGCCTTCGTCCACAGTTTCTGACTCATAACTCCCCAAGCCCTTGCAAGTTCCTAAGTGTTGAGAGTGATAAAGCTGTCTTTTGTTACTTGAATGAGGAGATTTTTGGAAGCACCTGAGGATGGAGACCGGTTCCAGGAGAACCCACTATGTAATTAACTTTCACTCCCACCCCGAACCTCCAGGGAGGGGTGGGGGGCTGAGGTTGAATCAATCGCCGATGGCTGATGATTTAATCAATCATGCCTAAGTACTGACGCCTCCTTAAAACACCTGAGAGGAAGGGTTTGAAGAACTTCTGGGTTGGTGAACACATGGAGATTTGGGGAGAGTGTGTGCCTGGAGAGGGTATGGAAGCTCCACAACCTTTCCCAACCCTGCCCTAGGCATCTCTTCCATCTGGCTGTTCCTGAGTTACATGTTTTTATAATGAATCAGTGATCTAGTAAGTAAAATGTTTCGTCAGCTGCTCTTGCAAATTAATTGAATTTGAGGAGGGGGTTGTGGGAACCTCTGAATCAGTTGGTCAGAAGAATAGGTAACATCCTGGACTTTCAACTGGTGTCTGAAGTTGGGGGTATGAGGTGTGCATGAGGTCTTGTAGGACTGAGCCCTTAACCTATGGAACCTGATGTGTTTCCAGGTAGACAATGTCAGAATTGAGTTGCACTGTAGGACATGAAGTTGGTGTCCAGAGCATTTCTTGGATACGTGAGGAAGCACCCCCTCCACATGTTGGAAATTGGGTCCAGAAACTCTTTTCAAAGAGTCATTAGAAACTGCAATCAATCATGGGCCAATTTAGAGCATTTTGTTTAAAAGTTAAGAAAGTTAGAAAGCAAGTGAGGCTACCCTTGTTTGGGCAAAGAAGGTTAACATCAAGATAGAAGAAAACTGGTAAATCTTCAGAGTCCAGGGTCAAGCCTCAGCTTCTGTAGAGGAACCTCGGAGCAGGGACAAGTGTGACTGCTGTGGGGAGAGGTGAGTGTGCAGGGGTAGGGAATGCAAAGAAAATCAGAATGGTCATTAAGTGTGTTATAGAAGGAGGCACCAAAGAAAACCCTTGCAAAGGAGTTACACAGAGGTTGAAGGGAAAAGCTGAGGTCTAGAAGTGACTCTTAAGGATCACTAACATCTTCCACCAAGAACCACAGGCCCTTTGCTTACCTTTATGTGTTTTGCAAATAATTTCATAACTTTGCTGTCTCCTCTGAACGCTGTCATTGACCTAATGAGAAGGAATAGATTAATGCACAAGAAAAGTCACTCCTTCTGAGCCTGTTGGCTAATTCAGTATTATGTCTTTCTTTATTCAAAGAATATGTGTGTTTATTTATATGTATATATGTTCACCTGTATGTGTATATATACAGACACAAAAAAGTTCTGAGATTTTCAGGCTAGCCATCTCTGAAATGAAAATGGGTGGCCTTTTATTCAGGCTTCTCCTTCTCACACATAGGGTTAGCTTTACTTAGGTTTCCTTGGGTACTGAAACATGGATCTACACTTTACTTGCAATACACAATTTCTGTATTTCAGGTTCCTAGCAGAGAATTGATCTTCAAACTCTGTAGTATAGTTCTCAGACAAAATGTGGTTGTGAGAAATCTCTTACAGCACTGGGGTCAGCCTGTGCACCGGGGCAGTGGGGGAAGCTGGGATGAGCTGACAGGGTGGAGCAAAAGGGCTTGTGTCCTTCAAGAGCAGCCTCCTCTTTTATTTACGTTGCAGAGTGAGCTTTTCCATAAAATGTTGTATGTAGAAAAGCTTCAGATGTAAATGGGTATAAAATAGCAATGTCTTTTAGTCGATGTTTGGGGCAAGATCTAACATGGAAAAACTGCTTGAGAATATTAATTTCCTTTATATCTCATTATTATGTTTGTGGAAATACTATTGGTCAGCAGGAAATCTATGAGTTTCCAAATAGTGAATCATGTTATACAAGTGCTGTTGCATTTGATTTTTAAAAATATATTTTTATTGATTTCTGAGAGGAAGGGAGAGGGAGAGAGAGAGAGAAAGAAACATCAATGATGAGAGAGAAGCATTTTTTATTGATTTCTGAGAGGAAGAGAGAGAGAGAGAGAGAGAGAAAGAAACATCAATGATGAGAGAGAAGCATTGATTGGCTGCCTCCTGCACACCCCCTACTGGGGATTGAGCCCACAGCCTGGGCATGTGCCCTGACTGGGAATCGAACCACAGGTACATAGGTTGATGCTCAACACTAAGCCATGCAGCCCAGGCTGCACTTGATTTTTTACTTATATGTAAGCTTTCTCCAAGGCAAGGTTAACTAGGAAGAAAATTTAGGGAACATATTTGACATAACTCATGGTTCTCAAGGGAGCAAATATTCTTACAAAAGTTAGAATTATTCACAATTAGTCTTTATGAATAGGGCTCATTGTGCCCGCTCAAAATTCACCTTTTGCAAATCCCCTAACCTTGAAATGGATCATAATATTACCAGGTGACACAGAGAAACACTGAGAATTGGTAAATGAAGTGCGACAACATAGTGCTTTTATGTCCCCCAGAAAGGTATTTATGTAGAGTAAGCACTCAAATCAATTTGACAAGTTGTTTTTAAGAGGCCACCTTGAGGCCAACCTCATTGCCATTAGAGCTTGAATATGAAATAAGTTCTGTGGTGGTAGTTTTTAAAACACGGAAAAGTCTATGTGAACTCCTAATACTTCAAATAGAGCTTCCCAGAGTAGTGGGAGTCTTGAAGATCAATTGTTTAGAGCAGAAATAGTTGAAAGAAACACTTCTGTGCGTGCCTAATGGGGAAAGGAGAGTTTGAAGGACTATTAACAAAGTTTAACGACTACTTTTCTAAATTCATGACCAGATAAGTTCATTTGGACAGATAGATGGTAAATACCTACTGAGTGTCTACATTTGCACCCGTCTATTTGATCAAGTTCCTCTTTCTTCAGGACTTAAATTTTCCTTTACTTTGTCTTGTGCCAAAACCTGGCACAGAGCCTGGTCCTTTCAGTAAATCTCCTTTACTCCGATGGCTCTTCCCTGAGAGCTGAGTGTTACCCAGACCTAGTGGAAGCCCTTTTGTTTATTCTACACAAACGGCAGTAAATGAAAAAGTATGTGAAAGCACGTAGTAAAGCACTGACAATTTATCTTTACAACGTAATTTTTACATTAAAAATTTTGGTCCACTGGAATTTATCTTGGTATAAGAAGTGAGATATGGATCCAAGTTTATTTTTCCGACGGCTGCCCAGTTATTCCAGTACCATTTATTAAACAATCCATCTTTCCCTAATGATTTGTCACCTTGGCCATATGCTACATTTTCATATACATATGGGTCTATTTCTGAACTTCCAGTTCTGTTCCATGGATCTAATCTGTCTGTCATGCATGAGCCAGTTCCATACTGTATTGATTATTGAGACTTTGTAGTACGTTTTTAAAAAAATCTGATACTATAGGCATAGTACCTGCTCATTAGTATCTTTTCCAGATTTTCCCTGAGGACAGATTTCTTCTCATATGGACTCAGAACTAGTTTACCTAGTTTAAAAACAATTCTTTTGGAATTCTGTTGGGAATCTATGAAATTTGTGGATTATCTTAGGTAAAACAAACATTTTTACATCACTGAGTCTAATTATTCAAGGACATGGTATGTCTTATTCAAGGTCTTCTGCATCACTCTGAAAAATTTTCTTTATATGGGCTTTCATAAGCTTATTTCTTGGTGTCTATCTTTTCTTCTAACTGGTTATTGCTATGGTCTCCCTGTTTTCACCCTTGCCCTCTACAACGTGTGTTCTCCACACAGCAGCCAAAGGGATCCTTCAGGATGATTATCCAGATCATTCTGACTGTCCCCCTGCCTGGCAGGCTCTTAGCCATCTGCTTGGCTTTCTCCTTCACTGTGGTCAAGTCTTGGCTCACATGCCATCTCCTTAGAGAAGCTTTCTGGGACCACCTTTTAAAAGAAGCCCCATCCCCTTCTATACTGTATTTTTTCTTATATAACTTATCACTAGCTGACATTATAATGTATATTTGTTTATTGTCGGTGTCCCTCCCTGGAAAGTAAGTCCTATGAGAGAGCGGACTCTGTTTCGCTCATTGCAACATCTTCAGCATACAGAACATATCAATACGGCACACATCAGCTATTCAGGAAACATTAACAAAATAATAGGTGAAGCATCCAACCTAATGAGCTCCAGGGCTCGGATGGCAGAGCTGCAGATGATCAGCATTAGGACTGACTTCTTCTCTGTATGGTTTTTCCGAAGTTTTACCCACTTAGGGCAGACTGAAAAAAAAAATACCATGAGAGAAAACATTATTCTAAATTAGTGTTTAAGTAAAATAGGATATAATGAGCACTGTTTAGATTCTATTCTCTGGATATTGTAGGTATTGGATTAAAATGAAATATCATTAACTTACAACACAAAACATATATTATGCCAAAGTGACTAGTTTTAGGACTAAGTAAAAAAAGTTCAAAAGAATGCATTTGCGATACTTTTAATTTGTTTGATGCTTGAAGGCAATGTTGAGTAGGAAAAGAATTCTGATTCGATGATGTTAAATTTTAAAGGGACACTGAGCATAAAATGTAAAAGAGAAATGACATTAAAATAATAGCAAACATCTGGTGAGCAGTGACACTGTGCTAGGCACTTTACATGTGTTCTCTTGTTTAGCTCTCATAGCCCAGTGAGCTTGATTATATTTACATTTGCTGAATTTGAGGGGGAGAAAGGTTTATGAACTCAAGCTGAGTGTCCTTAGAACTGAATAGAGTTTGAAAGAAGAATGATAAATCCTCTACATCTAAATATTTCACTATTGGTTACAGATAAATGACTAGCTCGTGTGAATAATCTAGTTATTACTGACTACACGCAATACATGTTGAAAAGATCAAATTAGATGGACTATGCAATACTCAGGGTCGGAGTTCTGAAGATGTGGACAGAGCCTCAGAATCTCAGAGCTGGAACAGCGGTCACACAGTCCTCATCTTTCAGATAACAAAGTCAAGTCTCAGAGAGTGCTCAGTGACTTTCCTCAGGTCAAAGAGCAACTTAGTGAGGGATCTGAACTAGAATGCTAACTATTCTCTAGGTTCCTACACCAATACTTCTCATGTGTTATAAAACAAAAATCAGACCAATTCCCAAAGCCAGAGCAAAACAAGAATAAACTTAAATAAAAAAAAGTTAATATGAAGAGGGACCTAAAACACCCTCCATTTAAAATCCATTTTAGGTGGAAACTTTTTATTTTAAATGTAGTTTTGAAATTTTTTATTTTGAAGAGACTGAACTTATGTTTTAACGTAATAACAATTTGGTGAATAATTTTTTTAAAAAATGAGAGTTTACTTACTTTCTTTTAGGTATGATGAAAGACTATGAGTCAAATCGTTGGCCTTGAGGAAACAGGAGTCTAGGATTATGAGAAACATGCTTTGTAGAGAATTCTGCAACTATTTCATAGTTGATTTCACATAATAAAAACAGATTAAACAAGGTTGTATATCATTACCGAATTGGGGGCTCATCACATATTTCAAGTGTTGTCTAGGATATAAAACACTAGCAGCAGCAATAACAAGTAAAAATTAACTGTTTATAGTTTCTTAGGGTAGGGAAGTACAAGCTTATTGTATTATTCAGTGGATTAATGAAACATCATTTTCAAATAACAGGCAATATACAAAGGCAAAGCTGAAACAAATCTATGTCGAGATGTTCCCAATATAACATTAAAACATAGGGAATTGCTCAACCAATGACAATCATGGTCTAGCAATCATGTAGTATTGTTAACTCTGTAACTGAGATGAATAAAAAAGCAGGAGGTTTATTGTCCTAGTTATTATTATTATTATTTTTAATCCTCACCCAAGGAGATTTTTTTCCATTGATTTTTACAGAGAGAGTAGAAAAGATGGGGAGAGACACGGAGAGAGAGACATCGATGTGAGAGAGACACACACCGATTGGTTGCCTCCACTGCCTCCTGCACACACCCCAAAGCAAGTGCTCTTGACCGGAATTGAAACAGGGACCCATCGCTCTATCCACTGAGCCAAACTGACTAGGGCTGTCCCACTTCTTTCTACAAGGAAAAGTCTGTCTATAAACACAGCAGAGTGCTAGGGAGCAAACTATTACTAAATTAAATGACATTTATATTGTGACCCGGAATTTATAACACATTATGTGAATAATGAACTTCAAAGATGTTGCCTCCTGTGCTGTTGTAGAACCTTCGATGGTCTTTCAAACTAATTTCCGAAGCCTGGATATGATCAGGCTCACCTGGAGAGCTTTGCAGAAGATACAGATTCCTGGGATGGACTCACTTTCTCATAGTGAGTCAGAATTCCCTGGGGGTGAGCCTGGGAATTTGCTTTTTAAGTTGCAGCTAGCCTTCAGGCTTTTAGCGCTGATCTAAACCACACTGCAGCTCTCAGGAGGACAGCAGGGTTAGCTCCAAGGGACTCCTGCCTCGAAACTAATTAAGTGCCCATGTGTCTGACATTAACAATGTACAGCACACCATGTTAATTGAAAAGACATGTTCCTGCCCTACAGACACAAACAACCTCAAATCAAAACCAAGTTACACACTTGGCAAACTAAATAGGAAAATATTTGATTATTTACAGCCACTTTATGTTTACACCCCTTCCTGAGCCTGCACCAAACAACCCATGGCATGTCCCTCCTCTCACCTAGCACACACTTCCTCTCTGTCCTTGGTCTCACCAGTGTAGTGACGGGCCTTTTCTCTAAACCCTTCCTATGATGTCTTCAATCACTGGGAATCAGAATGGCCTAATTTCTTAACTGAAAATGAAAACCTGCTCTTTTTGCCCATAATAGTATTTTTAACGTATTTACGATTTTTTTCTTCCTCCCTAAACCAACACATGCCCACATATTCTTGCTTACCTATATTACTGAACTCTAATACAACAGTAATATAATGTAAACTCACTATGGAACTCAAATGAGTCCTTAAAGGCTTCTTCTGACCTTTGACTCTCTACTGATCTAGCCAATTAAGGTTTTTGATGTTCTGTGAGGTTACAGGGTAGCAGTGGTCCCATTATCTCACTAGTTCTTCCAAAGTGGAAGGTTACTCTAACAAAAAACGAGAAAGGAAAAATGACCACTGAGCCACAGTAAAACCACACTTCCAGTTAGACCTTGAACAGAGGCTTTGTTATAACACTTGCTTCCTGAGAAAGGGCAGCCAGGACCCAGCTCTCCTCCAGAGGAACTGCTGTGCTGAGAAGAGTGCTGCTAACTGCTGTTGGAGCTGGGGGGCCCAGTAAGTCAGAACTCCAGGTCTCGCTATGTGGAAACGCACTCCTTCCATTCCCTAAAGGACACCCCTTTTGGAAAAGAAACGCACAGGGCACTCAGGTCTCCAACCCAATGTGCATTTTATAAAAAAAGCTTATCACAGAGGAATTATAAAAATTCAGGGAACAGTCTGTTTTTCAGCTTCTCAAGCCTCTAGAAAGCATGCAGTTGTAATGGAAAAAGGAAGTCAAACAACTCCTGACTTTTTCCAAAAGCAGCATTAGATAGCCCTTGTGGTCTATAAATAGCTCACCTCAGGCATGGCACCCAAACTGTTTGCGTTTTGAGTTTATGACAACATCTCTTTTCTTCAATCTCTGCCCAGGAGTTATAGGATGTATCATAAATTTAAAATTAATGAAAATAGGTTGTTTTAAAAGTATTGCAATATATTTTAACTTAATTATAAATTCTCTAAGAGTAGATTTCAAACAATAGTAGGGTGAAGAGTCACCTGGGTGATGATGTGTCAGCCTTGCTAACAATGCACAATTTTGTCCCTATCTTTAGGTAGTTGGCTTGATAAAGTTTGGGCCAGGACCCAACAACTATCCTAAAAACTAAACCATAATTAGAAATCCATGATAAGAGCAACAATAAAACTAAGCTGCTTCTTAAAGCTAACATTTTGTTTATAAAGGATGAATAAATTAGTGTTTCATGTCTATACTTTTAATTGTGTGGTTTATCTTTATTTAACTTCTATCTTCTTAGGGATTGTTGCTCTTTGAAGAATCTGGTCAGAAAAAAATTTAAAAAAGCACCCAACTGGTATGGCTCAGTGCTTGAGCCATCGACCTATGAACAGGAGGTCACGGTTTGATTCCCAGTCAGGGCATATGCCCAGGTTGTGGGCTCAATAGCCAGTAGGGGGCATGCAGGAGGCAGTCATTCAATGATTGTCTCTCATTTATATTTTTATCTCTCTCTCTCCCTTTCCTTTCCTCTCTGAAATCAATAAAAAAATTTTTTAAAAAAGCATACTCAACAACTAGCCTTTTGAAAAAAAATACAATTAAAATCTTACTATTAGATTACCATGTAGTATCTTAATAAAGAAATCATCCACAAATTAAAATTACGAGGTTGAGGAAAGGAGCATTAGTGTGAGGAAAATATATTAATGTCTGGCTGAGATACCTTGCCATAATATAAAGATGAATCTGTTTTGCTCCTCCTCATCAGGAAAATTGCTAGCAATTAACAATGGATCCTTCTGAATGACTAACCTCAGAATAGTAAGAAATTGAAAAAAAAAAAAAAAAGGAAAAAACCCAAAGAAGCCTGGCTGTACCTGGTAGCTTCAGTTCTTCTAATTCAATCACTGAGCGACTGCTGCTGTAATAGTCCTTCATCAGTTTCTGCAGGTCTTCAGGTGTCCCAGGTTTTGGCTCTGATTTTGCAAGAATGTCAGTAATTTTCTTCTAAGACGAGAAGAAAGAAAAATAAAAAAAAGGAGGAAAGACTTTAGAATGGCAATTGGCTTATGATGGGTTGATTCCTCTGGCATTTAAACTGCACATAGGCTTTGATGGTAGACAAGTATGAATGTGAGTTCTAATAAACATACTTGAGAAAACATAATAGAATTTCTTGGGCACTGCTGCTTTGAAAAACGAATGGAGGATCTAAAACAGCAGTTCTCAACCTGTGGGTCACGACCCCTTTGGTGGTCGAACAACCCTTTCACAGGGGTCGCCTAAGACCATCCTGCATATCAGATGTTTACATTACGATTCATAACAGTAGCAACATTACAGTTATGAAGTAGCAATGAAAATAATTTTATGGCTGGGTCACAACATAAGGAACTGTATTTAAAGGGCCAGAAGGTTGAGAACCACTGATAAAAGATTCCTTGTAACTCCTAGTTACAAAGACATCTAGGAGAACTGACATTTTTACAGCAGTCTCTATAAGAGGATATAATTTTCTGTTAAAAGTCAAGAAATCTTGTTTCTGTGGAAGCTCTCCTTAAACATGGGAGGGCAGAATTTTGAGAATTTCTTGCCTAACCTGATTTTTCAGGCACTGACTCTCAGTTTGGATTTTGGGGATTAAGTAAAAGCTACAGAAATAATCTGAGCATAGGACTCACTGCAAAGGGGGACTTTTAGACCCTCAATTCTCAAGTCTTGAGAGATGCAGTCTTGAAGTGGTCCTATGGAAAGCCGAACAGGAAATACCGTACAACACCTGTTTTGATTTGGACCTATTTGTGTAGCATTTACCGAATGCCTGCAATGTACCAGGAACACACAATCGTTCCTTTAATTTTCATCATAAACTTCCCTTCTCATTTCCTTTTCATGTTTCACCAAAGATCTAGAAAGAGCTGTTCCTCACAACCTCCCAGCCCCCAGGTTTTTCCCCTCCTTCCACAATGTCCTTATTTCTATACCAGAGCTGAGAATGGTCAAAGTTCTGTCAAGTGAATTAACTTTTAAAATATGTCATCGGTGGGCACATTTTAGCATGACCTCAGCCAAGGCTAAACTACCTAGCCAGAGTTCTGACCTTGAGCCCTCAAGAACTTAACACTCCTGAAGGCCATTAGTACACAAACTATCAAAGAGAAGTTAACGTTACTTCTTTAAGGACTTGCCAGACCTCAGCCAATTTGGCATCTCCTGTCTTCCTATTTGGCCATTTGCAAGCAAAGAAAACATATGCACACACATACTACAGTTTTCTAAAAGCTTGCTGTTAAGTAATTGGTTTGAGTCCATCTTCTCTCCTCTAATCCCAATCATATTTCCTCTGCTGACTTCAGCAAGACCCTTCTTGGCAGGGAGAGAATTACACTCCTGTTTTCACAACTGTGGTGGAAGGTCAAAGCTAACCACACTTTCTCCAAGTCTGAGCCATAAGAAAGTTTGTATAGGAGCAAGAGTCTTCCATATGCTCACAGGCAAGTATTAAAATGCAAGGGGTGCCTTTTGCTTTAAATTATGGTTCCAAATGAGAGGCAGAAATGCCTTATACTGCTACCTTCATCTGTTTATTTTCTTTTCATTAATTCTCTAAGATAAAAGGTTTTAAAAATTGAGATGGGTAAGAAAAGAAGATTGGTAAACTTCTTTCATTGGACAGAGCTGGAGGGGCCATAGAGCAGGAGAGCTCTGGGCCCCTTCTAGAATTAGAAACCCATGTCTGACTTCTAACCACAGTGAAAACACAGGGTGGGTAAGAAAGATGTTTAGTGTTTCACAAAACTGAAATAGGAATCAGGAGGATTTATTTTTAGCTCCAACAGAAACACTTATTACAAGTGACCTAGGGAAGTCACCAAACCCCACTGAATCTTACAATTTCTGCATCTCTAAAGATGCGATGATAGTAATTGCCTCATCAAAGCACACTATACAAAAAGGTGATGTAACCCACGTAGGGCCACACCATTGTAAGGAATTAATATTACCTTTCTCCTCTTCCTGGTCTTGGTGGCATCTTCTTTTGTTTCCTTTGGTTGTACCAAGAAACATTCCGTAGGCTATAAAAAATACAAATGAGAAAACTTTCCTCTTAGCATGATGAAGCATCAACTAATGGTACCAATCCCAAAGAACCTACAGCCATAAATATATTCTTCAGAGCATCTTGGTAATATTCCACAGATAGACAGATGCAGGAAGACCCACTGTAGGCTATTAGGCAGACTGGAAAATCTTTGAGCAAAGTCAGAATATGTGAGTGCACATGTGTGCTTGGGGAGGTGGTGCAGGATCTTAAAGATTAAAGACAGTAGCCAGGTTTGTAAAATACAGGCAGAAATAGATGTGATGAAAATGAAGATGTAATAAGAATGTCTGGTGAGACTTGTGTTTTCCATGAACTAGCAATGGGTGAACCTGTGTTTCCAAGTCACTGGTTTATTACTTTACTATTTTGTTACTCCCTCCTTTTCTCAATAAGCGTAGAAAATCTGAAATAGGATATATTTACTTATATTTTTATAATACCTGGAACAAACATCTCACCTATCTATAGTGACTACAAAATGAATGTTTCTGTTGATGGACAGAGAAGTCTTGGCATCAGGCATCTTGAGTAACTGATTTTGCCTGTTGCCTTGACCCCTGAATACCCTATAGAGTTTAGTGCTATTTTTACCCTGCCTTTTTTTTTTAATGTAGAAAAACAGGAAATTTGGACTATGTCCTTGATTTATAAAATAGAATGCCTCAGATTCCATATTTATTAATCATAAGCACAAATATAAAATGTTTCCTGTGCTGGGTCTTTTATGCAACATTTTCAAAAAAGTTACCAAGTAAGATATAAAATGTAAGTGAAAACTTACTCGGAGTTTTTCCTTGATTAAGTTTCCATTCCAACTAGAGCGTACTCAATTTAAACTAGTAAGCTACTAACTAAAGCAATCTTGTCTCCACTGGCTCTGTTTAAAATGATTACAGATGAAGCTTTCTATTACAGTTTACAGACAGTCTGCAGATTAAGAATGCCTATGGCCTGAAGCCAGAGAGAGAGAGAGAGAGAAAGATATAATGCTACATAATTTCTTCAAGACACGGAGCCAGGACCAGCAGTTTCTAGACACTGTTTCAGTTAGTAGAGAAGTAGATGCAAAGGGCTCAAGATTAAAGTAACATGGAATCTTGAAATTTTAGCTTCTTCTCAGTTAAAACAAAAAACCTACAAAGAACAATTGCATCATAGCTAAAGAATAAAAAAGATATTATGACCTCTCTTATTTAGAAAGTTAAGCTGTCTTGTGGATGCAGATACATGCCAATTAGAAACTGGGCCAAGGCCACTAATGTGTCACAGAAGCTGCCAGATGGTCATAAGAGTCCAATTACACACCAGGCCAAGATTCAGCTCAAGCTCCTAAGGCAAAGGCCCAGACATGATTAGCAGATCTCTTAAGGCATTCTGCAGTATCTTGTCACCAGTATCAAGGTTTTTGGGAAGCAGATGTAGAAACCTGTTCCATTTTCTTATTTAGCAAATGAGGGTGCTCTTTAAGAATATATTCAATGTGCTGGGTTGTATTTATGCTAGGTTTACAAAGCCAATCAGCTCAACATGACACAAATCTGGAAATGAGCTCAGTTATAAGCATATAGACTCTGGAAAAAAAATGTAAGTCTGAATCATGCATTGGGTAAAAGAAACATGTTTTATGAATTGCTTTAGTCAAGATACAGAATCAGTTTTACATGTTAGGTTCAAATTCTTAGATCATCCTAAAGAAGATGAAGTATATTTGTTTTCTGGGAGCAGTCACCTTAGCTGGTTGAGGTAGGGTACAAACAAAGAAGCCAAGTTTATTGGGTCAATTTCCAGAGTGGTGAGATGGCTTTATGAGGAAATACAAATCCCTAGTATTGAAAATTCCTAAACTTAGCTGTCTTATGAATGCTGATGCTTACCCTCAGAGACTAGGTAAGAAGATGTGGAAGACTTAGGCCAGGCTAAACTAACCATTTCTGGAAACCAATTTGAACAGTATATATGCCTTTGATACTTGATAAGTAATGCCATTATATGACTTTATAAGAAATATAATGATTTTAAATATGTAGCAAAAGATGTAGTTTAAATATGTATTTAGAAGAATCACACTTCCCAAAAATATATGAAAGAGTTAAAGCTTTTAAGTGAAGTAATTGGGTGCATATAATCAATTCTTTAAAGTGCAAAACTTATATTCTTTAATAATAATTCTTCTGGTTAAACATAGCAAAACAATGGCAAAATGCCAATATACTGAAAATAAAGAAAAGTGAAAAGATACAAACCTATAAGAACCAAGAAACAAAGAGAGAGGTTAACAGTAGTGGAGAGATTTCAACAACTTTTTGGAAAATAGAAAGTGATTAAAACTGCATGGAAGTGATTTAGTAGAGAGGGAAAGCTAGCACCTGGGTTTCTGGAGAGGTGGAAGCTAATAATAAGTGAGTCTGTTGAACCTGTTTGCCTCTGAAAAGGTTTAGTAGGTGGAGGTAGAAGGTACTATAGAGAATGAAGGGTTTAAAAGAAAGAGATTGTTTGAAAGTTTATGTTTAGAAAGATTAGCCTCCCTCACACCCTCCATTGAGCTGTATCTCCTGCCCAGGCAGGCAAGCAACCCTCTTATTACTGCTTCCTCTCATCTGCTTTTCCTGGCAACAGACTGGAGGTTTATTGTCTGGAGAGGACCAGAGGACCAAGAAGTCTGACACAGGGGAGACAGGACAGAGGTGGAGGCTCACTTCCTTTTCCTGTCCCTCTTTCAGGATGTTTCAAGCCAGGCTTATATATTACCAGCAGGAAACCACTAAATTCTTCTCTGGAAAAATGAAATGGCCTAAGAGAAATGCCACAAAAAGTGACATTTGGGGGTACCATATTAAAAATCTAGCTTGTCATCCTACCCCTACCATGAAGTCCACTAATCAACAAGCCTTACTATGTAGAAAAATTTTCTAGCAACTGTTTAATGTATCTCTCTTTACTATGAATAGACAGCTAAAGTTCATCAGACAACTAAGTACAGTCTCCAACATAAGAGCAAATGACAAAAAAAAAGGATCCTGAGGAAAGAGGTATATTTCTTGAAAATAATTACAATTAATATTCTCAGACAGATAAGGGAAGAATTTGCATCCATGAAAAAAAGATGCCATAAAAAGATAATCAGAAAACATTTGAACATTAAATCAAATTAAAGAGTTGAAATAAGAATGAAGAAGGAAGGCTTAAAGATAAATCTCCCAGAAAGAATTTAAAAGTGGTAAGAAAATTAGAGAATCAGGTCAAGAGATTCAACATTCCAGTAAAAGGAATTGCAGAAAAAGGGGTCATATAAAATATGAAGATGGAGTGATGAAAAACTACCCAGAACTGAAGGAAACTTTCTAGGACATGAAACTCAACATTGAAATCCCATTAGGTACAGAGTACAACAAATAAGGAAAACAGTCACCCCAAAGAGCATCACTGTGAAATTGGAGAACATTATGGACAACTAAAAAATTCTAAAAAATTTCAAAGCGAAAAACAATAACATTCAAAATAAAGGGCCAGAAAAAAGAATGGCTTCAAATCTTGAATAGCATTACTGGATGCTAGAACTCATTGGAACAGTGCCTTCAAAATTATGAGTAAAACATATTTAAAAACTAGATTTTTATACCCATCCAAACTATCAATAAAGAGTAAATTAAGGTCTTAATAAATTTACTTTCTACCTACAGATACTGAAGGTGTACCCCAGCAAATAAAGGTTTAAAAACCATGACCAAGGAAGATATGGAATTCAGCAAACAGGGAGACTAATCCAGAAAAGTGTTGAAGGGGCAGTAAAGAAAAGTCTCAATTGTTCAACAGGCCTAGAGAATAGCCAATTCAGAGTGGAATAGGAGCATGGAGGTCTGCAGAAAAGAACAATAACTGATCTCTTTGAGCATATGAAAAATATTATTCATGAGCATGTGGAAGAGATGTTGGAACGTATGGAAATAATTAAAAATACGAACACAGCAAGCTAGACAAAGGGAGAAGTGCAGTAATTTTATTGATGTCATGAAAATAAAGACTTGTATAAGAAAGGAGGAATGATTATAGCTTCTCTTTTTCTCAAGATTGAACAGTATTTTCATGGTCATAATAATGAAAGAATGACACCCATTTTATGCACAATATGATATTGTGTTGGCAGGGGAAGTGGCAATTGGAGGTGGATTAGAGGAGAAAAGGGAGAGTTATGTTCTCATATGCTACCTTGAGAAGTTAACATATCATGTCAGAAATGGATAAATCAAGAAACAGCAGTAAAAACTGTAAGGTAGCTAATAAGAAAAACAACTAAAAGTTGAGGATGACTGCCTCTGAGGAAAAAGTTAGGGTAACAGTAGGAAAAGGGATTGCTGTTTTTTCATTCAAAATTTTAATAGCGTTTGAATACTACTTTGTTAAAAAAATTTTAATTGCCATTTTATAACAAAAATGAGAATGTTCATTATAAAAAGAAAAACAATTTAGAAGTGGCTTTTAGTTTCTTTTGGGTTTAGTCAGAAGTTATTCAATACACACCATTAAAAATTAAAAGATTAATAAACCCAAATGCTGATATAAAGCAACTAAAAGTCTCATATATGGGATGGTGGGAATGCAAATATGTTACAATCATTTTGGGGAAAAGCAGTTTTTATAAACCTAAACATAACTCAGCAATTCCATTCCTGG
Organism: Myotis lucifugus; assembly: GCF_000147115.1. Classification (NCBI taxonomy): domain Eukaryota; kingdom Metazoa; phylum Chordata; class Mammalia; order Chiroptera; family Vespertilionidae; genus Myotis; species Myotis lucifugus. Next base: position 210,159 of record NW_005871188.1, read on the forward strand.
TATTTACTCAAGAGAAATAAAAATACATGTTCACAAAAAGATTTGTATATGAATGTTCATGACAGATTTATTCATAATAGCCCCAAATAAAAAATGGCCCCAGGTATCCATCAGAGAGGAATGGATAAACAAACTATGGTATCCTATATAATAAAAGGCTAATATGCAAATTGTCCCTATGGGCAGGAGGCAGACGTGCACTGACCGCCAAGGGGTGGTGGAACATGGCGGGTGGCAGCAACATGGCGCTGGCAGTGGTGGCGGTGGAGGCGCTGCTGGCCCTGATGGGCCCTGACAAGAGCGAGACCACAGTGGAATGGTGGAGCAGGTGAGCGGGCAGCGCCAGGCCAAGGTGGGTGTGAAGGGAAGCCCTGGCCAGCAGCCAGGGGAAGGGAGGCCCTGGCTGATAGCCAGCAGCTGCTAGGGACCCTACCTGTGCAGGAATTTCGTGCACTGGGCTTCTAGTATTCATATAATTGAATATTAGTCAGAAAATTTGTGAGGCAGACTGAATTGTGCCCCACTCCCAATTCATGTTAAAGTCCTAACACCCCTATATGACTGTATTTGTAGATAGCCTTTAAAGAGGTAATTAAATGAGGTCATAAGCAGGAGGTCCTAATCCAATAAACCTGTGTCTTTGTATGAGGAGGAAGAGAAACCACGGATATGCTCACAGAGGAAAGACCATGTGAGAACACAGCAAGAAGCAAGACCATGTAAGGACACAGCAAGGCAAGGAGAGACACCTTAGGAGAAACCAAACCTGCCAACACCTTATCTTGGACCTCTAGTCTCCATAACTATGAGAAGTAAAATTTCTGTTGTTTAAGCCACCCAGTCTGACTTATCCAAAGAGGACATACAAATGGCCAATAGACATATGAAAAGATGCTCAACATCACTAGTTATCAGAGAAATGCAAATTAAAACCATAATGATGTGACACCTCTCACCTTCAGAATGGCTATCATCAATAAATCAACAAACAACAAGTGCTGGCAAGGATGTGGAGGAAAGGAAACCCCTGTGCCCTGTTGGTGGGAATTCAGACTGGTACAGCCACTGTGGAAAACACTATGGAGTTTCCTCAAAAATTAAAAATGGAACTGCATTATGACATAGTGATTCCACTTCTGGGGATGTATCACTATCAGAAGAAACCCAAAACACCAATTTGAAAGAATATATACACCCCACTATGTTCACTGCAGTGTTGTTTACAATAGCCAAGATTTGGAAACAGCCCAAGTGCCCATCAGGTGAGTGGATAAAACAGCTATTGTAAATTTACACAATGGAATACTACTCAGTAGTAAAAAGGAAGAAAATTTTACCTTTTGCGACATCATGGATGGACCTGGAGAATATTGTGCTAAGTGAAATAAGCCAGTGGGAGAAAGACAAATACCGTAAGATTTTACTTATATGTGGAGTCTAATGAACAAAATAAACTAACCATTAAAACAGAAACAGTCTCATAGATACAGAGAACAGACTGACAGCTGTCAGAGGGGAGAGTGGTTGAGGGACTGGGTGAAAAGGTAAAGGGATTAAGCAGCAACAACAAAAAATACCTCATAGAAACAGACAACAGTATGGTGGTAGCCAGAGAAAAAGTGGGGTGAGGGTGAGGTAGAGAGGAAAAGGGAGGATAAATGGTGATGGAAGGAGACTTGATGTGGAGTGGTGAACACAGTACAATATACAGATGATGTATTATAGAACTGTATATCTGAATCTATATAATTTTTTTTGGGGGGGTTAACTTTTATTTATTTATCTATTTTTGTTTTCTTTTTAAAAAAATTATTCTTTATTGTTAAAAGTATTACTTATGTCCCCCTTTCCCCCAATTGACTCCTTCCAGCCTGCCCCTGTCCCCCAACCCCTACCCCAGGTCTTCAGCACCCTATTGTCTGTGTCTATGTGTTATGCATATATGCATACAAGGTCTTTGGTTGATTACCTCCCACCCTCCCCTGCTTCCCTCTGATATTGTGCACTCTGTTCCATGCTTTGAGTCTCTGGATCCACTCTTTTCATTAGTTTATTTTGTTACTTAGATTCCACATATGAGTGCAATCATGTGATACTTGTCTTTCTCTGATTGACTTATTTCATTTAGCATGATATTCTCTAGGTCCCTCCATGCTGTCTCAAAGGGTAAGAGAGTCTTCTTTTTTACTGCTGCACAGTATTCCATGATATAAATGTACCACAGCTTTTTTATCTACTCATCTACTGATGGACACTTGGGCTGTTTCCAGATCTTAGCTATTGCAAATTTTGCTGCTATAAACATAGGGGTGTATACATTCTTTCTGATTGGTGCTTTGGGTTTCTTAGGATATATCCCTCGAAGTGGGATCACTGGGTCAAATGGCAGATCCATATTTAATTTTTTGAGGAAAATCCATACTGTTTTCCATAATTCTGAACCTATATTATTTTATTAATCAATGTCACCCAATAAGTTCAATTAAAAAAAAGCCACCCAGATTGGTATTTTGTTATGGCAGCCCTGGCAGAATAATACACTCAGCAATACAAAAAAAGAGAGCCACTATACATCAACATGATGAATCTAAATAACACTGTGCTGAATAAAAGAGGCCTTGAACAAAGAACATATACTGTATGTTCATGTTCAGAAAATTCTAGAATAGGCAAAACTAATTGAGGGGGAGAACATCAGAACAGCCTCTGGGTCACAGAGTGTGGAACGGTGATCGACTGGGAGGTGGCATGAAAGGGAATAGAGCAATGGTAACGTTCTTTATCCTGTAGGGGTCTGTGTAAAGGTATTACATGAATTTGACTATTTTACTAGTTATTGAATGGTAAATTTGACATTTGTGCATTTTATTGTGTGCTAACTTTATCTTGAAAAGACAAAAAGAATCTTTAAATATTGGACTTTTGTTAATGATATGCATGATGAAGTGTCTGGGGAGTGTACTGACTTTTCAAATTTCTTTGAAATGTGCCAAAAATAAGATGACTGATGGACAGACAGTGTGTCCCAACACATTATTCATAAAGTTTTGAACTCTGAGGACACTGAGGGTGAGGATTTGTAGAAAGTGAGGAAAGTCTTACTGAATACTGAAGGAGAAAGAATCTTTGTTATGTAGTGATAATAAGTTTAGCAATACTGTTATCTTCAGTTGCATGAAAAGTAGAACATGTATCAAATGCCATGGGTTAAACAGTAAAGAAGATCCATATATTGTTGAAGGTGTCACCTGATTTCTTTTGACTTAGAGTAAAATGAAAAGGAGGGAGTGCGGTGGAAAGGGAGACTATGAAAGAAGTCCAGGGTATGGCTGCAAATCCATTTGTTAAGACCTCAGACCCCAGAGTACCATTTAGTCACATAAGAGCTCTATAAAGAATTCAAAGATTTGCCTCACAGATTTTCTCAAACCTGTTCGAGGAAGCTTAAGGGGTATTGCTCCTCAATTGCCTTGGCACGGTGCCAAGGCAGGAAAGAGTTTATCTGGAAATGATCTGTGGTTGTGCCAGTGACAATGTTGTGAGGCAACCCAGTGGGAGGCTCACATGGTGAGGGATCGAGGCCTGCCAACAAGGGGGTTGAGCCCCCAAACCCCTGCCCACAACTTGACTGCATTTGGTGAGATGTGTAGAGCCAGAGGGACTGAACTAAGTCATGCCTGTGAGAGAACAGCAACTATGAGGTAAAGAATTTTTATGGATCCAGAAACAGAGAAGCATCGATCAGACCGTCAAACCTCAGAGGGGAGGGTAGGGAAAGGGGGAGAGATCAACCAAAGGACTTGTATGCATGCAAGTAAGCATAATCAATGGACACAGACACTAGGGGAGTGAGGGCACGAGCGAGGGTGTGTGTGTGGGGTAATGGGGGGGGATAAGGACACATATGTAATACCTTAATCAATAAAGAAAAAAAAGAATTTTTATGTTTTAAGCTACTAACTTTTGGGTCAATTTGTTATACCACACTAGATGAATATAAAGAGAATTGAGACACTACAATGGCAAGGTAGAAGGTAAATCGGAGAGTGAAGAGGACATAGTCTTTTCACTTAAAATCATCAAGAGTAATCTTAAAGAGTGGGAGAGATATGAAATGATCAATGCTGAAATAAGAAAAGAGTAAGAAAATACAACAGTAGAGAAAGGTGAGTAAGGAGGGAAAGGGATAAGTACTCTTGCTGAAGATTCCTTTATGAACCAAGGAGGTAAGCAAAAGCTGGCTTAAGAAAAAGAACTCCGGTGTGGCCTCCGATGGGGAGAGGATGGATCATGGAACCACTGAAAGCCTACTGACATCATGGAGGCATCAATGAAAAGTCACGAAATCCCTCCGAAGAGATTATATTCCTTAAGGGAACCATAATTACAAAGTCACCAGGGCTGGCTCTGAAATCACTGAGGTTGAGGAGGGAAGAGGGTGATGCAATCTCTAGGAGTAGGGGAATTCATAATTTATTTTGGAAGCAATATCTGGAAAAAAAAAAAGAACTGTTGGCAAATCTTTATACTTACATTATTAAGGAGGCCAAGGATGATTAGATGTGAAATGGTTTCTAGAGATGATGTAGTTGCATGAGTAAAAAAGTTTTACAAAGTTATAAATCTGGGGCTTGAAATACTGGACAGACGAGAGGCTTGGACTCAGTAATAGGAGTGAGGCTAGCTGTGGCGCAGCAGGGAACACTACCTAACTTGACAGACACTCTCACCTGGTGAAACGAAAGCCTAAGTATATATTATAGCTGACAGCATAATGCCAGGCAGTTCCTTATGCAGCATAAAAAATCCTAAAAACATAAAGAACAGCCTGGCCAGGTGTAGCTCAGTGGTTGAGCTGTCGACCTATTAACCAGCTATTGACCTTTGACTCCTGGTCAGGGCACATGACTGGGTTACAGGCTCAATCCCCAGTAGGGGGAGTGCAGGAGGCAGCTGATCAATGATTCTCTCTCATCATTAATGTTTCTATCTCTCTCTCCCTCTCCCTTCCTCTCTGAAATAAATAAAAAATATATTTAAAAACAAAACAAAACCATAAAGAACAGCGAAGTGACTAAGCTAATTTTAAAAATTAAAAATTTATATAAAGCATAAAAATAATTTCTTTTTTTATTTAGGAAAACAATGTAATTACTATTAGAGAATAAATATCCAGTCATATCTACCAAATGAGTCAATTGCCTAGCACTGTGCTAGGTACTGTAGTGAACACAAAAAAACCCTGGTCCCCAAGGAGCTTTTTAACTAGTTTGGAGACTCAAGCTCTTTGTGCATAAACAACCAGAGGAAGATTCAAGAAAGGACAGTCTGCCTGACAAGAAGGTCATCCTTGGTGTGATGATGGGTCAGGGGGAGAAAAGCAGCTGGAGAGAGGTTCGGGAGCCCACAGAGGATCCAGAGGGCAGTCAGGTGGGGTGGGGGAAGAGAGAGTCCAGCTCTGTTCAGATGGGGAAACCTTCAAGGAGGGGATTAGAGGAGGGACACTGGACATCCAGGGTCCAAAAGACCTCAGCAGGCAGCAGGGTCAGGGAGCTGATGACTTACACGCTGGGACCCAAAGGGTTGAGATGGAAAGAGTGGTAAGAAAAACTGGAATACTGCTATAGTTACCCAATCCTTCATTTCACAAATAATGAGTGCCAATTAGGGGCACGATTCTATACCAGGTGTGTGGAGATAAACTCTGTCCTCCAGGTGTGCAGCCTGGTGGGGGAGACCAGGGAGCTAGACGGATAACACTCAAAAGGCAGTGGGGCCCAGGAGAGTCCCGTGTAAATTCTCTGGACAGGGAAATAAGAGGCTTGGAGGAAGGGCTTAGGGCATTTGTCTACCTAGGACTTGAATTCTGTAAAGCAATTTGATAGTAAAAGAAATTAAAGCAGGAGGGAGATGGATAAAATGGGCCATAAAATCATAATTTTTTTTTCTTAGCAAAAAACAGCAATGGCATGTGATCAACAAAGCATGGTGAATACAGTGTTTCCAAGCTGAAAGAGTAAACACGGGTGAAAAGAGAAGTGGAAATAGATCTTCAGCACCTGCTCACACCCACCCAAGTGGCCATGACCCCTAGAATCCATCTCTCTGAGCCTCAGGTAATTTGTCAAATGGGATACCCTGTATTTCAAAGGGCAGCTGTGAGGATTGTGTGAGTCACAGTGCCTTGCACACTGCCTGTGTTACATGCTCAATAAAAGGCCTTTGGTGTTGTTGAAACCTGGGTTGTGGAAAGAGGTGAATGCTCACAGAAATGAAGAATGTATTTAACTTTCTCCTCTTCCATTTACCCCTCTCCTTCCTATGGTTCCCTGTCCTTTCTCTAACATGATGGTTGTGGGAAAAGAAGAGACAAGGCACTGAAAACAGGAAATTTAGCAATGCAGATGGCCTCACCAAGGAAAAGACAGGAAAAATGCAGGCGTGGGCAAGTTTATTAATGCAAATTTCTTTCAATGATGAGGAAATGTGAGCAGCAAGCAAGAAAAATATCAAGGCAGAAAGTAAGGAAAAAGGAAGCCAATCGGGTATGAAGAAGCTATTAAGAACCGAGTTCTGCAGGTAGGTCAAAGAAGGCATGACTATGGTGTGGTCAGTGTAATAAGTTAAGGTAAAATCAAACCACACCTTGGTGAAATAAATTGAAAGCTAAGGCTGTTCACCTATAGGCCTTTGAAAGGATGGTTAAAACTAGAACTGATATAGGGCCTTTGAGCAAAATATTTAATGGCTGAGGAGAAAACCAAGATGACTATATATAAGATATCTTTCTGCCTTCCTCTTTCTACAGAGTAAAAATAATGAACAAAATAAAAGAGATTTGAAGTATGTATTTCACTATAATTATTAACACTTCAGTGTCTACTCTTTTTGTCAACCATTATTGAAAGTGCTTTACAAGTATTAGTCATTTAGTACCCATTGCAACTTTTTGAGGAAAACACAATTACTATCATCATTTTACCAATAAGGAGACTGATGCCCAGAGAGTTTAACTTGTTTAAGGTCTCCCAGTTTATAGGTAGTCACTATGCCAATCTGCTCCACAAACTGGTCACAAAATTTGGGTAGAGTCACCCTCCATTGGAAAGACTTTTAGGGCCACTTACAATAAGACTACAAACCATTATTACAAGATGATAAATATGGACTGACACTGGATAGTCCTTTAAAAATCAGACATAGGGAGTTTCCAGTCAAGGGAGGCATAGGTAAATGTGGTACTAAAATCCTCCCACAACCACATCAAAACTGCAACCAAACTACAGAACAACCATAATTCAGAACCCCTTGAAATCTAGCTGAACGGAAGTCCTATAGAACTAAGGATATAAAGAAGAAGCCACTGAGACTGGTAGGAGAGGCAGAGATGCCAACAGGCTGGTCCCACACCTATGTGAGGCGGTTAAAAATATTTTAGCTGCAGAGGTCCCTCAGAGAAGCCAGGGGTCCTAGCCCCACACCAGAACCCCCGGCCCAGGAAAAAGATATTTCATGAAAATGGAAACAAACAAACAAAGCTAAGGTAGCAATACTAATACCAGACAAAATACACTTTAAACCAAAGGCTACAACAAGAGACAAATAAGGACCTAGCAACTCTACTTCTAGGTAGAGTTATCCAAAGAAACCCAAAATACTAAATTGAAAAGATATATACATCCATATATTTATTGCAGTATTACTTACAATAGCCAGGATATGGAAGCAACCTAACTGTCCACCAATAGATGACTGGATAAAAAAGAAGGGGTGCATAAATACAATGGCCTGGGGCGGGGAGGTGGGGTGGGCTAGAAGGGATCAATGAGGGGGGGGACATATGTAATACTTTCACAATAAAGATTAACACACACACACACACACACACACACACACACACACACACACACACTGAGATATCACCTCACGCCTGTCAAAGTGGCTATCATCGATAAATCAACCAACAAATGCTGGCAATGAAGTAGAGAAAAGAGAACCCTCATGCACTGTTGGTGGGCATGCAGACTGGTGCAGCCATTCTGGAAAATAATATGGAGTTTCCTCAAAAAATTAAAAATGAATCTGCCTTTTGACCCAGTGATTCCACTTCTGGGAATATATACTATTAATCCCAAAATACCAATCAGAAAGAATATATGCACCCCTATGTTTGCAGCCGCATTGTTTACAAGAGCCAAGATCTGGAAAGAACCCAAGTGCCCATCAGTAGATGAGTGGACAAAAAAGTTGTGGTGCATTTGTACAATGGAATTCTACTTGGCCATTAAAAAAAGAAAATGTTACCTTTGTGACAGCATGGATGGACCTGGAGATTATAATGCTAAGTAAAATAAGCCAGTCAGAGAAAGACAAATACCATATGATCTCACTTATAAGTGGAATCTAATGAAAAATAATTAAACTGACAAAATAGAAACCAAGGCATGGATACACGGAACAGACTGGCAGCTGTCAGAGGGGAGGAATGTTAGGGTATTGGATGAAAGAAGGTGAAGGGATTAAGCCCTCCTCTCCCCAAAATGTATATATAACACAAAAAGTAGTGATAACCAGAGGGAAAGGGAGTATGGATAGGAAGAGGTGGGCAAAGCGGGAAAGAATGGGGATGGAAAGGGACTTTCTGTGGGGCAATGGAGGCATGATGCAGCGTGCAGATGATGTTTTATTGAGTTGTACCCTTGAAACCTGTATGGCTTTGTGAAGCAATGTCACCCCAATAAATTCAATTAAAAGAAAAGAAGTGGTACATATATACAATGGAATATGATTCAGCCATAAAAAAGAATGGATTAAAAAAAATGGAATGAAATCTTGCCATCTGCAACAACATGCATGGATCTAGAGCAGCCGTGGGCAAACTATGGCCCGCGGGCCGGATCCGGCCCGTTTGAAATGAATAAAACTAAAAAAAAAAAAAAAAAAAGACCGTACCCTTTTATGTAATGATGTTTACTTTGAATTTATATTAGTTCACACAAACACTCCATCCATGCTTTTGTTCCGGTCCAGTTTAAGAACCCATTGTGGCCCTCGAGTCAAAAAGTTTGCCCACCCTTGGTCTAGAGCGTATTGTGCTGAGTGAAATTAAGTCAGACAGAGAAACACAAATGCCATATGACCTTCCCTTACATGTAGAATCTGAAAAACAAAATAAATGAACAAGCAGAACAGAAACAGACTCATAGATACAGAAAATATTTTATGGTTGCCAGATGAGAAGGATGTTGGGGGGCTGGGTGGAAAAGGTGAAGGGATTAAGAAGAATGGCCCTGGCTGGTGTTTCTCAGTGGAGTTGGACTTCTCACGAAAGGTCTTGGGTTTGATTCCTGGTCAAGGGCACATACCTGAGTTGCAGGTCTCAAACCCTACCCCTGATTGGGGTGGGTGTGGGAGGCAACCAATCCATGTGTCTCTGTCATATCAATGTTTCTCTCTCCTCTCTCTTCCCTTCCCACACTCTAAAAAATCAGTTGAAAAACATCCTCACTCCTTGGATGAGGATTAAAAAAAAAAAAGAGAAGAAGTAGTACAAATTGGTAGTTACAGAATAGTCATGAGGATATAAAGTACAGCATAGGAAATATTAATATTGTAATAACTATATATGATATCAGATGGGTAATAGATTTATTGGGGTGATCACTTTATAAGCTATATAAATGTTAAAAATGGGGCTGTACACCTCAAACTAATATGATATTATATGTCAACTGTAATTAAAAAAAATTAAAAACAAAATAAAATTTTCAAAAAACACCACCACACATGATAATCAATCAGGTTTGACACATAATATGAAAAAGCTGCAAATGGATGTGAGTTGGCAGTGTGAAGATTACAAAAAGAAACAGAAGGTCATAGGCCCAGGAAACAAAGTTTATCAAATGTCCACTGAGTTTACCAAATGTCTACTCTGAAGGCAGCAAACACTGTGATAAGAATTCATACAACGGACCATAATGCTGGGTAACATGTGGCGCTGGAGCCTGCTGGCAGCATAGCAGGGCGCTGCAATCATGTGTTGGTAAGGGGTAAGCTTGAATATCTTAATGAAATCTGTCTCCTTTTAGGAACTGTACCTAAAACAAGAAGACTGGGAAATGTAATACAGAAATCTACGATACCATTATTGTAAAATACATTTATATATAAAAAAATATTAGGGGGAAAAATAGGCCTTGCTTCTTGATAATTAATGAAGCATGGCTCTTTCAAAGCAGAGAAGGTAAAAGCTTCCCTGAAATCTGGCCAACAGCTGCTGCTAGGGCACAGGGAACACTGTACAGGGTAGAGGAGAATGACTGCAGAATCCAACAGCTGTGACTTCCCCATAGTGACTGTCACCTGTTTGGTTTTCTTCGACGGGACAGGAACTGGAGCTGTCTCCTGTTGCATCATTTCTACGTCTCCCCCTCCTTCACCATCTGATGCTTCTGAAAAATATAAAGTTTAAAAATCAGAAAAGCCTCTTACCCTCCCCCAATTGCTATGACTGCTGGTACAATCTTGGTATACGACCTTTCTAGAAGGGTCTATCCCTTGATTTAGCAATTCCACCTCTAGGAAGATGCAGTTAAGGAAATGACCCAAAATGAAGCAGGAGATTTCAGCACCAAGATGGCAGTCTTATTTGTAAAGCTGCAACACTGAAGATTACCCAGATGTCTAACATTAGAGGATGTTTAATGATGGAACACACACTCACAGTGATTTTACAGATATTACTCTCCTCATGTTTAGATTTTAAAAAGCTACTGCTACTTAGAGGGGATTATAGGTTATGATAAATTCTTATTTTGAATTTTTAAAATACTTCAATAATGGAAAAGATAAATTCTTACTCTAAGAATCAGGAAAAATAAAAGTTTTAACGCTTTTCCTGTTTATAAAGTTCTCTTGAAGAAACATGGCAACCCTAAGTTTCTTACTTTCCTTAATGCCATACAGCCTTCCAGATTATAGCAGTTGCTTTACAGAGACATTTGGAAACTTTGAAAGGTTTTACTCATTCCTTTTGAGTTTCCCTGTATATCTCAGTCAGCTCAAAATATGAATTTATGAGCAAACCTTGGTCGGAATTCAGATTTAGGTCCAAATTAACCCATCTGGTAGTACAAACATTTAAAGTTTGCATACCATAATGATTAATTTTGTGTCAACTTGATTGAGCCACAAGGTGAATACATATTTGGTTAGACATTATTCTGGGTATTTCTATGAGGGTGTTTCTCAATGAAGTAATATTTGAATGGGTATACTGAATAAAACAGATTGCCCTCCCTAATGTTGGTGGTCTCAGATATCCAACCAGATGAAGAACTTGAATAGGCTAGCTCTCCTCTGAGTAAGAGAATATTATCTGCCTTTGGACTTGAACTGAACATGGGCTCTTCCTGTATCTGGAGCATATCAGACCCTAGACTGGAACTAAACCATAGGCTCTCCTGGTCTCCAGCTTGCCAGTTCATCTTGCAGATACTGAGACTTGTCAGCCTCCAAAATTGCATGAGCCAAAACCTTACTTTGTATCTATATCTAGCTATATACGTGTGTGTATGTGTATGTATGTATATGTATGTGTGTGTGTGTGTGTGTGTGTGTGTGTGTGTGTGTATATATATATATATATATATATATATATATATCCCCAATTGGTTCTGTTTTTTCTGGAGAACCCTGATTTATACACATACTTTCAACTCTGTAGCATGAAAAAGAATTCTACCCAAAAAATTAAAAACAAAATAAAATTTTCAAAAAAAAAATTCACAGATGGTAATCAATCAGGTTTGAGGGACACACAATGTGAAAAAGCTGCAAATGGATGTGAGTGAGCAGTGGGCAGGTAGAGAATTAACAGGGGATTTTCAATGAGTGATTAAATTTGTATTAAAAGTATTTATAGAATTTTTCCCTTTGGGGAGAAAGTATTAGTAATCATATTTTTCCTTATTCCTCCTGCTAAGTATAGCTAAAAATCCTGAGCCTTATATGTGAAACAAACATAAGAAGTCTCTGAAAGGTAGAGAGAAGAAGGCAGACTGGCGAGGGATTCTGGCGCCCAATGAATAACATAAAGGTGAGCTCCTTGGGTTTCTTTTCGCCTCATTATCTCAGACTTGGATCTTAAGAAGCATCAACTTGAAAATGCCAATTTGGGACCAGATGAAAAAGGCCCCAATAAATATCTTCTCTATTCAACAAAATAACCAGGAAACGGAGCAGCCTAGTAAGACTGAAAACTTTTAGACTCCAGCCAACACCACACAAAACTGTGGCCTAGTCCCCTCCAGCAAAGGCTGAGTGGGGAGCCTAGGTTTTCACCCTTGCAAGGCTGTAATGAGACTCTCTAACTCCTCCTCCACTGCTTACCAAGTGGGAATGGACCCCTGAAGGGATTTACATCCCTGAAGAGTGGTAACAAACCTTTGTTCCCTCCTCTCATCACCACCACCACTGCTGTAGTATTAATGGAGACCACATGGTGAGCCTGGACTTCCACCTCCTCCTGGCAGTAATGAAATGCACGTCTCACTCCACACTAGGATATTATCAGAGTCCTAGTAAAGTCAGGAATTCTCATACTGGCCAATGGTAACAAGATAACATCCACACTAATAGTTTTAGCAACCACTAAAAAAGCTTTAGAAAGATACACTCAAAAACAGAAAAAATAAATAAAATAAAATTGTAAATATGTTCAAGTAACCCACAGGAAATTAGGAAAGAGAAAATAGAGAAACAAAACACAGCAAACAAACAGAAAAAACGAATAAAATAATATGGTGGATTTAAACCCCAACATATCTATAATTATAATAATGTAAATGGTCTAATAACCACACCAATTTAAAGGCAGAGATTGACAGAATGGATTAAAAGAGATGAACTAACTATAAACTGATTACAAGAAACTTACCTCAAATATAACAATATAGGCAAGTTGAAAGCAAAATGAAGAAAAAAATATAACATGCAAATATTGATCAAAAGAAAGCAGGACCAGATATATTAATATCTGGTAAAGTAGACTTAAAAAAAAGTAGACTTCAAAGTAAATAAAATGACCAGAGAAAGAGGACATTATATAATGACAAAGGGTGAATTTGCCAAGATGACATAGCAATCTTAAATGCGTATGCACCAAACAACAGAGCTACAAAATATGAGAAGCAAAAAACAAACAAAAAAACCTGATAGAAATGAAAGAAGAAATAAACAAACTTATGATTAAGTTGCAAACTTCAACAGTCCTCTCAGAAATTGAGAGAATGACTAGACAGAAAATCAGCAAGGATATATAGAAAAACTGAGTGACAACAGTAACCAACAGGATGATCAACATTTTGTAGAACACTCCACTCAAGAGTAGAATACACATTCTTTTCAAGAGTTATGGAACATATACCAATATAGATCATATTGTAGGAAATAAAACAACAAACTTAAGAGAATTGAAATTGATAAATAGCATGTAAAAAAACCCTACAACAAACATTATACTTTATAATGCAAGACTGAATGCTTTCCCCTGTGTGGGAACAAGATAGCTACTCTGAACAATATTATTCCACATAGTGCAGGAACTTCTAACCAGTGCAATAAGACAAAGTGAAATAAAAGGCGTAAACATCAGAAAGGAAGAAATCAAGCTATTCCTATTTGCAAATAACATACTGTTTTCATAGAAAATCTCAAGGAATCTTTAAAAACAACAACAAAAAACCCCCTGCTAGAACTAATAAGAGTTAGCAAAGTTGCAGAATAAAAGATAAACATGCAAAAATCAATTTTATTTCTATATATTAGAAATGAGCATGTGAACAAAAGAAATAAAAATAAAAATACACTGGCTGAGGTGGCTCAGTAGCAGAGCATCGACCTATGAACCAGGAGGTCATAGTTCGATTCCCAGTCAGGGCATACCATATGCCCAGGTTGAAGGCTCAATCCCCAATCGTGTAGAAGGCAGCTGATCAATGATTCTCTTTCATCATTGATGTCCCTATCTCTCTCTCCTTCTCCCTTCCTCCCTGAAATCAATAAAGATATATTTTTTAAAAAATACAGTGCCATTTACAATTGCTGAAAAACTCTCAAAATACTTAGGTGTAAATTTAACAAAACATGTAACTATTTTTGCTTGCATGCTGAAGACCACAAAACACAGATGAAATAAACCCAAGAAGACCTAAATAAATGGAGAGATATACCGTGTTCATAAATTGGACGATGAATCATAGTAAAGATACAAGTTCTCCTCAAAATGATATATAGGTTTAACACAATTTCTAATAAAATCCCAGCAAGATTTTCTCTAGATATATACAATTATTATAAAACTAGAGGCCTGATGCACAAAATTCGTGCAAGGGGCTCAGCCCTCGCAGCTGTTTGCCTTGTCCTCGTCTGGAAGGTTGTCTAGAAGGATGTCTGGAAGGTCGTTCAGCTGTCTAGTCTACTTAGCATATTATGCTTTTATTATTACAGATTTATGTAGAATGGCAAAGGAACTAGAATAGTAAAAATAATTTTGAAAAAGAATAATCAAGTGAGAGAAATTAGTTTACGCAATTTCAAGACTTACATAGCTACAGAAATAGAATATAGACCCATAAAGAGACCCATACAAATATGCCCAAATGTACAAAAGCAATTTAATGAAGGAAAGGTCCTTTCAACAAATGGGGGAAAATGTATAAAACCTTTATAGTTTAGAAAAAAATCTGAATTAGGCAGAGTTCTTAATTTTGATACCAAGAGTACAATCAATAAAATAAATAATGTTAGACTTTATCCAAACTGAAAACTTTTGCTTTTGCAAGGACCTTGAAAAAACAAGATTTAGAGTGGGAAAAATAGTTACAAACCATGTATCTAACAAAGGACAGACTAGTGTCTAGACAGCATTAAAAAATTCTCAAAATTCAACACTAAAAACCCAGACAATTAAATTAGGAAATATCAAAAGACATGAACAGATATTTCACTGAAGTGAATACAATATGGCAAATAAGTACATTAAAATACGTTCCACATCATAACACTAGGGAAATGAAAATTAAAACTATGAGATATTACTACGATAAACCTATAATAGCTAACATTTAAAAAATAGCACCAATACCAAATGGTGGTGAGTGAGGATGTGGAGAGACTGATAACTTATGTATTGCACTGGGAATGTAAAATGGTACAGACACTTCCATTCCACAAATGGAAAATAGTTTAGCAGTTTCTTATAAAAACTAAACCTGTAACTACTGGATAATACAGCAATTGTACTCCTGGACATTTATCCCAGAGAAATAAAAAAACATGTTTATACAACAAACTGTACATAAATGTTTACAGCAGCTTTATTTATAATAGCCCCCAAATTGGAAATAACCAAGATGACCTTCAGTGGGTGAATGGTTAAGCAAACTGTGGTATATCCCATACCATGGAATACTAATCAGCAATAAAATGAAATGAACTATTGATAGGTGCAGAAATTAATCTCCAGAGTATTCTGATGAGGGAAAAAAGCTCATCCCAAAAGGTTACATATTGTAAGATTTCATTTATATAACATTACTGAAATAACAAAATTATAGAAATGGACAACAGAATAGAGGTTACAAGGAGTTGACAGGATGGGGTTGGGAGGGAAGAGGGTGTGGCTACAAAAGAGCAACAAGACGGATTCTTGTTGGGATGGAAATGTCCTGTATCCTGACTGTGTCACGTCGATATCCTTGTTTTGATTTTGATCTATAGTTTTGTTATCACTGAGGGAATCTAGGAAAGGGGACATATGATTTCTTTGTATTATTTTTTTAGTTGTAAGGCAAAATCACATTTCACTTTATTAGGTTATAGCAAAATGTATACAAAAAAATCACAACTTCTATCATAAGTTATACTTATACTATATAAGTATATTTCTACAGTTCTGAAAAATGCTCTGTCATTAAATAATTGAATATTGTTTCTTTTGTTTCTCTCTGGAACTCTGATCATCTATGTTAGACCTTTCCATATACCTTCTATGTATTTTAATCTCTTTTTCATATTTTCCTTCTTATTATTTTGTCTCACGGGGTCACATTTTGGGTAATGTTCTTGGTTTTATCATCTCATCCAGTAATTATTTACTCAATTTCATATAATCTGACTTTTAACCATTCATTAAAGGTTTAATTTTAGTAATTACATTTTCCATTTCTATAAATTATTTTTGGTACTTTTCCAAATATGCTTGGTCGTTTTCCCCAAGTTTTTTTTTAAAAACTTTTTTTATTTTATTGTTTAAGGTATTACAAATAGTAGTACATGTGTCTCCTTCCCCCCCCCCATTGACTTCCCCCCACCGCCTCCCCTACACGCGCCCCCCCCCCCAGCACTGGCCCTCAGCCCCCCCCTCCCCAGTGTCTGTGTCCATTGGTTATGCTAACATGCATGCATACAAGTCCTTTGGTTGATCTCTTTGTATTGTTTTTAACAGCTGCATATGATTCTACACTGATTTCAAAATAAAAACTTTAATAAAAAAAGTCTTTAAAGGAAATTCACTATTCTTCAGGAAGCCCAAAATCATTATGCTGGAAAAGCTGTGTGGCTGGCTGTGGACCAGACTGGAGCACCATCCTGCTGTGGAGGCATCCCTGTCACTGCAGTTCTGACTCAGTTCTGAATTAAGAATGGCGGTCAACCCAGGGAGGCCACAGTGGAGTTAAAGAAAGGCCTGAGGGCTAGGGTGCACTAAAACACAGGAGGCTCTGTTAAATTTGAACTTCATATACACACTGAATAATTTTTTAGTATAGGTAAGTCCCAAATATTGCATGGGGAATAGCTAAATTATTAACTGTTTATATCTAAAATTCAAATTTACCATGGTGCTTTGTATTTTTACTTGCTAAATCTGGCAACCCTACCTGGGGAATACCCTTCCCCAGAAAAAGCCACCTTTAGTCCTGTGAAATTTCTTACACTGGCTTCTTTTCATACTGTCCTCTTTCTTTTAATATCCTACAACCATCTTTATCTGAAATCCTTCAGGTAAGCCTTTGCTAGGACTTGTACACCTACTGTACCTTATAAATCAGCAAAAATTTTAACCTTCCTCACAGTGTGTGCACATATTGCATAATTGCTAGGCTTTCTCTCCATTTCAACTGTAAACAGTTTGAGGGTACCCATGAGTACCTCAAGTACTTGACCCAGTGTTGATTATAAGAAAAAAGTGCTCCTTTCTATTGCTTTATTTACATTTCTATTATAGAATATGTATTTTCTGTGTAAACATTAAACCCCTTCCTTAAATCTTCTACCCTTTTATTAGCTTTAAAATCACTTTAAGGTAAAAAGGATGAAACAAATAAATGTCAGGATCAAAACCACAAATTTTAAAAAATCAAGCTATGCTATTTTATTTTAAAAAAATGTTTGAATTCTGTATCCCTCCATTTCCCAGAGCCTGAAAATGGAAGTGTACACAATCTGTATTTAAGCAATCCAGCTGAAAATAGCATACTTTAAAAGGGATGTGACTCTTATACAACAAAACCCCAAGAGAAATATTTAAAATACTTTGTTAATCAAATGCTCTATGAGTTATTTCTTGTTACAAAAATTATTTCATTTGAAACCTTTTAATATATAAAATGACCTCATATCATATCACTATGGGTTGAATATATTAGTGTCTTTAGCCTGATATTTTTTGGTTCCACAAGAGAAAAGTGCTCTTCTGAAATAAGGATGCTAATTCTGTGATTTCCATTAAGAGAATACCGAAAGAAAAGCATGGAGACCCAAGCCACCCAGCCTGGGCCCAGCACCAGGGTTCCTCTACTAGTTGCTGGCATTTGAGGAAGTTACACCAGACCTGTGCCACTCAGTCCTAGTGGTTAATTGAGCCCACAAACTGGAGCCACCACGAAGGTGTCACCTCACCCCCAAATCCCTGAGTCTACTTAAAAAAAAAAAAGAAAAATAAAGAAAAAGATATCACCAGATGGAATTTGTTTAATTCTTAACAAGTACACTGTTATTTTAAAATATATGGCAAGGCCCGGCTGGTGTGTCTCAGTGGTTGAGCGTCGACCTAAGAACCAGGAGGTCACAGTTCGATTCCAGGTCAGGGTACAGGCCCAGGTTGTGGGCTCGATCCCCAGTGTGGGGCGTATAGGAAGCGGCTGACCGATGATTCTCTCTCATCATTGGTGTTTCTCTCTCTCTCTCTCCCTCTTCCTTCCGCTCTGAAATCAAGAAAAATATCTTTATATATATATATATTAAGAAGAGCATGCTGAAAAAGGTCTTCTCTTTTAAAAAATATGTTTTTATTAATTTTTAGAGATTGAGGAAGAGAGAGGGTGAGAGAAACATTGATGTGAGAGAGAATCATTGGTTGCCTTCTGTACACACTCTGACTGGGGATTGAACCATAACTTGGGCATGTGCCCTGACTGGGAATTTAACTGTGTCCTCCTAGTTCAAGGGTCAATGACGCTCGGCCATTGAGCAACACTGGCCTGGTGAAAAAGGACTTTCCCCCAATCCCTGTCTTTGTCCTCTATATGAGAAATATCAGAAGTCCAATTTCCCATTGATTTCTTTAAGCTTCCCACTTGCTTGTATCAATCCTTTCTAGGCTCTGGGAGGGACCTTGGCAATAAATCGTAGAGTCACTTTTTTTCTTTAAAAATTTGCAAAAGAAAGATATTTTAACCACAATATGTTAAGACTACTATCTATTTCCAGTTAGAATTATCCTGTGTCACACATCTCCTAATGAGTGGTGTTGGAGTGGGAGTGAGCATTTTGGGAATACAGTTAGAGGAAGTTGGTTGAATACACATCTATATATATAACAGCCTAAGCGACCATTCGACCGGTAGCTATGACACGCACTGACCACCAGGGGGCAGACGCTCAACACACAGGCATGGAAACATGGAACAGACTGATGAATCTTAGAGGGAAGTGGGGAGGGCGGAGGGTGTGAAGAGATTAACTAAATATCTTATATATATACTAGAGGCCTGGTGCACAGATTCGTGCACCGGTGGGGTCCTTTGGCCTGGCCTGCAGGGATTGGACCAAATCCATGCACCAGGCCTCCAACATCCCCTGAGGGGTCCCGGATTGTGAGAGGGCGCAGGCCAGGCCAAGGGACCCCACTGGTGCATGAATCCGTGCACCAGGTCTCTAGTTTAGTATAAGTGTAATGGGATATTACCTGGTTCACAATTATATATATATAATTTATTGGAGCTGTCCTAGGGTAGGAATGCTTCAAGGAATAATCCTACCACCCTGTGCTAACTGGACACTTGGATACAAAGTGAGGGGGCAGGATGTTGTAGGTCATGACACAAATGTGCCTGTAGCACCCATCCCTATAACTATGCTAGGGTTGGATGCATGGAGTCAGAAATCAGTCAGGGAAAAATTCTCCCAATCATCGAAAATGTAAAACTAAACAGAGAATTAGGTTCCCATTTTTACCTATTCAAAATAGGATATAGTAGATGGTGCATTTTACATAGTTTAAAGAAACCATATTTTATTCTTTCTTCTTTGATGAGGTGAGTAAAATAAAAATTTTCAGAATTCCTGTGTTTGTAGCAATACTGTTGTTGTGCTTTTTTATTTAAAATAACTTCCCTCATACCTAATTTTGTATCAAAAACTTTATATTCTTTTCAAAGAGAGCCCCTCTTCTGCCCTCCCCAATTGTATGAGCTTCAGGCCTCACAAAAACCTAGATCTACCCTGGTGAGCAACCTGCTAAACTCTCTTATTAGTTCTCATGGTTTCTCAACAAAACAAATTACTGAAACACACAACAACATGAGTAAGTTTCAAAAGATTGATGCTAGCCCAGCCAGTGTAGCTCAATTGTTGAGCATTGACCCAGGAACCAACAGGTTACTGGTTTGATTGCTAGTCAGGGCACATGCTCAGGTTGCAGGCTCCATCCCCAGTAGGGGGCATGCAGGAGTCAGCTGGCGTATATTTCTCTCTCATTAATGTTTCTATCTATCCTTCGTCCTCCCTCTCTCTCTAAAATCAATAAAAACATATATTTTTTAAAAAGACTGATGCTAAGCAAAAGAAGACTGATTCAAGAGGCTATCTAATGTGTGATTCCATTTATTTAACACTCTAGTTTATTTAAAATTATAGGGACATAAAACAGATCAGCAGCCACTGAGCAGTGGAGAAGGGAGACCTCTGGAGGGTGATGAAAATGTTCTCTGAATTGTTGTGGTGGTTGTACTACTGTACTCGTTAATCAAAATTTATAGAACTGTATACTAAAAGGGGTTAATTTTACTATATGTAAATTACTCCTCAATAAACCTGACTTAAAAAATAATAAAAGTTGCCCTCGCCAGTTTGGCTCAGTGGCTAGAGTGCTGGCCTGAAGACTGAAGGGCCCCTTGTTCCATTATGGTCAAGGGCACATGCTGGGTTGCAGGCTCAATCCCCAGGAGGCAGCCGATCAATGATTCTCTCTCATCATTGATGTTTCTATCTCTCTCTCTCCCTCTCCCTTCCTCTCTGAAATCAATACAAATATATTTAAAAAAGTTAATTTTTATAAACAATTTGTAGCACTTCTAAATAACTGGCAGGGGTAGGATTTGAATCCCAGGTATACTAAACCCGCAGTCCACAATCTTAACACAGCCACGCATGAAAAGATGTCTCTTACAGGTTAATGACATATCCTTTTTAAAATTTTGATTTATTTCAGTTACAGTTGACATTATATTAATTTCACATGTACAGCATATTATTTAGACATTTATATAACTTATAAAGTGATCCCCCTGATAAGTCTAGTACCCCCCTGGCACCATACATAATTATTACAGTATTATTGGCTATATTTCCCCCATAACTATTTTGTAACTGCCAATTTGTACTTAATCCCTCCATCTTTTTACCCAAACTCCCTCCCATCTGTCAACCATTAGTTTTTTCTCTATATCTATAAGTCTGTTTCTGTTTGACAGCCTATGACCTAGTATATAGTCAATTTTTAAAAATGTATCAAAGTTCTTTTTGAATAGAATGTATAGTTTCTAACTGTTAGATGTAGAGCTATAGATACATATCCACATATATGTATATATATACATATAC
The DNA here is from genome assembly GCF_000147115.1 of Myotis lucifugus. Taxonomy (NCBI): domain Eukaryota; kingdom Metazoa; phylum Chordata; class Mammalia; order Chiroptera; family Vespertilionidae; genus Myotis; species Myotis lucifugus. The sequence continues at coordinate 231,327 of NW_005871188.1, forward strand.
ATATATATAATTATAGATAAAACTAATGCATGTTTTTCAAATCTGTTATATTTTTATGAATATTTATGTTTTATCTATTAATAATTAAAATGTTTATTAATATCTCCCACTCTTATTTGGAATCTGTCCATGTTTTAATTCTACCAGTTTTTATCTACTAGGTATATTAGGTGCATGCAAATTGAGAACTGTTACAACCTTCTGTTGGTCGAATTGCTCCTTTTATCATTAGGTTGTGAACCAGTTTTTAAAAATCCTTCTTATTTAATTTAGTTCAATTTCACTTATTGGGGGGGGGGGTGTTCTTTATTTCTAGAGGTAGTCAGCTGTCCGCTGAGAAATCTAACTATACACACTGAAAACTAATGCCAGAGACACAGCTGTACTTCAACAGTCTAAGTGTTTTGCTAAAATTACTCATCCCTAGGAGTCAGAATGTTTTATTTGGCCAGGAGAGGCAGGGCTGGGAACTACTCGTTAAGAAACATGTTCTCAGCTTATTAAGGGACTCCCACCAGCATCACTGAGAAAGAACACAGTTCCCACATCCAAAGAACAAGACCCTGTGAAGAGTGAACTTGGTGAAGGTCCTAAGGCCAAGCCAGCAAAACAACACGGCAGTGGAGGGGAGAAGAGGTAGAGGAGTGGAGGGGAGGGGCAAGCAGTGAGAAGCACAGCCAATGAGAAAGGGGCTCTCAATTCTGATTCCACTTATACTACTGTGGTCATGTTCCATCCTTTATTGCTTCTGTACACTTTTCAAAATAATTACTACAGCTATGCCATGACCAAAGAATAAGGGCTTATAATCAATTAATCCGCACCAGAAAAGAATCGTACTGTCTGTAAATGTATCTCTCACTTATTCTAACTATTCAGAATGCCACCTCTCCCTTTATCCTTGTCATGTCTGCTTTTCTATCAAAATCTCACCCTTCCAAAATTCAGGTCAAGTTTCACCTCCTCTGTAAAGACCTTCTGAAAGTAGAAACAAGGCTGTCTTAGGCTATAATCCAACAAGTAGTCACAATTTTCACTAAGAAAGGAAAATGTGGAGAAAAGAAGACTAGGACAGGAGGAGCAGAAAACCCAAGGCCAAGTCTGTGGTGCCTAATGCAGGGCTCTGGTTGCTTTGAGAGGCTGCTCAGAGAAGCTGGGGTAGGTTCAGTGTCACAGCCTTTTCTGGCCATGCAGTCCTAGGTCCAGGTGTGGGGACACTAGACCACTGAAAGTCTTCCGCAGGCTTGTGGTGGTTCATTAGGCTTAAATTAGCTGGGCACATACCTCTCAGGTTTTGTTTTTCCTAGACCCCATATACAGCAAGAACGAACACAATCTACCTCTTCCATCTCTCAGGCTTAAGATGCCTTCTCCCTCTCTCCAAAAGATTTGACAAAACAAATGCTTCTGAATATAAGTTCTTATGAGTTGGTTCTCTCTATCAGAAGTTTTGTTGTCATTCTGAACTGGAATGGGGAGTGGGGGGAATCCCTTTTCACCTTTAATTTTGCCATTCCCAGTGGCAACTGCTGCAGCCTGTTCTACCTTCCAATCATGTTATTTTCACAGCTGAAGATGTCCCTAGCAACAAATCCAGACTTTGCTTACAATACATCTTGCCAGTTCCCACAGAAAACTTTAGAGTTCGAATTTCTGAAGTAAGATGGCAAAACTCTGAACTGGAGTTGCTTTATCGTTCCCGAAACTCTGAAAGAAGGTAAAATACTAAGATCAATAAGATAATCTCAAAAACACATGCCTAATGAAAAATCTTTCACCTCTTTTCTGCAGAGAGCTTAAATGCTACAAGATTTGTGTCACCAGTTACATGTTAGTAGAATTAAATCTTGAGGGTTGTTTTTCAAAATTCTGACTGCTCTGGGTTAGTAATGCTTCATTTACTAATTTCTAAAAATGCACATAGCAAGCATCCTCAGGAACCACCAGCCTACATGGGGACAAAGCACCCAGAGCCACAGGAGGCTGACCTTTAAGAAACATGTTCTGAATACACTGGCTTATTTAATTCTCATGGCAATCTTATGAGATGGGTACTGTTATGATAATGTTTTACAGAAGTGGAGACTAAGGCACTTACCCAAGGTAAATGAGAGTGAGCGCCTGGATTTGGATCTAGGCAGTCTTGATTCAGAGTTTACTCTTAATCACTATGCAATGCTGCCCCTCTAACTTAAAAACAAACTAGTTGGCTCTCCCATGGTTCTGGTCTGTAAGCAGAGTATTGGAATTTATGGGCCTTTGTGGGTAGAGCCCAGTTTAACATAATAATGTATGTTCTTATATTTGAACTAGAGGCCCGGTGCATGAAATTCATGCACTCTTGGGAGGGGGGGGTGTCCCTCATGCCAGCCCGTGCCCTCTCGCAGTCTGGGAGCCCTCAGGGGATGTCTGACTGACGGCATAGGCCCACTCCCTAAGCCAGCAGTTGCACATCCTTGGCACTGCTGCAGAGGCGGGAGAGGCTCCCACCACCACCGCTGTGCTCGCCAGCCATGAGCCTGGCTTCTGGCTGAGCGGCGCTCCCCCTGTGGGAGCGTACTGACCACCAGGGGTCAGCTCCTGCATTGAGTGTCTGCCCTCTGATGGTCAGTGCACATCACAGTGACCGGTCGTTCCGCCGTTTGGTTGATTTGCATATTAACCTTTTATTATATAGGATAACACCCATTTAATTGGGACAGAGCTCCTGAATGTGCTGAGCATCCCCTCTAACACAAACAAAGAAAGGAACAAACAAACCTACTCAATTTGCCCAGTTATGTGTTAGTAACTCTCCCCCACAAGCCACCTCCATCCTGTATTTTAGCAGTGGAGAAAACATATTATGTTTGCCTAGGCTAGTCCTGGTTTATGCCTGTCATTCCCACATCCCATCTGTTTAGTATCTGTCTTATTGCAAGGATTCTTTAATATATTAATATGCATTACTATCCAAGTGTGGGAATGGAAATGAGGTCATCCTCAGACTTATATGACCCCTGACCTCAGCTCTGTGCAGCACAACTGTTAGTACTCCCAGAACAGTACTCTGTGTGCACATTTTGGGAAGTGCCAGTGTAGAGGAGTGATGAAGGAGGTCTTAGAAGGCCTAGATTATAGTTCCAACTTTTGTGATCTTAGGCAAATCACTTACTTTGTGCCACAGTTTTCCCATTTGTGAACTGAAGTCATACTGCTGTGATTTATGATTCTCTCCTGGTTCAGGCCAATTTCTATTAAAAATGCTGTATCCTTGGACAAGTCAAAATTTCCAGAGTGAGGTGGAATGCAGGAGTACAGAGGCATAGGTAAAATAAAAAAGTAAATAAAAAAGGTGAACATGGCCTGTTATATGGTGAGTTACATCATGTCCTCTGAACAGAAATTTTCATAAGGAAACAGCTTATGAGGCTGCAGTGAGGTCTGCTACACATTCACCTTGCTATAAAGTGGGATCCCAAGGAAGAGAAATGTTACAATGGAAAAGCACACTGTTTCTATTAAGACTGCCCCATAGCCTTCACAGAGACCCCAACTACCTATCAGATTACTCACTGTATGCCCTTAATGTACATTGTGTGAATCATTAAAAGTGGGTGTAATGTTCACATGCTCTGCTTCAGAATGCTTAATTTTCTTATGTAGCTTCTCAATGGAAAAAGCCAGATCTTAACCACCGTTTTGTGTAGCTTAGGACAAGGCACTCTATTACTCCATCCTTAAAGTTTCCTACTGGTAAACTAGGCTTAGAGGTATTAACCTATCAACGAATTACCCACTACATGGGAAATATACAGAGAGGGATTTGTGTTTGGAATGATGTCCTACACGATGATATGGGATGAAGCTGAGATGTAACAATCTAATGAGATAAATAGATAAGAGAGACTAAAATAAGACTTGAATTGTCAAAACTATACTACCAATTTGATGGGGTCATCGTTAATTTTTTTTTTTTTACTTTTCCCTGATATAAAGGTAATACTAATTGTAGAGATTGCAGAAAATAAAGACAAGTAAAAAGAAACAAAAATTTGGTATCCTATATAATAAAAGGGTAATATGCAAATTGACCCTAATGGTGGAACGACCAGAACGACCGCTCAACCAGTCACTATGATGCACACTGACCACTTTTCGGTTCCTTTCCCTGGCCAGCAGGCTCCGATAGCCTAATGGCAAACAGGGAACCAGGGGTGGGTGGCGGGGGATGTGGGTTGCACCATGCCAAGGCCCCTGCCCTGCCGGTTGCCCCACACACAGAGGGCAACTCACAGCGGGGGCGGGGCCGGTGAGTGGGCAGGAACCACCAACCTGTCAGTGCCTCCCCCTGGCCGCCAGGTTCCGATCGCCTGATCGTGAACAGGGAACTGGGGGTGGGTGGCAGGGCCAGCAAGCGGGTGGGAACGGCCGACCTCTCGGTCCCTACCCTCAGCCGGTAGGCTCCGATCGCCCGATGGCCGGTGGGTGGTGGCAGGGGGCGGGGCTGGCTATCAGCAGCTGGGGAAGATGGCCCTAATTGCAGGCCAGGCCTAGGGACCGTACCTGCACACAAATTTCGTGTGCCAGGCCTCTAGTTACTATACAAAGATGATCCCACTATAACAAGAGATCTATTATAATTTTGACACATTTACTTCTACCTTTTTTCTGTCTCAGTGTGTATACACACACACACGCACACACACGTCCACACAACTTTATATATCTGGAATTACATACCAAATATAATTCCAAATACATTTAACATTCTATCATGAGCATTTTCCCATCTCCAGTAGTCTTGAAAAACATTTTCAATGGCTATATAACAACATGTTGTTTGCCTACATTACATTTATTTGTTCTTTAATCATTAATTAGACAAAATTTTGCCTTTGCAAATATATCATAATAGATAACTTTGTAACATTGTATGTATTTCTTACTAGAACACATTTCTAGAAGAGAAATTACATTGTAAAAAGGTAAGCATGTGTTTTTTTTAATCCTCACCCAAGGATATTTTTCCATTGATTTTTAGAGAGAGTAGAAGAGAAGGGGAGAGACACACAGAGAGAAAAACATCGATGTGAGAGAGACATATCGACTGATTGCCTCCTGCATGCGCTGGGAATGGGCCAGGGATCGAGTCTGCAACCGAGGTACCTGAACTCTTGACCTTTCAGTCTGAGGGCGGATGCTCTAACCACTAAGAAAAACTGGCTAGGGCAGCCATGGGCAAACTACGGCCCGCGGGCCGGATCCAGCCCGTTTGAAATGAATAAAACTAAAAAAAAAAAAAAGACCGTACCCTTTTATGTAATAATGTTTACTTTGAATTTATATTAGTTCACACAAACACTCCATCCATGCTTTTGTTCCGGCCCTCCGGTCCAGTTTAAGAACCCATTGTGGCTCTCGAGTCAAAAAGTTTGCCCACCCCTGGGCTAGGGCATAGCAGGAACTCTTGATATTAAAAGCAGTACATTTCAAGAGGGGCACAGGTTTAGAAAGACAGACATTTGAGGGAAATGAAAAGTGACAGTGCATATCCTAAAGTGGAGGGAGAGAAGAGAAAACTATAAAAAACAAATAGATGCAAGGACTCAAATGAGCGAAGTAGTTTGGACAATGACATTATAGTACAGCAATCAATGTTCACATTAATGATTCAATTCTCAAATAATGGTTAAATAGGCTAATTTTTTTTAAACATTTAACTTAAATGCTATGGAGTAGATTTTGTTGAATGATATAAAGTGAAGCTCTAACTTTATTATTTTCCCAAATATTTAATCAATTGTCCTAACATCTTCCTGAATGATGCTTCCTTCCTCACTGACTGTTATGGTACTTTCATTTAATCAAAACATAAAGCATACATACGCTAGGGTCTGGTTCCACTGATCTGCCTCTGACTCTTCATAGGTACCACACCATATTGTTTTAAAAATATATTGAGCATTCTTCTTTTTTATGTTCCTAAATGGCTGTCACATTAGGATGCAGGGAATAACAAGAGAGGGAGCTCCAGATTCAGGCCAAAATCGCTGAAAAAGCTGGGGAAGGGCCAGGAATAGATGAAGGTTAGTAAGATATAGGTATGGAGGTTAAGCTGTTTTGCTACAGAATTTCACATTACACGTCTGTCACTCAATGGCTCTTTGGCTTTGGACAAGTAAGTTCTCCTTTCTGTGCTGTGATTTTCTTACATATATAATGAAGTAGTTGAGAGGATAAAATGAGTTAGTGTAAAAACAGAACAATGCATAGCCCATGGTAAACATCATTATCACTTATTGGAAGCTTTCTTCCACCTTCCTCATGCTACTGAAATTAGTCTTGCAAAGGCCATCAATGATTCCCTAAATGCCAAATCAATATGGCACAGGGATTAAAATTACCGGATCTCTAGAATCAGGCTGCCTGGATTAAAATGCTTTCTCTGCATTTACAAGCTGTGTGACTTTGGAAAACTTACTTGCTCTTTCTGTGCCTTCATTTCCTCATCTATAAAATGGGGATATTAATAGTGACTACCTTATAGTGTTGTTACATGGAGTCCCGGCATGATGCATGTAAATTGCTTAGCGCACAATCCCCCACACAAGTAAATTCTCAGGAAATGGTCATCATAACCATCACCTTACTTGATTGCTCTGGGACATTCGACAATGTTGTTAACCATCAACTTTTTGGCACTCCTCCTTTGTTTTCTGGCACACTATGGTTTGGTTCTCAAACCACACTGTCTCCTTTTATCTGTCCCTTAAAATGTTGGCATTCTCCAGGGGTCATCCAATACCCTATTCTCTGGTGACCATATACTTTCTCAATGTTCCTTCTTCTAAGCCAGAAGTTGGCAAATTTTTCATTAGAGGACCAAGTAGTTGATACTCCAGGCTTGTGGGCCACATGATCTCTACACATTGAATCTTGAAACTACCCAGTGAAAACGTGTACATGAGTGGGCATGGTTATATTACAGCAAAACTTTACATACAAAATAGGCAGCCAGTTCATGGGCCATAGTTTGCCAACTGCTCCTCTAGGTAGTTGTTATAGCTCATGTATCATGTAATTAGACCAGTCATCATATTGCATCTGTCCTCACTACTGGACAGTAGCTATCTGAGAGCACGGTGTCCTTCCATCCCTGTAAGCCCTGCAAGTAGCATAGAATCTGGCAGATACAGTTAATCAACATCTCCTGAAACACAGAATGAGATGACCATATAATATCAATCTTAACAGTTAAAAACTTTGTTGTGCTACAAGGCAGAAGGCATGTGAGCCCTTCAGTAGCTACTGAAACAAACGACAGAGAAGACCTCATGGCCTGTTTAACACACTGAAACATCTAGCAGAATTAATCTTTCTTTCCTTAATGTGAGAGGGAAATTCAGGTCCCGGAAATTCACAATTTCAAGGACCAAGTAATATTGCAGACATCAAAACAGAGCTGTCCAGCATGATCTATAAAACAGAACACACTTTATAGGAATGGAGAAACAGCTGTTTCCCCATTTCTGTTTTAAAAGAGGAAATAGGCTACAGGACTCAGGAGTATATGCTAAACATATGGAGAAAATTTATTTGCTTAAAGAAATGTGACATGGAGTTGACAAAGGGCTCAGTTTGTAAAAGATAATGTCTTGGTGGGTGAAGTTAAGAGGATAAAAAGGATATAGAGAGAGGTATTTAAGCATTGTGATTAATGAAAAAAGAAATATCAATAAACACTGAAGAGTAAAAAAAGTAAAGTTGGAGCTGAAAAGAACTGAATATGCTCTAGGGAAGGCACTAACTATGAGAACCAAGTATCACTTGCAAGAATAATGGATTTATTAAAATAAATTTTAGATAAGGATGACACTGGTTTAGGAGAACATATGGAAACCAAAATCTCATTCAAAAGTAACAGTATGAATATTGAGTTTCTCAAAGTATAGTGTAGAGAATCCTTATACAGCTAAGAATGCCTGGGAAATATATTAGAGACTCCAGGAGAGAATTTTAGAGTTCTGGAATATACTTAAAAATAGGTAGTAGGCAAAGAACCATGTTAAACTTCTTCCTTTTAATTTCCATGTTCAAACTTAACCAGCAGTGATATTCTTAGTATAATTAAACATTTGCTGAACTCTTTTTATAGGAGATTACTCATTTTGTGTGACTCAACATATTCTCTCAAGTGGCAATTACCAGACAGCACTCTTTAGAATTTCTTCAAATCATAAAATCGTTATTACTGTAAGAAAAGGACCCAAGATTTTCTTAAAAAGAACAAGTTATTGTTGGTTTCCTTTAGTTTTCTACTTCTCCTTCCCTCCTAAAAATTATGAAGGGATTTATTATGTGGGCACATGGACAGTTATTCATTCATTCTTCAAATATTTAATGAGCACCTGTTATGTACCTGGTATTGTGCTAAGTAAGCCCAGGAGGAAGCAAGGTAAGTAAGATATGGTCCTTACTCTGAGAAGCTGACAAGTGAGAACGACAGATGTGTATAAGCAATTAAAATGCAATGTGATGCTATAGTGATGAAGAACGAGTATGAAGTGGTCAGGGTCTTTTGTGGAGGTAGGGTGGGATTAGAAAGTGATAGCATTAGGGAGTTTTCTATGGTGATGAAACTGTGTGCATAGTCCTGATGTGATGGTGGCCACAGAAATCTGTATGGCTGTTAAATTCATAGACCTGTATGTCAAAGAAAAAAAAAAGGCTAATTTTACGATATGATAACTTAAAGTTAAAAAAAAATACAATGTAATAGATGCCTATCAACAGGAGTACAGATAAATAAACTATGATATCCTATCTAATAAAGAGGTAATATGCAAATTGACCATCACTCCAACACACAAGATAGCCGCCCCCATGTGGTCAAAGATGGCTGGCAGGGGAGGGCAGTTGAGGGCGACCAGGCCTGCAGGGGAGGGCAGTTGGGGGGAACCAGGCCTGCAGGGGAGGGCAGTTGGGGGGAACCAGACCTGCAGGGGAGGGCAGTTGGGAGGGACCAGGCCTGCAGGGGCAGTTGGGGGCAACCAGGCCTGCAGGGGAGGGCAGTTAGGGGCGATCAGGCCGGCAGGGGAGGGCAGTTAGGGGTGACCAGGCCGGCAGGGGAGGGCAGTTAGGGCCAATCGGGCTGGTGTTGGAGCAGTTAGGTGTCAATCAGGCTAGCAGGGGAGTGGTTAGGGGCAATCCAGGCAGGCAGGCAGGCAGGCAGGCCAGCGGTTGGGAGCCAGCAGTCCTGGATTATGAGAGGGGTACCAGATTGGAGAGGGTGCAGGTTGGGCTGAGGGACACCCCCCCCCCCACCCCCCGCACAAATTTTGTGCACCAGGCCTCTAGTGTTCATATAATGGAATACTACTGAGTAATAAAAGGAATGGACTATTGGTAAATGCAATGACATGGACGAGTCACAAAAGCATTACTGAAGAAAAGCAGTACATTCTATGATTCCATTTATATGAATTTCTAGAGTAGGGGACATTCACATAGAATTTTAGAAACAGAGCAGTGGTTGCTTTTGTGTGTGGGGTGGAGTAGGGATTGACTGGGAGGGGATCTTGGGGAACTTTCAAGTGTGACTGCAATGTTCTAGGTCTTGGTCAAAACTGATTGAAAAGTACACTTAAGATTTATTGAGACCCTCAATAAATGTAAATTGTACCTCAATGAAATATGTATTTAGTGGTCTTGGCTTAGCTTTTACAACACAGGATTTCTTATGGTGTTTACAGTTGTAAAACACAGTAACAACTTCTGTACCACATGTCATCATTTTCTTTGTAAGAGAAACTGTAATTTCTTTTGGATTCTTAATGAAATCAAACAATTATAGATCTTGTGACAAACAATTAAATGCAATGTGCAGAGTATGCAGCAGTAGGAGGATGAGGAGGGCAGAACTCTACGCTCTGTTGGTGCATCAGACACTTTCAGAAAGAAGTGAATCTCATCTGGATGTTGAAGAAAGAGCAGGAGGTTGATGCACAGACTGGAAAGACCACTGGAGAACATGTGAAAAGGCAGATGTGAGAGGGCCGGGGAAGTCCTAATGGGCGAGCTGCACATAGGTGCTGTGGGAAGAGAAGTTCTAGAGAGGGCAGGGTCCAGCTGATAAAGGTCACCCTCTCCCCTCCCCCACCCCCAGGCTAAGCACTTTATGTGCCTAATTTAATCCTCACAATCACCTCCATTGTTCAGAATTGGGGCTTGGGAAGTGCAGGGCCAGCCCTGATCCCCAGGCCCAGATGCAGCGGGCAAGCATTCCTATACGGGTAGCTGGGGCTCTCACTCTCACACTCAATGGTGCTGCCTCCTTTCTGCCACGCTGAGGAATCTGGCCTGTGCTTGGTGCGCAGGGTAGCTTTTACCTGCTTGCAGGAATAACGGGCCTCTCATGAGAATGGATCATTGCAGGTGTGATTCTCGGTTTCTCCTTTTTTTTTTTTCTGCTTCAACTCACTTGACAGCACAACTATTTTAAAGAAGGTCATTAGTAACAGTGGCCAAGCAGTGATCACCAAAGGCTGTCTTCATGCTTCCCATTCCCCCAGAATACCATCCCCTTCCTCCAATGGGTTCTAATTTTAAAATTGGGTCAGCAATGAAATGACAGTTCTGTAAACTTCTAAGTGGGAGGTGGGGTACTCTTGAGATCCCCAAATCTAAATGAGAACATGTATGGAGCGGAGGAGGGGCTGGTTTTGGGGGATTTTGTGCGATGTCCTCACCAAATATCCCGGAGGATGCTGAGACACTGAGGCAAACAGGATTTGCTGACCAGCTATTTTCCAGGTTTTGGTGACAATGTAGATGTTCTGGCCTCTGGACTGGCTCAGGTATAAAAGTCCATCAGGCTTGCAGATTTCAGAGCTACCCTGGGGAGAGGGCACTGCTTCTGTGGTGGTCAAGAGATTATAGTTCTCTGCTGGAGGGGACCTCTAAGAAGGCTCTCAGAAGAGCCAGGCCCTTCTCTTAGAACAGACACTTCCTAGGGAAGTGCCTTCTACTGGACAGAGATTAGGACTAGGTTAAGGGCTTAGCATTAGCATTGGAGAATTGCCTTAATTAATAACATCTTAAAAATAATCACAATAAAGCTGCACAGAGCTTTGTAATTTATAAAATGCATTCATACTCATGGTCTAAAAATAATTTTGAGCCCCACAAAATTTCTGAAGGTCAGCATTTAACAGATGAAGACACTGAGGCCCAGGGAGGTTAAGTTGCTGACACTTTCATAGTTTGCCCACCTGCCTGCTTTTGCCCCTTAGTTCCTTCCCTCCCTCTCTGCTCAACTTTATTCTCTAAGTTTTAAAAAGTATGTAGCTATTGGTTAACTATGGGTCATCTTATTGTAGGAAGGATTTAAGCAGCTTACAGGGTTACAAAAAATATAATAAAAAATAGTATAAATTAAAAGTGGGAGCAAATGTGAAAGCAATGTAAGAATCAGACCTGAAATCAATCAGAGTTCCAATAAAGATGTTATAATGCCCTATATTTTTGCAATTGATGGGGTACAAACTTGGGTCTAAGTTTTTAGGAGCCAATGTGGAAAAGAACACTTTGTCACTCTTCAGAGTAGCCATAGACTAAAACAACAACACACCAATCAGTTTCTCAGGGGATTTTAGGTTCTTAATAAATCCAATACAAGTAGGGACGCACAGCAACTTCCTTTGATGACTTCACAGCTTTGAATTAGACCTTAAAAGGTGATTCTGGCCCTCGGTTGGTTGGTTGGAAAGTCATCTGGCACCAGAAGGCTGCAGATTCCATTCCCAGCTGGGGCACATGCCTGGGTTGCGGTTCTATCCCCAGTTAGGGCGCTTGTGAGAGACAGCCAATCAACATCAATGTTTCTCTCTCTCTCTCTCTTTCTAAAAAAAAAAAAAAAAAAAATCTATGGAAACATATCCTTGAGCAAGGATTAAAAATAAAAAGGTGACTCAGGTCTCGTGGGAAAGGCACTTTGTCATTCCAAGGAAGCTAAGGCCCTGCTGCGGTGAGGCCCTCACTTTCCTGGGGACTAGCAGCCTATACCATAGCCCCCCTTTGGAGCTTATCTGCATCTACTTGGCCCTTATCCTGCAAACATGAGGTGATAGTGACAGAGGACAAGATCAATGCCCTCATTACAGCAGCTGGTGTAAATGTTGAGCCTTTCTGGCCAGGCTTGTTTGCAAAGGCTGTGGCCAATGTCAACATTGGAGCCTCATCTGCAGTGTGGGGGCTGGTGGGCCTGCCTAGACAGTGGGTGCTGCCCCAGCTGAGGAGGAGAAAGGGGAAGCAAAGAAAGAAGAATCTGATGACACGGGCTTTGGTCTTTCTGACTAAAGCTCTTTTGTAACTCTTCAATAAAAAGCTGAACTCTGAAAAAAGGAAAGGTGATACTGGTTTTCACACTGTTTTGTCAGTGTGCAACAGTTTCTGAACTCCTGTAACAAATTCCACTTATGAAAATCAAAGCAGGTAAGGCCCCAGTGAACTCATTAGCTGTTGAAATAGTTTCAGGACCCAGGGAGATAGGACCTGTGACTGTTTCCACACTTGCTAAGGGGAAAAGATAAAAACCTATGCACCATGCTGAAGAAATAAATAGGCCTTCATAGAGATGTTTAATCTCATTTTGTAACTTGTTTTAACTTCACAATTAGGATGTGGTGGCAAAAATTAACAGGACCTTACACATCTCACATCCCTTATGACTACTTTTAATATAGAAAAGCATTACTCGCGAAAGCCTTTTTATCCCACTGCACATCCTGCTGCATTCAGGCCCCAGGGCCAGCCTTTATTTACATTGGATATTTTATACTTTCCTCACTCAACCCTCCAGTTTCCCTTACTTTTAGGCCAAGGAACGGACACAAGAGTTTTCCTTTTTGTAATTTATATATGCAGAAAATACATCCAAGTCAGGAGTGCCCCTTTCATCCACAGGAAGAGTCTGGGGCCATCTGACTCATCGACACGACAAGCCCAGAAATAGAAAAAGCAATCAGGAGGGAAGGGAGAGACGAGTGGAAACTTCGAAGCCAGCTAAGGTGCTATGTCATATGAAATTAATTCTCTGAGGTCAGCAATTAGAGTCAGGTTACAGCCTAAACATAATTCTGCCTGCTAATTACTTGACCCATTACAATATTTATTTCATTGAGAATGATGCCCAGCCATTACTTCCAAAGGTGGGTTTGGGGGCAGAAAGAAGGAAGCTAGCAGTCAGAGAAATAGCAACCCCTTTCTTTTATAAATAGACGTGTCTCCCAGGCCCCTAACTGAAATGATTTCCTGCCTCCTTAAGTGAGGGATCAGATGTATTATGCTCCTTCTTTTCCAGCAAATTGAGATCTCAGAGCTCTTTAGCAAAGTGCAAAAGATGACAGAAAAAATTAGTTGAGTTATGTTCTGTCATGAAATGCCCTGAGGTGAGATGGTAAGAAAACAACCTTTTGTATGGGGAAAGAGGGAGAAGCGGGGCATGAACCGTGTGGCCAGAAAGGTATAGGTATGTACCACTGTACTTCTGAAGACTTATTTCCCCCCATTAAAGACATTCAGAGTGGCAATAAGAAGCAATGCCAATTTCCACACGGAGATGTTGCAATGACTAGAGTACCATGAACAGAAGAGACTAAAATACAAGGAATAAATGAGGATAAAACCCCCTTACTTAAAGAGGGCCCAAAGCTCCCTTTTTAAAGAGGGCATGAAGCAATGCCTGAGGGGTTGGTGGGCCTGAGAAACAGTGGAAACAGTAGATCTGGAAGCTGGTATCTGACAACATGAGACTCATATAAACCTAATCAATTTATAAACCACTCCTCAATAATAAAAATAACAGCGGTAGCTGCTGCCACCAAACAGTGAGTGACTGCTCTGTGCCGGGCACGGCACCAAGAGCTTCGTGTCCATGACCTCCCAAAGGAGTGCTGTCTCCTCCCCACATAGCTCCCAGGGGGCCCTTTCCCATTTAGAGATGCATTTCCCCTCCTGGGATGTCCTTGATGTTCACACAAGCTAATGGCACATGAATAACAAGTGGGATGGTGAGGACTGTGAGGAACAGAAGACAGCTTCCCTATGACTGGTTTGCTGCAGGGCCTGAATCACATGAGGCTTCGGAGAATATCAGGGTCACCAGCTGTAACCTGGGGCCAATGGAAAGGCTCCCCAACTCTTGCTTTCTCCCATCCTTCTCACTTCTGCCCCCAACCTGACACGTGGTGAAAGAAAAGAAGGGAAAGACTGATGCCTGTAGCTGAAGTGTGCAATTTAATGGCCAGAAACCAGACATGTCACATGTGATCAAATCATCATAGTGTTGGTGACAGAGTTAAGACAGTTGAAAAAACAGTTGCTATTCCAACTTCCAATTTTCAAGTTATTGTTGGGGCTGAAATTTCTCTCACCTCAAGTGTTTTTATTTTGGAAAATCTCCAAAGCACACTTTAGCCATATTCACGTAATTGAAACATGAAAAAAAATAGGGATGTTTTTCAGCCACATTAAACTCTAACCAGATGCTCTTTAAAAACGTTTTGCATGTGCATAGCACCTTTTATCCTAGCAGAGAGTCATTTTATTCACCCTTGAATTGCATACACCACAGATAGAAAATACTAACTCTTTTAAAAGCCCTGGTCACCCACTGACACATACAATCCCCAGAGAGGATGTGAAGAGGATCCCATGGGCCTTCCTAAGTCTCCCTCTCTACTCACACCACTGGGAATCCAGGTCAAGTCAATTTAACAACATTTACTGAATACTTTCTGTGGACTAGGAGCAAAGTGAAGAACAGTGGGAAATTGGCATGAATATAACCAACTTGCAAAGTGAAAATGACATGCAAGATTCCTATAAAAGGTGTTAGGGCCAGCACTCTACCTGAACTGGCTCACCTGAAAGTCAGTGCTTCTGGCATCTTTTCTTCTATTATCCATCAAGCACAGAGAGAAATGGCTGTGGCATTTAGAGGAAAAGCAGGTGGAGAAAAGTTAATGACAGGTTTCCTGGAGTCCAAGAATTCTCAGGTCAGCACCCTCGGGAAAACCCCAGAGCACAACCTGGCAGCACCTGGTTCAGGCCGTGGCCGGTCCCCCCAGTAACCACAGGAGAGCCAGAAAGATCTTTTTAGAACGTGAATAGGAATTTTAACCTGGAAGGTTACACACAGCAGTTTGATTTTATACTGAGAATAATACCGACACTCCCTACCACAAACCACAAGGCTCTGTCATGACTGGGTCTCCACTTACCCCTCAGCCTTTCTCTGTTCTCCTACTTGCCCTGCTACACCCCAGCCACACTGACCTCCTAGGGCTCCTAGAACATGCCGATCCTTTCTCATCTTGGGGCCTTTAGGCAGTTGCTCCCATACTTGGTCTGCTCCTCCTGGTCTTGCTCCTTCAAATCACTGAGGTCTCCTCTGTTATCGAAAGGAGGCACTCTCATCCCTCTCCACACTCTGCCACAATTTTCTCTAACTTTTTATCATGGTACTACCACAAACTGCAATTATCTGGCTGATTTGCTAACTTGTTTTTATTTGATTCTTCCCATAGACTTTAGAATTCTAAGATGGTTGGAACCAGTAACATCTACTTTTGCAATGCCATATTTCGAGTGCACGGATAGTGACCCAACAGAGCAGACAGGCAACAAATCACTGCTAAACAGATGCATGAAGTGAATAAAATAGCAAATAATAATCTACACTAATAAAAGAGAAACATGGTAATTAGCGTACGACCGCTACCCTTCCCATTGGCTAATCAGTATATCCTTATGCAAATTAACTGTCAGCCAAGATGGCGGCCGGCAGCCATGCACTGAAGCGAACAGGGAGGCTTGCTTGCTCCAGTGACGGCGGACTCCAACATTCCCCGCCTGACTTGCCAGCCTCTCAGCTGCAACTCTAAGCAACTATGTTGCAAATATAGAAGCTAAACAAAACCCCAGAAACTGGCTTTCAGTCAGCCGGGCTTCAGCCAGCCTGACCGCAACATTGTATCAATGTTTTCAGCGGTGAGGCCTCAGAGCTAAAGCTGGTCCAGAATAAAAAAAAAAAAAGAAAAAAAGGAGCAGTTGGGAGCTTCAGTCACCCGCCAGCCTGAAAACGGCCCTCAGCCCCTCAGCCAGACTGGCCAGGCAACCCAGTGGGGACCCCCACCCTGAAGGGTGTGTGATCAGCTGCAAACCGCCATCATCTCCTCATCCAGGCTGGCCAGGCACCCCAGTGGGGACCCCCATCCTGATCCAGGACACCCTTCAGGGCAAACCAGCCGGCCCCCACCCATGCACCAGGCCTCTATCCTATATAGTAAAAGGGTAATATGCTTCCCAGCACCGGGATCAGCGGAGCCGCGAGCCTCCTGGCACCGGGATCAGCGTGACAGGGGCAGCGCCCAAACCCCCTGAATCCCCTGCGGCTCTGTGTGTGACAGGGGCGGGGCCACACCTCCCTATCCCCCTGCTCTGTGCCTGATAGGGGGGGAGCTCCCCAATCCCCTGATCAGCCCTGCTCTGTGCCTGATAGGGGGGAGCTCCCCAATCCCCTGATCGCCCTGCGGGCTCTGTGTTTGACAGGGTGCAGCGAACCACCCCCCTGATCGGCCCTGCTCTGTGGGTGATAGAGGGCGGGCCCCAACCCCCCCACCCCCCCCACGGCCCTGCTCTGTGTGTGACAGGGTAGAGCCATAACCTCTCCATCGGCCCTGCCCTGAGTGTGACAGTGGCGGCGCCCTGACCCCCTGATCGGCCCTGCTCTGTGGGTGATAGAGGGCGGCACCCCAACCCCCCCACCCCCCCACGGGCCTTGCTCTGTGTGTGACAGGGTAGAGCCATAACCTCCCCATTGGTCCTGCCCTGAGTGTGACAGGGTGCGGCGCCCAACCCTCTGATCGGCCCTGCTCTGTGTGTGACAGGGGGTGGTGCCCCAACTCCCCTATTGGCCCTACTCTGTGAGTGACAGGGGGGAGCTCCTCAACCCCCTGATCCGCCCTGCTCTGTGAGTGACAGGGGGCAGCACCCCAACCCCCTGATTGGCCCTGCTCTGTGAGTGACAGGGGGTGGCACCGCAACCTCCCCATCGACCCTGCCTTGAGTGTGACAGGGGGCGGTGCCCCAACCCCCCAATCAGCCCTACCCTGAGCGTGACTGAGGGTGGCATCGCAACCTCCCGATCCGCCCTGCTCTGTGCATGACAGGGGGCGGCGCCCCAACTCCCCAATCGGCCCTGCTCTGAGCCCAACCAGGGGCTGCACCTAGGGATTGGGCGTGCCCTCTGCCACCCGGGAGCAGGCCTAAGCCAGCAGGTCGTTATCTCCTGAGGGGTCCCAGACTGCGAGAGGGCACAGGCCGGGCTGGGGGGCCCCCCTCCCCGCTCCCGAGTACACAAATTTTTGTGCACTGGGCCTCTAGTACTAATAATAAAAAACAATAGAAGAGGGCCATCTTTTTTATGTTATTTTATGTTTCTATCATCACAAATACTATTATATTACTATAAATCTTCTATTTATGTTGGAGGATTTTCATTTTAACCAGGACCACCCTGACTGAACTTGAGAAGCTGAGAGAATGGAGACCTAACTTATGGCTACAATTAGAAACTTTCAGATTGATTGGTTGAAACCACCAGGTTTGGTACACAGTGCATTCTGAATAGGGGGGATTAGCCTTTGCTCATTTTAAGATATTTGTGGTTGAAAGCAGAGTTGCTCATATATATGCATCATGTAGTTTCTTAAGAAAAATCACAGAAGAACTTTAAAGTCAAGCACTAGAACACTTAAGAATAAAGACAGCACAAGGTTTTCCTGGGAAGCTGTTGTGAAACTGGTCTGAGTGGAACATCTTTGCCATTTGGCTATGGCCTAGGATGACCAGAACAGCTGAGTTGTTTGGAAACTCAGAAGTGCCCTGGGTGCCTGTTCCTGCCTCCTCAATACCATTCAGTGGCTAACGGAAGATTCTGAGTCTTCGGACTGTGTCCTGTTTCTTTGGTCAGTGATGACCAAGTCTGGCAGGCTGCTCGTCCATGCCAAGAAAGGAGGCCCAGAATTGCCTTCCTGCCTAGGGATGCTCGCTGGAGGCCTGGAGAAGTCCTGGGTACTTGTCTAGGAGATGAACAGCAGCCTTTCTCCACTAACTCCTGATTTGCTCAGCCCTTTAGATCAATCTTTCTCCTGTTTCCTCAGTGCAAGGAAACAGGAGAAAGATTGCTAGGACGACAGTTGCTCAGCACCTAGTTTATTTGGATGGGGTTCAGCTTTCTTGCATAATTCTTATTGATTCTTATGATTCCATGTCACCTGATCCCCATTCCCTAGCTATTGCTTGGGATCTGGCCCCAACGAGGCAGCTCACCTGGAATCATCCTGCAGCCGCCCTCCCACATTCTCCCTGCAGGGTTGAAATGCCCCCCTCCTCGAAATCTATGTTACTGGTCCCCATGCTGGGGCAGCCTCACCCATTGCTTGTCCCCACCCCACAGCTGGCCTCTGAGGTCCCAGCATCCTTCCTCAGGCTTATGTAGGGTACAGAGCACCCACTGGTATGAAATTTCAAGCCAGGGCACACACTTTTGGTGAGTGAAACAAGAGGTAAAAATAGATGAGCCTTATGTTTCTCTTCAGGTGTAACATTCCAGTGTCCCACAAAAAGCCTTCTGGTTCTAAACACTATGGATTTCCCATTACACTTCCTTAACTATGATTTCCTGCCAAAAGGCCTCTGGTGGTTTCCCACTGCCCGTGGAGTACAGTTACTACCTCTAGCATCAAAGCATCTATGGTGTTTTAACATTCTGGGGGCAAATAACAACTGTACTTTACCTCGTACAAAGCTGGACACCATAACCCTGTCCTCCAGGCATGGGAGCAGCTTGCCATCGCTGAACCTACCATGCGCTTTCCTGCCCTGTGCTTACATCATGTCCTCTGCCGAGAATTTCCTTCTCTTTACCCCTCCCCTGGCAGGAATCTACTCCTCTCTCCCAATGTGTCCAGTTCAAGTATTTCCAACCCACCCCCACTCTGTGCAGCTTCCGTGACCTGCAACTCAGGTTCAGTCAGACAAAATTACATTTAGCACTACCTTATAACACCAGCCCATTAAAATTAGAATTTTGACATGTGCCTCTCCTATTAGAGTTTTTGAGGGACAAGGACGGTGTAACTAACACTTTATCTGTATAGCACCAAACCTTGCATAGCACACGGTAAATTGGGGGCACACAGTAAATATCTGTTGAAGTGAACTGAAAACCGTGTACTTACAGATGTGTACATCTGTCCTTCAGGCTATCAGAGACAACAGTTACTAAGCAAGATTAGAGCTAAAAAAATTAAATACATTCTCTGCTGATACATGTCTGTTGATAAGATGTGCAGTTAGAAAAGAAAACAAGACTAGAGTGAACTAAGGTTTTTAAAGAGAAGAAGGGCTGAGAGGAGAAAAAGACTTCTCATATATTTTCCTATTTACAAAGGAACTTTCTAGCCAAGGAGAAAACATTGGTTCAACTTGAGATGTTGCTGAAATTGTTCCTTTTCTCCTTTTTTTTCCTCTAGTTTTCAGAGAACCAGTTCCTATTTGAAAGAGTAATATAGGTGCAAAAATGAAGACAGCCATGCCGTGATACATTAACAAAGCTACTGAGTGATGACAGCTATGCCAAGAGAAAAGCATTACATAATGACATCAAAATAGGACGCTTGAGGAATGTCTTAGAGCTTAAACAGCTGTCACCTGGTATTTTGGCATTCTTGAAGTATATGAAGAAATAGCCCCTGGAAACTGAAGAGTACAAATTATTTGCAACAAGATTCTGAGGTCAAGAATATGTTTTCTTCATCTTCCTCTCCCTCTCTCTCAAAGTTAAACCATTAGTGCCATTCTCACTTTAGAAAAATATGAAACCCTACAATATGTATAATTCCAAAATATTGCGTACAGGTTGGTTTCAAAGGAAGAGAGAGGCACTCCTCAATTACCAGGTTTTCCCAAGAATATTTCTTCATTTGGAGGTGCTTTCTATTTTGTGGACTATCTAGACCTTTTATTTTTATGTATAGGTCATTAAACCCATCCCTAGGGAACTCATGAAGGATGAGATAATATGTGACATTTAAATCTGTCAATTTTGCTGCTGGTAAAATGTCTGTTAGAAAAAAAGTTTGAAACCCTGGAATTTATAAATGACTGATAGGTTTAATGTGTGTTTTCCTTATTTCTTTACCTTCCAGTTCAGTGAGATGCTGTTACAACTTGGCTTTCCTCTAGGGTTGCTTCTTTCCTTTGTCCACTTGGTCTAAGTGGTCAGTGACACCTTCTCCAGTCAGTACATATTTACTGTGCACTGGCTGTGTGCTGGGGCCGGGGCCACGATGTTGGGAGGTGCACTCTGCTCTCCAGGAACTCCTGGGCTATCAGGGGAGAGACGAGTATGCTGGTGGCAATTGCAATGAAGTGCGACTGAGGGAGGATAAGGTGTGGTTAAGCTCTGGTGCCTTGGGAATACCATGGAGGAACATACTAGTAGTCCACCCGGGGTGGAGAGAGGACAGTGGGAAGGATGGGATCTGGAACCTGGGACAAGAAAATGTGAGGCATACACAGAGAGCTCTGTCTCTGAGGTCCTGTGATCCAGTTCTGCTATCAAGAACCCCGTGTTTCTCTTATCAATTTTTTTAAAATTCATCAAAACAAACAAAAAAGGAGAAACAAATCACCACATTTTCAAGAACTTGTACTATTTATCTCTTTCAACACCTTCTAGACATCTGCAGTAACAACTGCTAGTCAAAGTTGAGCAAAAAGCACAGGGGTAGGTTTTCCTGGATCATTTTCAGGCCATCAACTGACCGACTCACAGAATGCTAGTGCCCAAACAGCACTAAGATGTGATCTTTTTTTCAGTGCAAAACCTCCACAGGGGAGGAAGCTCAGAGTCAATGAAAAAATGACCACTAAAGGATTAGGAATATTTTTTCTTCATATTTCCCTTCTTTATTTGGTTGCCCATGAGGAGGCAGGAATACGAACCTTTAGAGAAGCCATTCCCTTTCCTAGAGGGATTAGGGCTGATGGAGCTGAACACTGTCAGGACCAAGAAAGGAGCTGTCAGAGTGGGAAGACTGGTTACACACAGGGCAATAAGCGAATAAATAAAGAGTTTGAGAATAACAGAAAGCACGGTTAGTGAAGGGAGTTACAAATGTGGAAAAGGTAAAAAGCTAGAATGTCTATGGCATTAGATTGTAACTGGAGCTATCAATGTGTGCTTTCACTGTATGTAATAGAGATAGACAGAGAAACAGATATGGCTGTGTGTGTGTGTGTGTGTGTGTGTGTGTGTGTGTGTGTCTATTTCCCAGTTCTTTTGGTTGAGAGAGCCTGTAAGCAATGGGAACATTTCAGGTCAGTGAGCACACCCAATGCCCAGATCTCCATTTCCATATAAGGTTTTCCATAAAGGACCCAGGTCTTCCAGAAAATATGGCTAATTCCAGGGCTCAGTAGAGAAAGTATAAAATGCACTTGGAACATCTTCTTGTGCCAAAAAGCAAGAAAGTGTTCAAAGAACACAGCTTGAAGGGGCCCCCACTAGCCAAATCAGATAATCTAGGCATCAAAATAAATAATGATATTAATGTTTTCTAATCTACTGACTAAAATAGGAATCTACAAGTGCATATTGACATAAATAAATACAAAAATAAATAGGGGAGAAGGGAAAGCTCTTCCTGCAGTAGACAGTTTATTTAGGAGCAATATATTTACATAATCTAAATGTCTTCCCACAAAATATTTATTAATTGCAAAGGAGAGAAATCTGGCAGATGCCACCTTAACCAAGTAGGGCTGGTATGGACCAACACCACTTATGAGTCTCCTGATACGATTAACCAAGAAGCATTATTTCTTTAGTATTGCTGCAAAAAATGCACAAACTCAGTCTTATTATGCGGAAACATCACAAAACCCTAAATTAAGGCACATTTTACTATTCAAAAATGTCAAGTCACAAAAGACTTTAAGGAAAGGCTGCAGAACTGTTTAAAATTAAAGGAGACCCTTGACAACTAAATGTAACATAATCCTAGACCACAGAAAAAAGTAATTTTTCCCCTATAAAATATATTATTGAGACATTTGGTGAAAAGTGGAATGGGAATCGTGGGCTAGAAATTAATATTGTATCAAGGTTAACTTACTGAATTTGATTGTCATGCTGTGGTTATGTAGAAGATTGTATTTATCTTTTAGAATGGTTACACTAAAGTATATAAATTGATTCAGAAAAATATAAACACACATATATTAACATACACTGGTTTTCTTATTTGGTCACTAATACAGGACTAATTTAAAGGAATGCTGTACAGATTACATAAGAATTCACAGATTGAGCGCTGGTCGATGGTGGGTTTGTCTGGCAGAGAATCTGATACCTAACGACTGACTCAATCCACGCTTGCTGAAAAAATGAGCAAGTTCCTTTTTCCTGCCCCTCCTACTCCAGTTGGACCAAGTGATGGCACTTAGAGAAATTTAGATTCTTCAAATTTTAGCAATCTAATGTGTGAGATTTCTCTTAACACTCGAATACGATAAAACAAACACTGGAATAACAATAAATACCACCACACATTTGGATGTTGCTCTCAAGTTTGCTCAGCAATTGGTACTCACATCTCATGTGACAGTGAACGGAACAGGCAGGCATTCAAGTTCAAGTTCAACACAGTGTCAATAACAGCGACTCTCTTCAGTGCCTTAGGTTATGGCTGTCAAAGAAGAGGTCATGCCCTTGTTACTTAAAAAATCTCAGGCAAGGCTGCATCGGTTCATGGTTGCAGGGTACAGAAGGAGGTGCAATTGCATGTCCATCTGGGCCTCTGTTCCTAAGATGCTGGCACTGCTGCTTGTTTGTGATTCACAGTGTATCTGGGGCAGTGACAGGGCAGAGAAGGGGACCCAGGTTGTGACTGGGAAGTTTCTTCTCTCAGCCAAGATGTGCACATGAATTTGAAACTACCCAAGAGGGTGTTTCAGAGCTGCCTGCCAAAGAGTGGTGTCTTCTAATCTGGAGAGCAGCTGCTGGGCACACGGCATGCAAACACACACACACACACACACACACACACACACACACACACACACACACTCACACACTCACTCACAGAGCCTATACCTGCCACTACTTGTCTGCTCTGGGCAGATGGCTCCTGGCTTTTGGGTCACCTCATCCTGCAGCCCAGTCCAGTTAGGTCCTTTCTTCCGTGGAGACTGGCAAGCCGTGGGGTGAGGGATTCTGCAAGGTCGCCTGTCTTCAGAGTATGAAGGACACTGGCCGGCGAGTGAAGAGGGTTATATTTAGTGTTTGGGCCCAGTTAGTGTTGGGCTCCCCACTGCCTCTCCTTTACAGAATTGTTAGTGGCCCCTGGTTGCAAATACTCTGTGGCTTTGAAGCCCCCAGAACGAAAACTGAGAGAGTGTGCAAAAAGAAAAGAAGAAAACACTGGTGCTGGTCCTTGGATTCCACTATTGGCTTTTGGTGGGAATAAGAGAGGACTGCTGGGT
Organism: Myotis lucifugus; assembly: GCF_000147115.1. Lineage (NCBI taxonomy): Eukaryota > Metazoa > Chordata > Mammalia > Chiroptera > Vespertilionidae > Myotis > Myotis lucifugus. The sequence goes on from NW_005871188.1 coordinate 254,922, forward strand.
GTGATCAAGCAAAGGTGCCTGTGCGGTGAGGTAAGTGTCTCAATCGCTTCTGAGGACAGGCTTTGGGGATGTTTCTGTGTAATCCAACATCTGGGAATTGCCAACACTGCTCTCCAGGAGCAGGATCTTCTGGATATAATCAAGGGGATGCAGTAATCTCAGGTATGATTAAGGGCTTATGATGATGATGATTTTTAGACTAATATGAGTAAGAGGGGCTTGCAAAATAGAACTATGCTGACAGTTAGTTTTGCCAAAATGGTAGGCATGCAAGAAAACCAAAATGAAATTTTAAATTGTTCTCCTCTTAAGAAATGGTTAAAAAGTTAAAAAACGGTTTGGGCAAATAACTTTTCTTGTTACTAGCTTGATTTTATAAATTGATGTGAATGATCAATATATAATTTCAGAACCATCACGATGTGATGAAAATGGAGAATTATACTGGATAGGCTAGATTGGAGAGGAGGAATTCTCTTTTCATGGAAAGACAGAAGAAACTAACATAAAATGGCAACTAGAGTGCATTCTTCTTTATTTTTGTTCCCATTTCCTTAATGCTAAGATTTGGTGAGTGGGAGACAGAGAACAGAAGCAGACTTTTGAGGCAGGGTTTTTGGAAGGTCCTGAGGGGTAGTGGTGACGGTTAGCTATCACCTCAAAGAACATGATTGGATATCCACTGCACATCACAACTCAATGTCAATAGGAAATGATGCTGGATTGCGCCAAATAATACCAGAGAAAGTTCTGCTCATTGTACTTGCTCAATGGGAGTATTAGTCAATGTTTAGGGTGATTGCATAGTTTTGAATACTGGAGCCCCCGTCAACAGACAATATAAATATGTCAGCTATAATACTTGACATAATCATTGATATTTCTCTTCATAATGACAGATGATCACATATCTTACCCCCCGCCCCCCCCCCCCCTCCCCGATATCTGTGCAAGTCTCAAGAAGGATTACAAGAGGTGCAATGCATATACAGGGGTGGGCAAAAGTAGGTTTACAGTTGTGAGTATGTAAAACAGTTTATTCTTGTATTAGGAACAACTAATGGGTAAAGCGACTTTTGCCCAACCATGTATTGCTTAATCACACTCACCATGCTCCATGTTTGCACCAGGACTGTATAAAGGAGGGCATGCAATATCGTACTACTGGAGAGAATTCTTTCAAATTAAGGCAATATTCCTCCAGCTGCAACAAAAATGCTTTTCCTACAATGACACTTTCTAAGATATAGGTATACCTTGTTTTATTGTGCGCTGCTTTAATGCATGTTGTGTGTGTGTGTGTGTGTGTGTGTGTGTGTGTGTTAAAACAAATTTAAGGCAAGACCCTCCACCAACAAAAAGATTACAACTCACTTTAGTATGATACTTGCTTTATTGCAGTGGTCTGAAACTGAACCACAATCTCTGAGGTGTGCCTGTATCAATTTTCTATGCCTCAAAAACAAATATTCCAAGTAAATATATCTCCACAGAATCCGTTAGTTGACAGTATTATGAAACTCCTATAATATTTAATTAAAAATCAGCATAAATAATTTAAGAGCTATTTGCTACTAAAACTTTTTGAAGGCAGATAATGTTTAGGGTTATTTTTACTTTTTTCAAACAAATATGTAGGGCAATTAAGGCAGGTCTACTCTGAGACTTTTCCAAATAATTTCCCAAAGCAATATGGGTTTGGGTTTTTATGATAACCAATGCAAAAAAAATTGGTAAAATTCTGGGGCAAAGGAAAGTATTGATTATAAACAAAGAAGTACAATTTAAAAAAAAAGTTTAGTTTCCAAGGATGGGAAAAAACTAAAAGTAAAGGGCCCTGTATTCTCTCTTCAGAACAGAGTGCATATTATTCTTTGTTTTAAAGCAAAATTTTCATTACTACTGAAATACATGCCTTGTTTCTCTAAAATGTTGGATTAAAACATTTTTAAAATGTTAGTTGCTTAAACTACTGACCACCAGTATTTAATAGCAATTCATGCTGAGCACAAAATTAGTTTTTTTTCCTGTTTCATTATAATTAGGGGAAGCACTTTTATAGTAAAGGGCTTAATTTGTTTTCTCGTTTGTTTATTCATTCAGCAAATGTTTTAGAGTGCTTACTATGTGCTGGGATTTTTGGGATGCAGCAGTGAATTAGGCAAATATGGTTTCCACATGCCGAGTGTAGGAATCTTCACAGAGGGTCCAATTACTGGTGATTTGAACCTCTGTATTGCTCATATTATTTACCATGTAAATAAGTGTTTTCTCCCTCATTTCTGATCAAAAGGAAACTGAAGGACGCCCTCCCCCGCAATTATGTTTTTCAACTTTATAAAGGTTATTTAGTGTCTGTGAGAATTGGAGACAAGGCCACAGACTAAGTAATCAAATAGTCAAGTTCGAATACACATTGTAGTGCAAGTTCCTGCGCCTTCTTGAAGGATGCTGACATTTCTGCTGTTCTAAACTACAGATATTAGACAAAAGGCTCCCATCCTGGTAGGTTGTTCCTTCAGAATTGGGTCAGACAGGAAGTCCCTAAGGAAGACATTGGAACAAAGTTGGTACTATAGTCTCATAGCTATCCCGGATTCCAATGTGATGGAGGTTCAAGATGTCTCTGTCTAATCTGTCTGAGAGAACTGGGCAGTCACTGGAGGCTGCATCTGAAAGAGTGGCCGTCGTGTGTTTCTCACCTTGGTGGAGGAGATGTTATGAGGGCATCAATCATAACATCTATGGCATTTTATGCCTATGAAGTGCTTTACATTGTTTATGGAATTTCAGTATAAGTCACTCACTTGATCATATGGTTGCCCCACGCAAAAGGAAAGGCAGGTATTATTCCCTGTTCAGCAGGTGGAAAACTAGGTTTTAGTTGTTGAAGAGACTAGCCCAGCTAATTTCTCTCTAATGCACAGTGTCATTAAGTACTTTCTAAAATGAAAGACTAGAAAAATTCTGAGTTTTCAACATGAGTACTCACAGCTCCTACCTACTGCTTGAGGTGGAAGCAGACACTGGAAACTATGCCACTAGGGGAGAGTTTCTGGCCTCCCCACACACATCCTCTTCCTGCCTCCATTTCCCTCTGGGTACTCACCCTGCAGTTCTTTCCTCTGGCTCTTGAAAAATCAGTTTAGTTACTAAAAGAGATAAAAGCTACTGCCTCTTTCTCTCCCTTCCTTCCTCCCTTCCTCCCTTCCTCCCTCCCTCCATCCATCCATCCCTTCCTTCCTTCCTTCCTTCCTTCCTTCCTTCCTTCCTTCCTTCCTTCCTTCCTTCCTCCCTCCCTCCCTCCCTCCCTCCCTCCCTCCCTCTTTCCTTCCTTTCTTTTCTTTTCTCTTTTCTTTTCTTTTTTCTTTTCTTTTCTTTTCTTTCTTCTCTCTCTCTCTCTCTCTCTCTCTCTCTCTCTCTCTCTCTCTCCTCCCTCCCTCCCTTTCTTTCTTTTTCTTTCTTTCTT
>NW_005871188.1:258917-456866 GCF_000147115.1 Myotis lucifugus
CCTGCTTCTGGTGGAAGCATAAGTGGGCCTTGAGAAAAGCAGTTCATCATGGGTAGAGAGAACATCACAGGAAAACAATTTCTACATGGAAAAATGGAAAAGCATGGTCAACTGAGAGCCATGCCAAGATAGGTGGAGCTGCACAGAGCAGTCTTCGTGGAGGAGGAGGTCTTTCTGACATATTTTGAGAGAGCACACTGATCAGCTGTGACTAAGCTGCTGGGGGAACAGTGTGTAGGACACCAGACACAGTTAGCACTATCGGGTACTAGCCATGACCAATCAAACACTCAAGACTTCAGTTCTTCCTTACATTGTCCCTGGAATTTATTGTCTACTTAATTAAAGTTTGCTGCAATTGTTTTGGAAACTTAAAGCTACTTTTCCGTCCTACTGATGGCTGGAAACGAATGTCGTAGGTCTTCATGATGGGTCTAGGGACAATCCCCTCACCAGGGAAGTAGAATTCAGGGAGGATAGCGAGGTGGACAAGGCAGAGGCTGCTTCTGTGCTCCTCCTTAGAGCTGCAGCTCCTGGCCTGGAAACAAAGAGGCGGAGGCAGCTGCCTCTGAGCCCTGGTATTAAACTACCAGGTTGTGACGAGGGACACCAACATCTTGGTTTTCAGCTGCTCTGAACATCTTCACACGAAGCTATTTTAAGAACCTTTGCATTTGATCAGGGAGCATGCGGGGTTAAGCCTTGTGCTTTCCATTTCAGTTTTAGTTTCTAAGCAGGTGCACTTAGTAGTTCAGAATTTAAAAACATTATTACTATATATCACCCCAACCAATGCGAAAATAACTTTATATTAAGGGAAAAAAGTATGTTATTGAGATGGGGACTTGTTCCTTAAATAAAATTAGTTTTTAGGAGATTAATTAAAAAAAATCAGTTATTTTCCATCATAATTTTTGTTTGGCAATTTTTGGTTAAAAATATAAAAAAATAAATAAGACCATTTGGCTAGAGTTAGAACTATCTATAACTATTTGTGCTAAGGCCCATAATGTAGCCCTATATTCTACTTATTATGCTTAGAATATTGTGGACAAGGATATCAGCATATTACGGACATCCAGGATCATCTGACAATATCAAACTGTGATTTCCCTCTTGAACTTTGACAATTAGAGAAAAATATTCTCTAAAACTCGTCCCACTCCCTGATGCCACATAGAGCTGAAACAAAAGGAAAGGCAATATAAAACAAAACAAATTTTTTAAAAAATGTTTTAAGCTAAGCATTTGCAAATCCCTGTAACATTTACATAGGTATTCCCCGTCTGTTGAAACTATTCTCTAACGGTCCACCAGACACACATGCATTGGAACTGGAATTGTTCATTCCAGTTTTATGTCCTGATTGTTACCATGGTTATATGATTGTATGAATTGTCAAATTTGCAGGATTGTACACTATACAAGGTGAACGTTACTGCATGTAAACCATCCCTTAATAAAATAAATGCAAAAACGATGTTAGAATCACTACCTATGTGGCTCTACATCAAAAGCCTTCCATTGCAAACTTCAATTCACAGATTCTGATTTCATGTTGATGTACTGGAGTGCTTGCAGAGGTTTTCAGTGGGAAAAAATAAAAACAGAAATGTTAGGGTACTAAAATAAACAAAGGAAAAAGAAGCCGTGACAAACAACTGGTATAGTCCACCCCCACTCGTCATTTTACAGATGAAGAATTGAGGCCTGTGTGTTTTCCCAAAGTCTCAGAACTAGTTAGCTGCAGAGAAAGACACCTCTGTTTCTAGAGATAGTTAAAAATGATCAAGCTACAGAAATTCAACTTTCTAATCACTCTCCTGTGACACTGTCAAAATTGCATGGTCTGATGGAAAAAGCCACGGGCAAAACCTCACGTAGCTGCCTCCCAAATGCCGTGTTGAGAAACTGACCAAAGACTGCTGGCTTCTGCCAAATACACAATTACAAGGGAAAATCAGTTCATTTTAGTGATCAGTAGACATTATTGCATGCATGGTATCTGTTAAAAGCAAGAGTCACCACCCCGTTGCCACCACCACAGCCTACACTAACTATGGGAGAGTATCACGAAAAAAGATGGCCCTGGTCATGTTTGGGAGGGGCAAACATTTATTCATTGATTTATTTATGTAACAAACAAATGCTAGGCACTTTCTGGATCCTACAATCCAGAGTTGATCTTGGAATTATAACATAGTAGCATCTAGATAAGGAGCAATGCTCAACCACTAGAACATAGTAAAGGATGTTTGAATACAGAGATATCAGACAAAATCCCTATTAAAACTAAACCAATCAATGAATGTTTTTATTATAATACATAATGTCTAAGAGCATGGGCTTCCTTGGATGGCATCATGGGTTCTAATTTTAGTTCTGTGTGATCTTCAAGTTACTTAAACTTTCAAAGCCTTCAGATTCCTCAGTCATAAAATGGAGACAATAACTGTACTTTCCTTGTTGGGAGCAATAAAATGAGAAATATAAAGTGTTATATTTAGTGGCACATAAGTGTTCAACAATCAGGAGCTATTATTATTATTATTAAGACAGAAAACCCCCACCATGGTGGCATAGATTGGGTCTAACAAAATTCTATCTTGAAAAAGTAGTATGGCCATAGCTGGTTTGGCTCAGTGGATAGAGCGTAGGACTGTGGACTGAAGGGTCCCGGGTTCGATTCCAGTCAAGGGCACATGCCCAGGCTGTGGGCTCCATCCCCAGTAGGGAGCATGCAGGAGGCAGTCAATCGATGTTTCTCATCATTGATGTTTCTATCTCTCTCTCCCTCTCCCTTCCTCTCTGAAATAAATAAAAATATATTAACAAAAAAAAGTGGTATGCCAGGTACTTCTCAGAAATGAATAAATGCTACAAGGCCCAGAACACACACAGATACAAAACTTTGGATTCCTTGGACCAAATTAAGAACATTGGGGCTAGAAACATCATCTAGAAACTGAGGGACCTGATATCTGAATGATGTGTTATCTTTGGGACCCTAAGAACCACTACTTTAAACACTACACACCCACGCACAGGTATGAATTTAAAATGCCAAATTTTGTGGTTTTGGCATTTAAAAAAACACACCAGAAAATTCATTATTTAAAGCAAAGCATTAATTTCCTTAATCTATGTTCAAGATAGAAATATCTATCTTTCCTGAGATTCTCTAGCCATAGTCAAGTGACTATTTCTCCCCCCCCCCCCAATTATTTTGCTCTTTCCTGCCATAAAATTTAAATCATGTAATGAAACTTCCACACTCACAAAGTGAAAACTTCTGGGCTCATAGCCCAGAGGATTCTGAGGAGACAATGAAATTCCTAAATGTGTGTAAATTATTTCAGAATGGGAAATGACTTCCCCCATGTAGCAGTAATTATATAACACTACCTTGGGAGAACGTTAATGGGAAAGCATTAAATGACTCCTTTGAAAACAAGGCACTTCCACAAGGTTTTACTTGTTCTTTCCTAATTTGGAAAGACAGTATTTGTACACAAACTAGCAGGTTCTACTATCCTGATGTTAAGTGGTTACGTCAGCTTTCAGAAAGACTGTACCGATGCATTAGATACCTGCCCAGCGTGTGAAAGGAAGGCTCCAACTCAAACTATGACGGCTGTAGACCCATCACTCTTCTTTTTTTTTATGCTGTATTATCTTTAACTAAGTACAAAGACTCTCCCAATCATATCACATAGAGATCATTTTACCCACTGCTGTTTGCCACCAGTCTCTTGTCTCTCTCCAGCAATGGTGAAGCAGATGCTCTTAAAGCAGCGGTTCTCAACCTGTGGGTTTCGACCCCTTTGGGGGTTGAACGACCCTTTCACAGGGGTCGCCTAAGACCATCGGAAAACACATATATAATTACATATTGTTTTTGTGACTAATCACTATGCTTTAATTATGTTCAATTTGTAACAATGAAATTGGGGGTCACCACAACATGAGGAACTGTATTAAAGGGTCGCGGCATTAGGAAGGTTGAGAACCACTGTCTTAAAGTAAGCAAAGTGACCAGGAAATTCCAGTACCTGCAAATTGCTGAAGGAGGCCAGAATGCCTACTGAAGCGAGAAAAACTTTAATTTACCCCAAATTCATATGTATTTAGCAATTTTCCCAGATGGTATCATAAAACTACAATCATGACCTAAATAGTCTAGTTGTTTCAGCGAGAATTCTATTATTATGTTCTCATCCACATCTGGATAGTTCATTTGTACAAGGCAATTTCAGTTGCAGAGAGCTCAAAAGGTCCAGCCAGGTCTAGTGGAACTAATCTGTATATAAATAATAATTTTTTTGAGACTACGGAAGAACATAAAGATTTTCACTTGTACCTACAGCCAGCCCTAAAACAGTAGTTCAATTTGAACTGGTAGCTACAAATTTACATCTCTTGGCTGTGTTTCAAAATATACAAGTATTTAATGCTTTCAGAGTTAGATCAGATACATGCTAGTGGCAAAATGCCAGTTGCCATTTTATTGGGGCTTTGCATATCTACCCTTTGCCCCACTGACCAGAAAACATTTTCCTTCGAGTTTCCTTTAGCACACTTCAGTTATCTTACTAATTTTCAGCAAAATTATACCTCATTATCTACAGGGGATTGGTTTGGGACCACTGAGGACACCAAAATCTGCATATGCTCAAGTCTCTTATATAAAACCAGAGTCCCGGTGCATGGATTTGTGCACCAGTAGGGTCCCTTGGCCTGGCCTGTAGGGATAGGGATGAAACCAGCTCTCTGACATCCCCCAGAGGGGTCCCGGATTGTGAGAGGGCTCAGGCCAGGCCAAGGGACTCCACTAGTGCACAATCAGGGCCGGGGAGGGACTGCAGGAGGGCTCTAGGGTGTGTCCAGCCTGTCTCGCCCAGTCCCGAATGGCTGGACCCCAGCAGCAAGCTAACCTACCAGCCAGAGCGTCTGTCCCCTGGTTGTCAGTGCATCAGAGCGATTGGTCGAACGATCGAATGAATGGGTTGGACACTTAGCATATTAGACTTTCATTATATAGGATGGTATAGTATTTGTATATATCCTATGCACATCCTCCTATATACTTTAAATCATCTCTAGATGACTTATAATGCCTAATACAATGTAAATGCTATGTAAATAGTTGTTATACTGTATTGTTTTGGCAAAATGACAAGAAAAACCATCTCTACACATTCAGCACAGATGCAACCATCATAGGTCTAACTACAATAGTACATCAGCAACAGTGTAACACTTTTCTTAAGAGTATTTTCTGTCTGTGGTTGGTTGAATTGGGGGATGAGGAACATGTAGTTATAGAGGGCCAACTGTAGCTCCTTTTTTTTTTCTTTTTAAGCAACAAAATAACCTCAGTTATTTAAAATTTTCCAAATGTGAGAATATACTACAGGAATCAGAGTGTAGCTCGGGATCAGTGGAACAACCAGTCGGACACCACATGCAGGAATCAGATGAGGTTGAACTCATTGAAGGATTTCCCCAGGAAGCGTACATTCTTAGTAGGAAGGCGAGCAGCATGCCCATGCACAGGCAAGGGTGTGAGCTTCTGGATCCTACAACCCTTACCAGGGAAGCAAAGTTACAGATGAGGATGCCCATGCACAAAGGCAGATCTCCTTTTCAACTAAGATCATTCTTTAGCTCTCCACTGCTCTTTGAGCCAAAGTGGGGTTTTTAAAGACAGTTCTTCACAGGGTGACTACAGACCCTTTGCCACCATTTCCTGCTATCTCTAAAGAGTCCTTCTTGCTCCAGAGGTCATGCTGTATCTTGCATAATCCTGAGGTTACTAAATCTGGCCAGAGGGGAAGGTCATTGGAACAGACCCAGGTCAGCCAACATGCAGAATGGGTGCTACCTACGCTGGCTTGGAGGAGACCCGAGCTTCCTAAAAGTCTGACATCATCACCTGCAAGTACGTCTCTGGGTTATTTCAGTCTGGAAGGTTGTACTTCTGCTTGTAATGGTATCCTGACTGTACCAACTTGTTTGTGTGTCCCTTTGAGGAGTTAACCGCTTCTGATTTACTGAAGTGTCTTGGTCTGATTGTTTCATGGATCCCAGCCTACCACTGATACAATAATTTCATATTTTTTGCATATCTTACAGCACACATATTTTCTGACCAAAACCACAGAAGGTATATTCTGACTGCCTTTGATTTCTAGACTCCCAAGGACAATTCTCTCCAAACCAATCAAAAAGTCTGATGATGAAAAGCTATGTAAAATGAATGACGTCCAAGATGAGTTTTAAGTGAGAAAGCTCATTGATAAATAGGGTTGTTTGGTGAAAGAGAGATTATAAGGCACTTTCAAAAGCTTAATTGCATCCCAGGTGGATGAAAACCTGAGTCTGAGGTATGTCATATGGAGAAGGGAGAGTGAGAACAGTAGCAAGTATGGGCTTCTGAAAAGGGAACTAATCTTCTGAAACGTCTCCTGGGATGCCATCATCTTGAGCTAGCAGTTGTTTTTCATTTCTACTTTCCAAACTACCTTTGTGTAAGGATTAATGACCTTCCCCCAGGCCATTAACTTGGACTGTCATTAATCTCCAGGAAATACCTTGTCAGTATTGCTTAAAGGATACAGGAGAAATGCTGTGTGTTAAGTTAAAAATGGTTAATTTTACAGCCATTTAACTACCTTTTTCAGTGATTACTGAGCTTTCCTGGAATTCCCTTTTGCCTCAGAATTAGCTGACATGTTAATCACATTTTAGTCTTACTTGTAGGCTATGAAGTTGTTAGACAGGAACTGTAAATGGTAAAAAAAAAAAAAGCGCCTTTTTGGAGGATAAACTGAGTTTTCAAAAACATGTGTTAAAAAGGATGTTACTAGTCTAAATCCCTACAATTTGCATGTGTTTCACGAACTTGGAAAGGAATGTTGCCACCCCCAAATCAATATTATTGGCCAAATTCAATAACATGTTATTTCTATCTTAATCTTTAGTAGGAGAATACATTACCTACTAAATCAGCTTTGTAAATGGCTTAGAAAAAACAACACAGGCATCAATATTTGTATGCTGTTAGAGGAAAGTGAAATAATACTTCTTGTTAAGTGTTCTTGTGAAGACAAGACAAGACAAGGTTAAAAGAGCAATAGCTGTAGCTAACTATAGTACAAGAAACAACTCATCCATAAAGCTTCCTACAAATACAAACCATATCATGAGGAGAAGTTAGATAAAGGCAAATATTTTAATAGGAAGATTAGAATGACAGCACAGGTGAAGTTTTGGCCGTTACAGACAGAAGTGACTGTAGAGGTAAAAACTATGGAAGGAAAGAAACAAGGATGACAATGGCTGGACAGTGAGCCTGCTCCCGATAAAAAGGGTTGTTCTCAGCCACTCTCAATGGTAAGGCAAAACACAGTGTTTCCCTCCCCACTTTTCCTGAATTTCTTGAGGAGAGTTAACAAGGTGAGGGCATTTGGTGTAAATCACTAAAGCAACAGGCTACCCTGTCTGCACTTCTGCAACAGGGAATGGGAATGGGAGTTCCATTTTTAGTTTTGGAGGCCCTTCACCCAAAACTTTGGATTCCTAGGTTTTGTGAAAGCAGGCCTTGGTCACTGTCCTCTGGGTCTTGAGAAGACAGGCCTGTGCTCCAAGACACTGTCCTTTAAACAAAGTCGTGACTGCCACTGTCCTTTAAACAAAGTCGTGACTGCTAACAGTTTTGTTTGCTAAATCTCCCTGGAGTATCCCAAACAAAAAGAAGAAGAAGAAGAAGAAGAAGAAGAAGAAGAAGAAAAAAAAGAACAGAAAAAGAAGCCCAGAGTTCTAAAATAAGCAAACAGAGATAACTGATATAGTTAACAGTCTTGGTGCGACCACAGCTATGTCATCTTGGTCTTCTGTTTCTTGCTTGGGCAGAGGTCAGGGTGAGCCATTTAGTGAAGAGGCCTCCAACCAATCCACCTGAACACTCGGCCAGAGCAAGCTGCCATGTGGCCCCACCCTGCCACTTGGCATGATTGTGGGGGGTGGTGTTGGGCAGAGAGGGCTATCTTTAAAAAAACAATTTTTTTTGTTAATCCTCACCCAAGGATATTTTTTCATTGATTTTAATTTTTTTAGTTATTTTTTTCTTTATTGATTAAGGTATTACATATGTGTCCTTAGTCCCCCATTGCCCCCTCACCCCTCTGGTGTCTGTGTCCATTGGTTAGGCCTATATGCATGCATACAAGTCCTTTGGTTGATCTCTCCCCCTTACCCCCACCCTCCCCTACCTTCCCTCTGAGGTTTGATGGTGTGATCAATGCTTCTCTCTCTCTGGGTCTATTTTCATTCATCAGTTTATGTTGTTCATTATATTTCACAAATGAGTGAGATCATGTGATATTTATCTTTCTCCGACTGGCTTATTTCACTTAGCATAATGCTCTCCAGTTCCATCCATGCTGTTGCAAAAGGCAAGAGTTCCTTCTTTTTTACCGCAGCATAGTATTCCATTGTGTAGATGTACCACGGTTTTCTAATCCACTCATCTACTGATGGGCACTTAGGCTGTTTCCAAATCTTAGCTATGGTAAATTGTGCTGCTATGAATATAGGGGTGCATATATCCTTTCTGATTGGTGTTTCTAGTTTCTTGGAATATATTCCTAGAAGTGGGATCACTGGGTCAATGGGAGTTCCATTTTTAGTTTTTTGAGGAAACTCCATACTGTTCTCCACAGTGGCTGCACCAGTCTGCATTCCCACCAGCAGTGCAAGAGGGTTCCTTTTTCTCCACATCCTCACCAGCACTTGTCATTTTTGATTTGTTGATGATAGCCATTGGCACAAGAACAGACATATAGACCAATGGAATAGAGAACCCAGAAATTGACCCAAACCACTATGCTCAATTAATATTTGACAAAGGAGGCAAGAACATACAATGGAGTCAAGACAGTCTCTTCAATAAATGGTGTTGGGAAAATTGGACAGACACATGTAAAAAAATAAAACTAGACCATCAAGTTCTACCATACACAAAAATAAACTCAAAATGGATAAAGGACTTAAATGTAAGATGGGAAATCATTGATATTTTAGAGAGAGTGGAAGGTTGGGAGAGACACACAGAGAGAAACATTGATGTAAGAGAGACACATGGATTGGTTAACTCCTGCATGTGCCCTGACCAGGGCCAGGAATTGAGACTGCAACAAAGGTAGGTGCCTTTGACTGGAATTGAAACCTCGACCCTTCATTCTGTGGGCCGATGCTCTATCCACTGAGCAAAACTGGCTGGGGCAGAGTGGACTATAGCCTGCCCACACCAACCCAAACATACACAGACAGTAGTTGCCTTCATTTCAGGGAAATAAGAAGCAACCTCTCCTGAGAGGATGACTAGAAGCCACAATTTGGTGATCTGGTCTCTGGGCCTACAAGCAAATAAGGGTTGCAGATGGACATTTCTAGTAATTGAAAATCTGTGCATTAATGCAGCTGATGGAACAAGCCTATGGGAATCTTGGCAAGGCCGTATTCATGGTTCTCATTTATCTTCACATAAATATCACATGAAGTTCCCTGATAATGTCTCCAATATTCAGGGTACAAAGACTTTTTTCTTTAGGGTAGAAGAGACAGATCCATTTTAATGCAACAATCTATTTGAACAATCCTGCTTATTGTAAAGCCAGTCAGGCCAAACCCAAAGGTTTTCCTGTTTAAATTTTCCAGGAGGCAGTTGGTAAAAGCCATGGGATGTGTCCATTCTAGGGCTTCTAATTCAGCCTATGCCAGCAGCTGACATCCTGACGTTGGCCCTTCACTGCCCACACTTCCCTTTAGCTCAATACTCAGAATGGCTGCTGTTACCTGCCAAATCAATGCTTCCAACTTTTCTAGAAAAAAAGCCCAATTCAAGATTTGGGGAACAAACCCCTAAGGACTCTAGATCTTTAGGTACATAGAAGACTCATGCTTAGAGTAGATTTTGGAACAATTAAAATGCTTATCCTGTCACTGGCCTGATTCCATGTCAATACCTACATGACAGTCTGTAAAGGAGCAACAACAGCCTTCAGAATGGAGCTGTTCTGCCCAGGATGCAGGGCTTCTGTTTGTCTTTCTAGCCAGCTACTGCTGCCATTCTGAGCTGCTGCCTTCTCCATAGTCTCAGTGGGCTCCTCTTAAAGAGCCCTTACTCTGCTTATGTGGTGACTTCTAATCACCAGTTGCCTTGTAAAGACTCCTGGCTTGGAACACAGAGAACACAGGAATACACAAAAGTTGAAGGTCTTTCACAAACTCTTGATCTACGCAACCCCTAGTCAGTTGGTAGGCCTCATTTTTACAGCACTTTGCATCCCAAGCCTCAACCACATACTAGTATATTTCTCTCCTCCACTGGCCTCTGCATGGCCATGAGCAAAAGAAATTAAATTGCTTTTTCCTTTAAACTTCCCTTGCCAATCTGCTCTGCCTTGGCAGAGCTTGAAGGTGGAAGGAAAGGCTATTTTTGATGAGAGGGCTTAGCAACATTCCCTAAACAGAAAATATCTCTCCTATATTCCCAAAGTACTACAGAACACCTTTAAAATATAATTTAGTCCCTGGTCCCTGAAAAAGGAGAAAGTTGGCTTTGCAAGGTGATGCCTTTGATAGCCAAATAAAGAACTAACAAATTCAGAGAATCCACAGTGTCCTTGGGTTTGTTCTTTCAGTCAAACACTGAATAGCTACTGAATGCAAAGCATTGTGGGAGATGCAGAATGGAATCCAGCACTATCTTTGCCCTTGAGGAACTGTCAGTTCCGTAGGAGAACCAGGAAAAACATTAAAACTGTAAAACAGTATGGATATGAAGAGTGCCACAAGAGAGGTGCTGGGGTGATTCAAAGGAAGAAGAGAACTCCCATCTGTGGAGAAACAAATCATTTACAACATAGATCCAATTTCTTCCACAGGCATCCTATGCAAAGAGAAGGGCTCTAAGGTAACTTCTGCTTCTCTTTCCTTATTATCCCCTTTCCAAGCACATTGATTAATCCTCTCACCGCCCCAATCCCTCCTGTCACGGAGTAGACCAGATGGCACACGGGTTCCTTTGAAGGGCGTATTTATTTTCACTGCAATCAGTAATTTCAACGGAAGCACTTTACTGAAAGCAAGTTTGTGAGTCATAACTTTTCTTCAGGTGGTCACCCTCTGCCTTTTCTTTGCTTCTAACCTGATCCCTGTCACTGAAGACCACTCTTACCCAGCTGCTCAGCTGGATTGCTCCCGCAAATAGCAAAGCTTGCTTCCAGAAAAGTCTCTGGTTCTGGCTTATGCCCACAGACAATACACCACCTCTTCTGTGGGCAATGAGGAGCTGCCATTTCATCTGGAGCATTAATTGTCCCTCAATAAAGGAGTGTAGGACATTAGCTGTGCCTGGATGATAAGGAAGGAAAAACTCCTCCTTCCCCAGCCTCTGTATAATGCTGTCTCTGACAGCAGCTGGTAACAATGCTCAGGAGAAGCTGAGGCACCGGCTTGCTTCTCACTGCAGTCTAATGAGAATTCCAATTTGCACCACACTCCAATTGGCTCCCAACCAACAGGCAAGCGAGAGGCCAGCATCACCCCCACTTCCTTCTCTGCTCTGCATTGCCTGGGCTACAGGGCTGAATCCTGGCACCTCAGGGAGCTAAGCCTCCTCAGACCACTCCTCAGAATGGAAGAGTCATGAAAAAGAGACCCTCTTTGTAACTGCCCAGGAGCATCCCCTTCAAAAGGCACCAGGATACCTTCACGACAGCGTTCCACTTGAACCTGCAGCAAGGCGGCTGCTCACCTCACCAGGCCCCAGAATCCACCAGAGGTTTCAGTGACTCTAGTCCTCACCGCCTGCATTCTTACCCAGTAGCAAAACACAGGCTCCTCCAGTCAATCATGCAACTCAATCTACTGTATTTTCATTCCCATACTACTCTGCATTCTCCCTCAGATTCTTCCCGTCCTCTCTGACTTCCCTCCAAATCCTTCCAATGGCGCTCTCTGAATCTCTTTCAAGACGTGAACAGTGCAAAAGCACAGCTCTGCAGTCTGGCAGATCTGGGCTCAATGAGTCTAATGCGGACTTTGTGTGACTCAAAGTGATGCACGTGGCCTCTCTGTGCCTTACGCCCTCATCTGTAAAATCCAGGTCTCGGTAACTAGTCTGGAGGGTCCTGTGAGGATTAAATGTATAAAACAGTCAAGTAGAGTGCCTGGCCCGTCATAGGTGGTTAATAAATGAGATATTGCTGTTATTGGTATCTCCACATGCTCACTCTGCTCACAGGCTCTTCTTTCCTCCTCTTGTTCCACCTCTTGTCTAACCCGTCCTCCAGGACATACAACACCTCGGCCTCTCGAGAAAAGATGGTCCTGCTCCACAGCCCAAGCTGCAAGCCTGGGGAAGCATTAGTCTCCAGGTCCCCAGTGCTGCTTCCAGGACACTCCTTCCCACTTTCACATCAAAACCTCTCCTGTCTCGAGGCTCATGCCATCAGCTCATGCCATGCTTGCCCAGGCCCCAGTTCTGCCTATTGACCTCTCATCATTCCATCTACTTAATAAGGATTGGCAACCAGGTCAAACTTCTTCTCCTCCTAATTCCCTTTCCATTGTTCATCCTCTTGGACATGGATGATTTTTACAATAATGAGACTTTAGATTTTCTTTACTCTAAAACCCTTTGCCCACTCTACCTCAGCTGTCCAGTTTCATGGCTTCACCTGGAATGTTCTACCTCTGCCCACCTGTTACTTGACTGTACTTAAGTTCACAAGTCTGTCTCTCTTGGTGAATTTTAGTTTCTCACTGCTAGATACCACCTATTATTTGACTTTTATCCTTATTCCTAGGATAGAGTCTGGTACACACTGGATGTTTAATAAATACTCATGGAATGAATAACATGGTACATTTGGACTTTTTTTTTAGTTTGTAATATGCTTTTCTCTGTATTATCTTATCTGACTATTGCTTTAGGAAAGTATAAACAGTTTTAGAATGCCCCTGTGTAAATATAAAATTGAGGCTCAGGAAAATTAAGTGACTTATAAGGTTACATAGTCTACAGGAACCACCTGTATATACTGTATCACCTAAAGGCCAGCTGGGGTTTCCCCTACCATCCCAGCTATAAGAACAGCTCTTTCTTCCCTTCCATTCCCTTGTATACTTTTTTTTTTTAATGAAAAAGAAAATGTGGAAAGATGATAGCTTATTCATCTCAGGCACCTACGGACACTTCTGAGAGGATTATGCATCACGGAGCTCCCGAGGGTCTCCTGCCATCAGGCTGTACATTACACTCTCAGGATCTCCTTAACAGAGTTATGCAATGTTATATTTCATTGCCCTCAGTGCAAATACTAACATACATGATAAATGCTCAGTTTATTGCCCACATTAAGGAGATTTCAAAACTAGAAAGTGCAGAAACCCAATCTTGCATCCTCTGATTAATTCAATCCTGGATTTGAGCTTTCTGATAAAGCCCACAAAATGACAATCCAAAACTCCTCTTGGGTTACCAATGAAAAATGATCACTGGCAAAAACTTGGAAACTCCCTTTTAATATAGAAAGTTGAGTTCTGCAATTGGCAAAGCAAGAACTGCCCACTGAACCAGTCTATGCCACATCCCATACATGGCTGAATCCTAAATTCTTAACTGGAATCTGATTTACAATCCAAAACTGTGAAGTATCTGGTTTCAGGAGTGAATGAAAAATCTTTCTTATCTGCATGAGGCACTTGTGATCTTTAACATATTTCCTGAATTAAAGGGAGCCATTAAAAAAGGGGGAATTATAGCTAATGGCTTCTGTTTTTGTTGTTGTTTTGCTTTTTAACCCAAAATGTGTTTATTTGGATGGCTTCCTGCTCATCTTGATTCCTTTTAGTGCTGCTTCCTTCTGAAGGAGCATCCTCTGCAAGCTGTGCTTTTCCTCCTATAGGATGACAGAGCACGTGGGGTTGTTTGCGAACATGAAACTGCTGGCTGTGCAGGCTGAAGACAGTGGTGATTTTATAGCATCCTGGGCATCTCACATCCAGGAAGTAGGAATTGGGGCTCTGCACCAGGTACTTCTTCTAGTGTTTCCCCTCCTCCTCTTCCAGAGAGGGATGAGCAAGATCCTTAGCGAGAGGCATGTTGTTGTGGGGAGGTCGCCATGGCTGGAAAGGTGCTACTGGTTTCCTTTAATATTATGTTTCCACCCCTGTATATGGCAATGATTTTTGTGAAATTCAACATTCTTTAGGAAGGTGTTGCTGTGTTAGATTGTAATGGATACAGAGTTTTCAGGTTATATGGACTTATACTCCAGAAATGAAGAAAGATATGCACCATAATATCCACACCACAAGCAAATTTCCTCGGCCAGAATTGCTATCTATTGGCAGCAGGAGCCAAAGTTCAGTTAATGTTAACAAAAATAAATGACAGTAATAGTCAGTATCTAAGAGCTTGCTATCTGTCAAGAACTATGCTGAATACTTTAATACAACAACCTATTTAATTCTAAGAATAGTATGAGGTAGGTATTATAATCACCAGGTTACAGATGAGGAACTTTAGCCTGAGAGATACAATGACTTGCCTAAAGTCAAAGAGCTGGTTAAATGGTAGAACTGGGACTCAAATATAGAGTTTCTGACTCTAAAACATAGAGCTTGTTCCATTCCATCTCATTATTTCCCACTGAAGCATCTCACCACCAACACAAATATTGCTTTATTTTTCTTACCTGCTGTTAGTGACTCTGCTAACTGCTGAGGGACACACAGGTGGCTTTTAGTTGGCTGTGCTGCAACCAGCACAGAAGAGGCCAGTGGCTTGGCAATGACACATTACAGCACTGCTGAGAGTCAAAGTAGTCACTGACCTATGGTCTTGTTGCTATTTTGATTTTACTAGATTTTTCAAATAACAATGTACCATGTACCATCACCAGGCCTACCTAAACACTCAAAATTATTATTTCCTAAAAAGATATGCCATTGTTCATAAAATTTTAAGAACCAACAAATTAACTGATAAAGGTTTCTATTGAGTAAAAACATTTTAAAAAGCTATTTAAAAAAATTCAATAAAGCCACTACAACTTAGATGGTAGCAAATAACCTAGATGAATATTTTATTGGAAAAAAGGCCCAATCCTGGGTTGAGGAAAAATTTAAAACCAAGTAATAAGTCTGTGTGACATTAGCCGAATAACCAAGAATATTCAAATCCAGAACTAATTATTAGAGCCAATTAAAAATTATGTGGAAAATAACAATTTCAAAAAAGTTTAGATATGCATGTTCATATAAAAGTGGATTTGAAACAGTGTGATTCCACTTTTACATGAAAATCCAATAAAACATGAACAGTTCTTGTATGTTAAAAACTATAAATGTTAATGAGTCACCAGTGATTTAAATAAATGGAGAGACATACTATGTTCCTGGATTGGAACACAATATAGCAAATACGTCTATTTGCTCTAAATTGATACACAGGTTTAATTTAATTCCAATAATAATATAGCAATTTTTTTGGTAGATGGAGACGAGATAATTCTAAGATGTATATGGGAAGGCAAAGGAACTAGAATAGCTAAAACAATGTTGAAAAGTAAGGAAAAGTAGGGTAAAACAGTATACCTAATTTCAATATTTACATATATACTAATAAAGACTGTGTATATTGGTGGAGGAATCGACACATAGATCAATGGAACAGAATAGACAACTCAGCAATAGGCTCATGCAAATATGCCTAACTGATTTTTTAAAAAGGTGCAAACAGCCCAGCCAGCGTGGCTCAGTGGTTGAGTGTTGATCTACCAGTATGAACCAGGAGGTCATGGTTAAATTCCCGGTTAGAGCATATGCCTGGGTTGTGGGATTGATCCATAGTGCCGGGGTGTGCAGGAGGCAGCCGATCAATGGTTCTCTCTCATTATTGATGTTTCTATCTCTCTTTCCCTCCCCCTTCCTCTCTGAAATCAATAAAAATATATATATTTTAAAAAAAGAAAAAGGCACAAATGCCACTTAACAACCAAAAAACAAACAAACAAAAAAAGATAAGCCCTTTCAACAAATGGTGTTGGAGCAATTGGACATTCAGAGGGAAAAAATGAACTACAAAATGCACAAAAAAGTAACTAAAATAGATCATGGACTTAAATATAAAACTATAAAATGCTTAGAAAAAAAGTAAGAGAAAATCTTTGGGATCAAAGGCTACATAAAGAGATGCGACACTTGACACTAAAAGTACACTCCATAAAAGGAAAAACAGACAAATTGAATTTAATTAAAATGACAAACTTTTTACTCTGCAAAACATCTTTTTTAAGGGAATGAAAAGAGAGTCATGAGATTGGGAGAAACTATTTAGAACAAGCATGTCAAACTTGCATGTGGCCCACCAATATAATAGTATTTTAGAAACATTTTAATAAACATTTTGTAACTTAATTTTTACAATATCCTGTTATACATAATTATTAATAACGAACTACAACATTCACTAATGACTGATTACGGTAATCATGTTGCATTCATTTCCCTTATGTGCCTTAAGTGTAGGCGCACCATTTCTCTCCACTAATACTAGCAGCGAATATTTTAGCAGCCGATGGCCACGTCATTAGTCTTGGACTGACTTGTTTGGTGTGCGCAACAGGAAATATTTCGCTTTCGGAGAACAAGAAAAATAGGTTTATTTGCATTACACTTATTAATTTGTTCAGTTATTCACTGTCTGGTAAGTTAATGTTCAAGAAAAAATATTAATTTTTATTAAAATGCTCTATTATTTTATGTTAACGATTACTCATTTATTTCAGTCCTTTGTATTCAGCATGTCTCTATCGAATTAAACCTATGTTTCTATGAAAATTGAAGCTTTTGTTGTTTTGCAGCCCACATAAACTTAAACCTTGTTTATTTGGCCTGTTTGAGTTTGATATGCTGGATTTAGAATATATAGAGAACCTGCAAGATTTAACAGTAAAAGACAAACAATCCAATTAGAAAATGGGCAAACGACATGAAAGACATTCCACCAAAGGACTATAGAGATGGTAAATAGACACATGAAAAGATATTCCACATCATTATACATTAGGGAAATACCAATTAAAATAAAAATGAGATACTACTACACACTTATCAGAATGGCTAAAATTAAAAAATAGTGACAATACCAAATACAGGTGAAGAGTTTGGAGAAACTAGATTACTCATACATTGCTAGTGAGAATATAAACTGGTACAGTCACTCTGGAAAACAATTTGGCAGTTTCTTATAAAACTAAAATATGACCCAGCAATTGCAATTCTGGGCATTTGTCCCAGAGAAATGAAACCTTACATTCACACAACAACCTGTACACAAATGTTTATAGCAGCTTTATTTTAATGGTCCCAACTTGGAAACAACCTAGATGTTCTTTAATGGTGAATGATATGATTATACCCATATTGCAGATTATCACTCAGGGAAAAAAGGTAGAAACTATTGATACACATAACAACTTAGATGAATTTCCAGAGAATTATTCTGAGTGAAAATAATCAATCCCAAAGGTTATATCCTATATAATAAAAGGCTAATATGCAAATAAACCAAACGGCGGAACAAGTAGAACAACCAAACCACCGGTCGCTATGACATGCGCTAACCACCAGGGGGCATGTGTGGAACATGGCGGGTGTTGGCTGTGGCAGGATGGTGGAGCAAGTGAGCGGGGGCGCCAGACCAAGGTGGGACACTGGTCGCTGTCATCGGGGCGAGCCTCTGGTGGTTACTGAAAATTCTTTGCTCCCACGCACCACGGTCCCACCCGGCACTTGCACCTGCCAGTGCTGACCCTGCTCACACAAGCAGCCGGCGCTGGAGCCACCGCTCGCACCCTGCTGGTGCCTGTCGCCGGTCGCTCGCACCCTGCTGGTGCCTGTCGCCGGTCCCGATTGCTTGGCACCATCAGTGGGTGTGAATTTTCCACCTCCCCCTGCTCCTGAGGGGTGATAGGGGCAGCAGCCACTGCTGGCACCCACTGCTGGCGCCAGCCCAATTGCTCCACACTGTCAGCGGGTGTGAGTGGGTCCAGAGCCATCAGTACATAGGAGTGGTGGCGGCAGTAGCAGGGCTGCCTGCAAACAGCGGACAAGGGGGCCGTGGTGGGAGGGACTGTGCAGGGGAGCGGAGGATGTGTTGAGACCTGCCCTGTGCCTACCACAGTTCCTTTCAAGGTGCATGAATTCGTGCACTGGGCCCCTAGTATTTTATGATTCCATTTACAGAAATGGAGAACAGAATAGTGGTTGATAGGGTTTAATGAGATGGTGGAGATGTGAGGGAAACAGTTGTGGCCATAAAAGGTCATCATCCTTGGGGTGATGGACATGTTCTGTATCTTGACTGCATCAATATTTATATACTGGTTGTGATATTGTACTGTGGTTTTGCAAGATATTACCATTGGGAAAACTGGGTAAAGGACACATGGGTTCCCTCCATATGATATTTTGCAATTGCATGAGACTACAAGTACCTCAAAGTAAAATGTTTAATTAAAAAGATCAAAAGTATATATTTTGGTTTTATATAAGAAAAAGATTCTGAAGATATGTATCAATCTTTATCCCTGGGTAGCAGTGAATCAGTGACTTTTATTTTCTTCTTTTGGATTATCTAACTTTTCCTACAATGAACATACATTATTTTGGTAATTAAAAAGTTAAGAAAGACATTGGCTATACGAATAGACCTAAGTTCTCATGATCTAAGTGGTCCAACTACAATGAGTTGTCCTTTCCTTTTTAAACTTCACATTTCAATTTTTTTTTTACTCTGTATTCTATTCCTTCAGTGACTGAGTAATTTCTAATCTCTCAAGGTACTTATGAAATCACAGATTCCCAATTTATGGGACCTTAGCAGCAGGTTAGATCCATTCACAGAGAAAGTTATGTGCATCTAGGAGAATAGCACATTTATGGATAGCCGAACTAAATGGAATCTGACCAAAAAGTTCCATAAATTATACTTGGAATGAGTTTGTCTCCTGAGAAGAATGGAACTGTGATTCAAATACTGAGGTAACTGATTTTTCTGAGTTAGTCACTTAATTCCAAAAACTGCTGAATGCAGGCACAGAAGTCCTGAGAACAAGATGGGAACTTGAAGGGGAGCCTAAAAATAATAATAGTAGTAATAACTTACTTTTGCTTATTAGATACCAGGAATTGTTCTACGAACTTAGCATGTATTGACTCATTTAATCATCACAACTAGTAGTCTTCAACCTGGGATTTGTGCACTGGGTATGAAAATATTTTGCAAGACGTGCACATGCAAGAGTACCTTAAGGAAATTAGTCTCTAGACCTCTTCACTTTCTTTTGTACTCTACTTTTTAACTGCCTGAAAACTCACCTACATTCAGATCAGCCCTTTCACCTTACTAAAAGGCAAACTCCTCATCCAAGACCAATCTTATTACAGTTCATTGTCTTGAGCTATACAAACTTCCTGAAATCCAACACATGTTATGATTAGAAATACCACTGATTTTAAAATCAGTGTTGAGATGTTCTGAGTTCTTAACAACAGAGCGAAAAATTTTAAGGATGTTGACTCTTTTACATGTTGTATATTTCTTCTGGGAATGCTA
This sequence comes from Myotis lucifugus, assembly GCF_000147115.1. Taxonomy (NCBI): domain Eukaryota; kingdom Metazoa; phylum Chordata; class Mammalia; order Chiroptera; family Vespertilionidae; genus Myotis; species Myotis lucifugus. The sequence continues at coordinate 278,611 of NW_005871188.1, forward strand.
AATTACTCAAAATACATACCTAAAACATGTGGATAACTTTTTTATGATTTATTTTAAATTCCTTTTGAGTTATTCAACAAGGTAAGTAAAACTTATTTTTTCAAGTCTTGTCAACTATTCCAGCCACAACCAATTCTCATCTTACTTCATGTTATATAATATTTACTCCTTTCTACCTCTTATTAAAAAAATAAACTAAAGCCTACAATAAAAAGTTTTGTATTTCAACTTTAAAATGTGCAAGGAAGGATATGGTGTCTCTAAATTACTTTTGGAGTATATTTTTGAAGACCGCTGCTCCTAACAACCCTATGAAGTAGATATTAATATCTTCATCTCCACTTTACAGACGTTGCACTAATGTGCATCAGAAAGGTTAACCAACTTGCCCTATAACACACAGCTGTTAAAGTCAGAATTAAGAATCTAACCCGAGGAATCTGGCCCCAGAACCTGAGCTCTTAACTGCCCGCCCCCAAATATATACGATATTTGTCTTCTGAATTTCAGTTCAGACCTGCCATGAAATCAGAATAATGTACCTCTGATTCATGTGAGGAGATACTGAACAAAGGATTCTGTCTTAAGGAAATACTGGAAAATGTCTAAAAGACTAGGTTAGCTTGATTTTTGGTAGAAAATTGTTAGTTTTCCAATATTATTTTTATTATCTTCCAGAGATGGCAGAAACAGAAATCTGGGATGCTCAAATGGGTTCAAATACAAACATTATCTGAAAAATTGAGGAGCCAGTATGTTTTTAAAACCTAAGTCAGGCACTTGAGTCAGAATGTGTTTATATTTCTAGTGACAGAATAACTTACGATGCTTATTACTTGGGATATGGTAGAAGTGTTGTACTACTTAGTATCGTTAAAACTGAATGCTCCTTCTTTGTTGTTACATAATTTCCCACACTGTGCTTCCTCCCTTACATAACAAGAGGTCTTTTTACTCAAGTTCCACAAAGTTCTTTTATGGAAACATTTTGTTTTGGGGAAAGAGCACACATGGACATGAGCGCGCGCGCATACACACACACACACACACACACACCCTTAAAGGTAGAGTAGGGTTACAAGAATGACATTTTCTAAATGACCTTGTGTTAAAATTACTTGTAAGCCTAAGTTGCTTTGCAAATGTTTAACCTCTACACTAATTTCAAGTGTTCTTAAAATATACTTTGGACTACATGGGCTGGAATGCAGCAGCAAGTTCTAATGAGAAGGACAAGAGCCACATTCCGGGAGGAGAGGGGGCTGGCCTGTGAACACTGGCACACCTGCAAATTGTCCCCCAGAGCGCGGGGTGAGACAGTTTGTGCAGTTCCTGTGGAGAAATTTCCCTTCGCATTCAGTGGGCTCATTATGGAGATCCGGTGCTTCCCTTTGAGGAAACTCATGCTCAGAGTGGGTCAGGAAAGCAAAATGCTATAGAAAAGATGACCGACTGCAGCCTAGGACGGTCTACATGGCTTGGGAAGACAGGCTGGTCCTGCAGACAAGGAGCCCAGGAAGCGGTCCTGAAACAGCTTTACCACCTAGCTTCCTGAAGACCCTGGGAAGTCACACACTTCTATGGCCTCGCTTGCTCTGAACGTCTATGACTCAAAAAATCTGAGGAGGAACTCCTCTAGAAATTTATTAGAAAATGTTACACGGTAGAGAAATGAGCTCTTCCCTGAAACACCATGATCAGCATGACTGAATGTCATGCTTGCATTCCCAGCTGCACTTTTCCAAAAGGTGTTTTCAATTATTTTCAGTGAGCTAATGTTCCCTTGACTATCTTAAAGACTTAGAAGAGCAGGACAATTAAATTCGAATCTTGAAGAAAACAATAGCAAACAGCTGCTCATGGATGCAGGGAACAGACGCTTGTGTAACTAGAAGTGGCACTCACAGAGGGGTCCAGAGTCCAGGGAGCAACTGCCCTGGACTGAACTGGGGCAACCACAGGACAGAACAGTGAAGTAAAGAGCTTTGAGAAAATGTGAATGAGGTTTTCTGTGGCCACAGGCACCACTACTTCTATTATGAGAAAAAATGGCTGGCTCTGGGGTGGGGTAGGGCATCTGTATTATAAAAACCTAGTGGTCTTAATGCTGTAACGACCAAAGACAGGCGCGGGTGGGTGGGGCTGCAAGTGCGGTGGGGTGGCAGGCAGGTGGGCGGGATGGCACAATTTCGCACGCTGGGCTTCTAGTGGGAAATAAGTGTCTGACTTTCATTCTCCTCAAATTCTGTTTAGAACTAAAAGAATGTAAAGATCATCTTATTCAATTCCTACACTTCAGTTAAGGAAATGGAAAATGAAAGACAAGCTGACTTGCTCTAGGTCAGCTAGCCAGCTAGTTAGTAGGTAGCAAGATGGAGACTAGAACCCAACTGTTTCTACTTCACATGCTACTTAAAAAGCCTGTCCCAATCTTCCTCAGTTATGCACTGGGTGTCTTCTCTTCCATATTACTAGGGAACAATGACTTCTTACTCTATACAAACACTTAGTAAAATTGGTATTTATATTATACTACTTATGTAGGGAGGTAAGATCCTCTCAAAGTTAAGATAAAAAAAAAGTGATTTGGTCATAGAGTGCCATTATAAGGAACCATAATTACAGATGAGAAATTTCATTCATTAAACTTATAACTCAAGAGTGGTGGCTAGTTAATAGTTTTTATCATCTTCTATCAATAAGATAGTATTCATTTCCAGAAATGTCTTGGAGAAGATGGCCCATAATATCTGGGTGAGGCATGAGCCAACTATGAAGGCCCTTAGCAGCATGGCATCTATATTTCTGCTCAGAAGAATGCAGACCTGGAAAACAGTCCTCCAGGGTAGCCACTTTTTACTTACAGTCAAGCTCCAACAACTTTTCTGTTGGAAAACTTTATAGGAACCACACCAAAACACCCATTTTTTATATCCTTGCCTAAATTTACTGCTACATGTTTCTGTTTCTGTGAGGTCCATAAATGTCACAAAATATGCTTCTCAGCATGATAGTCAAAGACTTGCTCTTGTCGACTTAAGATGCCACATAGTTTGAAGAGATATAATTCACCCTTGGGGTTTATTTTGTGAGACTGGCCTATTGTGCATCTTAAAATCTGTAGAAATAGCTTGCCTGTGGTTTTGAAATAAGAACAAATGGAGAACTCTTGCCCTTGTGATTTTATTTAATGTTTAGAAAAGTTCAAGTTTAATCTAGTAATTTAGAATGTATACATTTGACTGCCTATATTTATGAAATTACAATTCTTTAGTGGTAGTTGAAAATTCTAAACACTTGTGTGGTTTTTATTGTTCAGGGTCAGACATGTTGGCAGCAGTACCTGACAGGGTCAAAGTAGTCTAGAAAATGGTTCAAAGAAAGGACTTTTACTGAATCTCAGGAGTGGTTCAACCTGTAGCAACTTTTTTTTTTTTTTTAAATCTTTACCAACTAGTTAATTTCCAAAGAGTTATTTCAGATGAGCAATTCTCAAAGTACGTTGCCTGGAACAGCAGCATTAGCAACACCGGTGAACTTGTTAGAAATGTATGTCTGGGCCTCATCCCAGAGCCTGTATTTCAATAAGCTTTCCAGGTGATTCTGATATACAACAAAAATATGAGAACCATTGTTTTTGACTGTCATAGTCATTGTGATTTTTTTTTTCTGCCTGATTTGATGGTTGTTGTCTCTGATGCTATAAAAAGCAGATGGTTTTTACTAAGAAGAAAATATTCTTTGCTCAGAAGCATGCTTCCTTATCTTCTTTTTTTAAAAAAAATATATTTTATTGATTTTTTACAGAGGAAGGGAGAGGGATAGAGACTTAGAAACATCGATCAGCTGCCTCCTGCACACCCCCTATTGGGAATGTGCCCGCAACCAAGGTACATGCCCTTGACCAGAATCGAACCTGGGACCCTTCAATCTGTAGGCTGACGCTCTAGCTACTGAGCCAAACCGGTTAGGGCTTCCTTATCTTCTTTATAATATGAGGTCTACATTCACTGCCACATTTTTAAATGTCCTAGAATAAATAGTCATAACTGAGCTCTGTTTTCAACCTAGTAAAAATTTTTTAACATTACTATTTCTCTGATTCTTATCATAGATGTTCTAAGTAATTTTTGAACTAAAGTATTAAGATTGCAAGCATAACTATCACAATAAAAAATGTGTATCTTGAAATTGACAACTGATTTACAAAGAACATTTCACTAAGTCATCATTTGTGTTATTTCTTCCTTTCACAAAATAATAATGCTTGCATTAAGACTCTAGCTACCTTGCTACCTTCACTCCAGCAGAAAGGTGCTCGGTTTTCAAGGAAAAGTGGACGGTGAGACCCATCTCACTAGCTGCATGTCTGGGCCTCTAGTTAACCAAAAGTTCCATATTGTTTTTTTCATGCATATGTATAGTTTAATGCCAGCCTTTTGAATGGTTCATTTTAAAACATCCTGTTGGTCTCCCATGTCGTATTTTTCACTAGCCTGTAGGGAAGAGTTTTATTTTGTTTTATATCACACTCTTAAAAAATATACAAGTATTTATAAGCTCAGGTCAACCTAACTGGTTAATTTGGTCCTAAATATGAATTCTGATCAAGGTTGCTTATAAATTCACATTTTTGGGTTCACTTTGAGATATATGGAAAAATTTAAAGAGAAGTAGTAAAGCTATTCAAAGATTTGTTTAAAGGGAGCATCCACTAAAAACTGGAAGATAGTATGTATGATAGTATCAGAAATAAGAACCTTGTGGTGGCTGTGTCTATTCAGGGGAGCTTTATAAACAGAAACTGCTATGGTTTTATTCTATACTAGAGGCCTAGTGCACAAAATTCATGCACTCAGGAGGCCCCTCAGCCCAGCCTGCACCCTCTCACAGTCCGGGAGCCCTTGGGGGATGTCCAACTGACGGCTTAGTGCTTCCGGCGGGAGAGGCTCCTGCCACTGCTGCTACACTCGCCAACCGTGAACCTGGCTTCTGGCTGAGTGGCGCACTGACCACCGGGGGGCATTCTTCTGAGCAGAAATATAGATGCCATGCTGCTAAGGGCCTTCATAGTTGGCTCATGCCTCACCCAGATATTATGGGCCATCTTCTCCAAGACATTTCTGGAAATGAATACTATCTTATTGATAGAAGATGATAAAAACCATTAACTAAACACCACTCTTGAGTTATAAGTTTAATGAATGAAATTTCTCATCTGTAAAATTTTTTCTCCTTAACAGTACTGAAGAGTTCCTTTAAGTTTTTGCTATATTGTATTTGTAAATTCTTGCTTATGAGTTATAAGTACTAAGTAATATTTACTTTTCTTTTTTATACTCACCTGAGGATATGTTTATTGATTTTAGAGAGGAAGGGAGGATGAGGGGGGAGAGAGAGAGAGAGAGAGAGAGAGTGAGAGAGAGAGAGAGAGAGAGAGAGAGAGAGATACATGGATTGGTTGCCTTGTGTACACAGCCCAATTGAGGACTGAACCCACAACTTAGTAAGTGTCCTGACTGGGAGTCAAACCCGCAACCTTTTGATGTACAGGAGGATGCTCCAACCAACTGAGCCATGCAGCCAGGGCATTAGTATTTACTTTTTACATGTGCAGTTTTAGTATGTTAAACAGAATAGATTCTATTCTATGAATTCTATGCAGAATACTTTATTCTAAAATTAAAGAATTCGCTAGTTGAACAATATTGTTCTTGGCTTGTTATAAAAAACACAATGAAGAATCAAAAGGCTCTTGTATTTTGCAACTCCATTCTAAAGATTCAGTGGAACTTAAAATGTCTAGAAGCATGCATCTTTGTGTAATGATACCTTTGGAACATTATGAAGTAGTTTTTCAAAGATGGAGAGGGAATATCCTATATAATAAAAGCCTAGGTGGCGTCACTTGTGACGTCATCACAAGATGGCTGCCTTTAAGCCATCACAAGATGGCCGCCACAAGATGGCCGGCAGGGGAGGGCAGTTGGGGGCCATCAGGCTGGCAGGGGCAGGCAGTTGGGAGCCATCAGGCCAGCAGGGGAGGGCAGTTGGGGGTGACCAAGCCTGCAGGGGAGGGCAGTTAGGGGCGATCAGGCCGGCAGGGGAGGGCAGTTGGGGGCAATTGGGCCAGCAGGGAAGCGGTTAGGGGTGATCAGGCTGGCAAGCAGAAGCGGTTAGGGGTAATCAGGCAGGCAGGCAGGCAAGTGGTTAGGAGCCAGCAGTCCCGGATTGTGAGAGGAATGTCTGACTGCAGGTTTAGGCCTGATCCCTGTGGGCCTCGGACATCCCAGATTGGAGAGGGTGCAGGCTGGGCTGAGGGACACAGCCCCATGCATGAATTTCGTGCACCGGGCCTCTAGTTATAAGATATTGGCACAGTTCTTTTTCATATAGCTTTAAGTCTAACTATGCCATGCCTCATAGTCTAAAATGACAGTTCTCAAACTAAGGCAATTTTGTCCCTGGGGGACATTTGGGAATGTTTGGAGTCATTTTTAATTGTCACAATGGGAGGGTGCTACTCACAGGGATGCTGCTGAACATCATACCATGCACAGGACAACCCCCACAACTAAGCTCTACCCAGCCCAAAATGTCACTAGTGCTGCTGCCTGAGAAACAGCTGAGAGAAGATATTAACAACAAGGAGACATGATGTGAAAGTAACATAGCCAGCCTGACCATCCTGGTAAACTTCTATTTTCTTATGTTATTATTTATAAAAAGTTCACTTCCTAGAGAACTTTTTGTGACAGTCACATTAATAAAATCAAACTATAGTGTCACCTAGGCTTCAAGCATGCACAAATTAGGGTGCAGAGGCCAAGCTACAAGGAGATCTCATCTCCAAACCAAAGAATCTTCGTAAGTTGTTAACCCTTAAGCTATTTCCAGAGAGATCTTTCTACACAAATGTACATGGAAGATCAGGGGTACCAAATACAATCAGACTCTTTTAAGAGGCTGGCATTGAGAGGAAAGAGTCAAGTCCACCCAAAAGAATGACACCAGAATTTAACAGAATATTATTAGGTTTCCAAGGACTTATACTAACCATCAGAATATCTGTTGGATAATAATAAATGGTGATATGTAACCTGTTTTATGTGAAAGGTGATCCACTATTCTCCACCTTTATTGCTGATAAATGAAGTCTTTTTAATTGCATCAGTGTAGATTAAGATTACGTAGAAGATAGGCAGGGACTGTGAAAAATGTCAGGCTATAAATTGTACTGAAGAACCTTGACAATGTTGAGACCAGAAAAAGGATTGTTGGGCGGCTCAGGTAAAGCTACATCTGGAGAGAGAGGATTACGGACAATGGAAGGGGTTTGAAGTCTTGCAATCATTTTTCTAAAATTAGGGAGCATAAATGAAGGGCTAGACTATCAGCAAAACTAATGGAGATAACACTGGCTGTTGACAGAGCCTAAACAATGCCTTCCTCATAAAAGAGGCTCATTAGACATTTCCTGAATAAACAAATGAATAATGACAGAAATACGAGACCCTATCTTTTGCAAACACAGACCTAAAACCAATTTGTATACTAAGTTCATACTTTAGGATACTGGTAAGAGCCAGTTTCAAATGGATTGTTTTGTTAACCATGATAGGAAAGCATACATATGTATTCCAAAATAGGGCCACGCAAGAAAATTCAGTCCATGCCTTATCTGGGTAATAAGTGACTGGTGAAAAATATAACATTCCATATCTATTCTTACAAACCTACCAGATCCAATACAAATAAAGAACCAGCTGATACTGCCCAAGAAATGACATCAGTTCTAATTATTTCTGAACCCATATATGTCTCCTGCCACCTCAGTTGCTTCTTGCCAGTGGAGGAATAGGACAAAACACCAATCTTTCAAAACCTAACTGGTTTCATCCTCTCTAGGGCTGGCAGGAGAAGATTTAAGTTAGAATTATCTCTGTCTGTATTACCCATGGCGCTAACAGATTGCTGGGTTCCATCTCTCACTATAGAATTGTCCAGGAGTATGTCCAGGAATCTGCATTTTATTATGTTCCTTGGGCATTTTAAAAAATGTTGTTAAAAACATGTTTTTATTGATTTCAGAGAGAGAAAAGGAGAGGAAGAGAGAGATGGAAACATCAATGATGAAAGAGAATCATCGATCGGCTGTCTCCTACCCAACCCCTACTGGGGATCAAGCCCACAACCCAGGCATGTGTCCTGACCAGGAATGAAACCGTGACTTCCTGGTTCATGGTCAATGCTCAACCACTGAGCCACACCAGCTGGGCTCCTTGGGTATTTTTGACAAAACCCTTTGTAGAAACATAGTCTGCTCAGTTAGAACTCTGAAGTTATAAAAAATAGTTTTAAAAAATAAACTGATGAACAAAATAGGTCCAGAGGCATGGAAGCATGGAAGAGACTGTTGAATCTTAGAGGGAAGGCAGGGGTGGGTGGGAAGAGATCAATCAAAGAACTTCTATGTATATATGCATAACCTATGAATATAGACAATAGTATGGTGAAGACCTGGATTGGGAGTGGGCTACAAGGGGGGTCAATAAGGAAAAAAAAAGAAGATATATGTAATGCTTTCAACAACAAATATTTAAAAAATAATTTCCCCCTCTAAGATAGCTTATTTCAGCAGAAGGATGAAGTAAAGGTTAAAGGAGACAGAAAAACCAAGGTCGACACTAATTTTGTGATGCATTTAACTTCTCACCTGGTGGATTCTGAGTTGCTTGATCCATCTCCTTCAAGCTCCTACTCTGTTTCTCAAAATACTATGGGAATCTTTGATATAGATTACATTACACCATATGTAAGTTCATTATATTTTAATAAAATAAAAAAACAATACATCAACATCTGTTTTATTTTGTGTGAGGTTTTTTAAAATAATGAAAACCTGATTTTTATTTTAGGTTACAATAAGAGTAATGAGCCACAGAAATTGTAAAATGGCAGTAACTTCCCCAATCTGGATTTTATCATGGGATTGATTTTTGTTCTGAAATGTGAATATAGATATCTAATATTTTGGGAATTCATAATCTCATATAAAATAATACAACCCCACAATGAAGAGAAAATCAGAAGGATTTGAAAGCTTCTCATTCTTTAACCTTAAAAATAGTTTTAATAACTAGAATTAATATTTATTACATCTATCAAAAAATAAAAACAATCTATTTTTTGCTGACAGGATAAATTTTTTTTTTATTTTTCATGTATTATAAAACAATTCTTCTGTAAAGTGACAACATAAACATCACTTTAAATGCAACCAAGGACAAGAAACTTCAAAGGCAATATTTGTATAATCAATCAGTCAACAAATATTTACTAAGCAACTAGATAGTAAATTAAAGGTGGTCACAAATGCTTTGCCATTTTCCTGTCAAGAGGTGTTGGTATTGCAGTGAAGAAGTCTGCTCTAGATCGCTGGATGCTGAGAAGACCTGGGAGCCAGGCCTTGGAAGAGAAGGGGCTATTTTTATGTTTCAGCCTCAGCTGAACACTCAGATGAATGTTGCCACAAGAGAGCTTGGCCATACCATGTGGAAGAGAAGAGCCACTTAGCTGAGCCCAGCCAATAAATAATAAATTGTTGTTTTAAACCACTACATTATGAGTGGTGTGCTTTGCAGCAATAGGGATCCAAAACAATTATCCTATCTAATAATAGACAAACACGGTAATTGACCGTACCTTCGCTACGCCTCCCATTGGCTAATCAGCGAGATATGCAAATTAACCCAACCAAGATGGCAGCCGGCAGCCACGCAGCTAAAGCGAGCAGGAGGCTTGCTTGCTCCAGTCATGGAGGAAGCCAAGGTTCCCCGCCTGCCGCGGCCTGGCTCTGAGCTCCGAAAGCAACAAAGTTTCAATTATAGAAGCTAAACAAACCCCAGATACCTGCTTTCAGCAGGCCGTGGCCACAGAGCTGGAGCGAGCAGGAGCCTGGCTCTTAGCTCCAGTGACGGCAACAAAGTTTCAATTATAGAAGGTAAATAAATCCCAGAATAAAAAAAAGAAAAGAAAAAAAGGAGAGACTGGGAGCTTCAGTTGCCGGCCAGCCTGAAAATGGCCCTCAGTCCCTCACCCAGGCTGGCCAGGCACCCCAGTGGGGACCCCCACCCTGAAGGGGGTGTGGCCAGCCTGAAAACAGCCATCAGCCCCTCATCCAGGCTGGCCAGGCACCCAAGCGGGACCCCCACCCTGATCCGGGACACCCTTCAGGGCAAACCAGCCGGCCCCCACCTGTGCACCAGGCCTCTATACTATATAGTAAAAGGGTAATATGCAAACTGACCCTAATAGCAGAAAGACTGGGAATGACTGGTCACTATGACACACACTGACCATCAGGGGACAGACGCTCAATGCAGGAGCTGCCCTCTGGTGGTCAGTGCGCTCCCACATGGGGGAGCTCTGCTCAGCCACAAGCCAGGCTGATGGCTGCCAGTACAGCAGTGGTGGTGGGAGCCTCTCCTACCTCCTCAGCAGCGCTAAGGATGTCCGACTGCAGCTTAGGTCTGCTCCCCGCTGGCAAGTGGACATCCCCTGAGGGCTGCCGGGCTGCCAGAGGGATGTCTGATTGCCAGCTTAGGCCCAATCCCCCGGGGAGCAGGCCTAAGCCAGCAGGTGGTCATCCCCCGAGGGGTCCCAGACTGCGAGAGGGCACAGGCCGGGCTGAGGGTCCCCCTTCCCCCGAGTACACAAATTTTTGAGCACTGGGCCTCTATTAGTAGATTAATACTAATCTACTCTTAGTATTAGTCCACTTTAGTCTATATATATAAAAGGCTAAGTGTCCGTCTGTCTGACTGGTAGCTATGATGTGCACTGACCACCAAGGGGCAAGCGCTCAACGCAGGAGCTGCCATGATGCGCACTGGCCATTTAAAAATAAATGGCACCATGGACCTGGTGCCGACATACCAACACTCAGCTTCCTCCAAGTGAAACACAGGCCCCGCCACCAGCCAGGTTCGAAACCCCATCAAATTGCAGCCAATGCTGTCAAGACCCCATGGCGCAAAATGCGGCCCACAGCCCAGCCCGGAAACAGTGGCTATGGGCACCGGGTAATGATGTCATATAGCAACGCCCGGCTTCCTATCCCTAGCAACTAGCATCCTTGGAGTTTCTTCAGCCCAGGAACCTGACTTGCTTTATAGCCAGTGCAAACATTTTACAGTTTAACCAAATGTTTCTGAAGTGTTTTCCCATGCCTCATCTCATTTGATCCTCACAGAAGTCTTGGAGTAGGTAGATAGGAGACTCGGTAGAATCCTATTTTCTTTTCATTAGCAAGACATGAATAGTGATATTAAAATATTTCTTCTAATGAATTTCCTTTCAATGTTCACGAATCCATGCACCGGGACACTAGTATGTTATATTAGTCACTGTTTTAAGTCTTAGAATTAAAATTAGTCCACTGTTGGCTAAAATACAAATAGGTTAATATTAAAATTGTATTTCTGATGGGAGTTTCATTTCAATAAGAACTGTTATTTTCTCTCCTATATACTTTGAGAAGTTCACTTATTTTCTCTTTCTTTAGTTGTTCCGATTGAAAAGTGAGACTAAATATATTTCTATCAATATAATGTTCATCTAAAATGCTGAGATGAATTATCAAACCAGTATGTACTATTATCTTTAAACAAGCCCCATTCTAAGTTATAGACAGAATAACTCAATACTTAGTATAATTAATAATCTTTTAGCTGGCAATTATAATATTGACATTCTATTTTAGAGTTTGAATAACTGAAATTGGGTCTTCCCAATCTGTATCTTAACAATTTCTTATTATTCTTAGTGAACTTATTTCATTCTGTGTTAATTACATTCCAAGTTAACTCTCTGGGAGGAAGGTTATCTTTTAATTCTTCTACCTGGAATGTTATTCTTTTCCCTTCTCCATTTGCCTAAATTTTCTTTATTTTAAATACACACTGACTTGTATTAGTTTTTTATGCTATAAACTTCTTAAAGGCTGAATACAGCCATGGCCTAGCAGCTAAACACCTACTTGTTGTTTAACTGCTTTCATGTTTTGAATATGGTTGCTGCCCTGAAACATACTAAGCAAGGTGCAACACATCCACTTTTTAGAATCTAAGAGAGAGACAACTATGGTCCTTTCCCAAATCTACTCCTGAAAAATGCAACACATCACTGTGTGGGGGCTCACAAGGATAATGGCACAGTCTCAGCATGATGGTGTGTTGCCATTTGCTCCTATGAACCTATAAACCTATGAACAATGTGTGAATGTCTGGTTTTCCCAAGGCCTTTACATGCCAAATAAGAGCTATCCCAGCATACACTCTTCCTTAAAAGGACAAAACTTTCATAACACAGCTGTCTGTGACCTTGGGAGACCTCACCAGAATTTGCAAACAAGCTTATGTAAGCATACCCTGGCCAGTCTTGCACTAAAAGGCCTAAGTAAATGATAGTTCTGATTTCTCATGTGGAACAGCAAAGGGTCTTCCGGGAAGAGGCATCTCCTGTCTGAACCATAATTTAAAAAGCACCCTTTGTCTGTATTGTATTCGTAACTATATAGGACACAATGTTGGATAAGAAACAATAGCAGAGCTGTAAAACATTAAGTCTGCATAACCGTCTCATGAAACAACCTTATTAATGATCTGGAAACTTGAGTGGATGTTACATTAATAAGTTCCTTGGATAGTAATAAATGTAGAGATGGTGGGAAAGACAGGTGAGGCCAAACATTAACGAATCCATGGAGATTACAAATATAGACAGTAAAGTAAGTACATCATGAGTTCAGTCTGGCAGAATACAATGAAGTACAAGCATCCAGAAAAAACTAACTCAGAAGATTGACATTCACTGTGGGGATAATACCTCAAAAGCATGTCATAAGCAACTGGATGCATATTGTAACCTACAGAACAGACAGGATTTTGTAATGTAACAGCAATAGTAAAACATAAAGTATATCTCAAGCTGCCCATCAGAGGGCTTCAGCAAATGCTGATAGTAGTTTAAAAACAAAACAAAACATAAAGTAATGAAAACTCAGTTTTTGGTCCAAGAGTGTGGACATCTGGACTTCTGCTTTGGATTTAAACCTTTTTCAGAAAGACAAAAAGCACCTAAGAGACCTTTAGAGGGAACATTTCTTACAGAAATAGGCATATGATGACAGGTTAAAAGAATGAAACAAAAAACTCCACTAAGCAATGACAAAAAGAGGTATTTAACTCTGATCAAATTGTTTACATTTTAAGGGTTTTCCAGGCAAGATAATAAACAAATATATTTTTTAGTTACACATATGGCAGATGAAAAGGAGAATTTACAAGAAGCATCAGCCACGAAACCATGGAATTGAAAGAAGTTTCACAATCATGGAATTTTAGAGGATGGATCTTAGAGATGATCTAGTTTGGTGTCTTCACAGGGAGGTCTGAGGGCCACCTATCTTAGAATTGCCTGGAGAGCTCATTCAAAATGAAGCTTTCTGGCCGGCCAGAGAGGCTCAGTTGGTTGAGCATTGTCCTGTGTTTGGGAAGGTGGCCAGTTCAATTCCAGGTCAGGGCACATACCTGTGTTGTGGGTTCACCCCAGGTTGGGGCGCATGTGGAAGACAACGGATCGATGTTTCTCATTCTTTCTCTCTTCCCCTCTCTAAGCACCTCCTTGGGTGAGGTTTAAAAAACAAGCTTTCTCAGTGCTACTCAGCCGTCCTGGATCCTAATGTCCAAGGGGACTGGTCTGGGAAGCATGCAGAGATTAAGAGCCTCTTCCTATTGATAAGTAAAACAAGGCCCAGAGAGGGAAGCTGTGCAGGGTCAGGGACTAGTAAGTCCTGGTTCTTGGTCCAAGGTTGCTACCATCATGCTGGGATGAAACTCTCCCCAAATCTACAAATGGCTTTTATTATTATAATACCATGCCTTTTTTTTTTTTTGAGAATTTAATTGATATTCTAGATGCTGCTTCCTTTAATACTTGGGTAACAAAGGAGGGGAGATGAAAGAAAATACAGAACAAAATCTGGGGTAGGGAACAGGAAAAACTCTTCTGGTCAGAAATGACTAGCCTTTGATTAATATAACATATTTAAATGCATGAAGTTTAAACACTGTCTGAACAGAAAGGCCTTTAGTCCTTATCTCCCATCCATCAAACATACACTTATAAGAAAAAAAAAAAAAAAGAGAAACTAGCCCTAAAAGGATCCTGAGGTTAATAAGTAGGTTTGGCTCAATCCCATGGGCCCTGTGTAGGTTCATCTTGAAAGAGGGAAGAGGTGATTTTAGGAATGGCCATGCCTCCCCTTGGGCCTACCTCTGAATCTGCCATCTTGCAAGAGATGGGCATGAGATGGGTAAATGGAAATGTTCCCTCTGGGCCACCACAAAGGGATGGCACCGTGAGGATCCACTCTCCGAATCCTAAATTACTTCTAAGCAGTGAAAGACAGAACCACACAACCGTCTGTACTCAAAGGTTTTTCTTATAGTTCTCAATCTTCACAGGTATTGTTTCAACAACTTAAGAACTGTCAGCCAGGGTTTTAAAGATTAAACAAACCTCTTATCTTCCTTACCCCATATTTGTGTGGCTGTTTTAGAATTTTATCACCTTTTATATTCCCTGATTTATAATGGCTTTTCACTTTAGGAAAAGCAATCATTTTAAAACATATAATAAAGGTACTATAAAAAGAGAACATGGAAAAGGAAGAGAAATTCAAATAATAAATTTTGGTAATTCCTAACATCTTAGCTTCCTAAAAAATATGAAATCTCTGTCTTGTTATCATAAGCCTATGGGGTGAAGGACATAGAGGTGAGAAGCAGATTGTGACTTGTCTTCCTAACTATTTCTGTGGCAGCAACTAGCACATGGGTGGGCAAACTTTTTGACTCGCGGGCCACAATGGGTTCTTAAACTGGACCGGAGGGCCGGAACAAAAGCATGATGGAGTGTTTGTGTGAACTAATATAAATTCAAAGTAAACATCATTACATAAAAGGGTACGGTCTTTTTTTTTTTTTAGTTTTATTCATTTCAAACGGGCCGGATCCGGCCCGCGGGCTGTAGTTTGCCCACGGCTGAACTAGCATGTCCTGGATAGCTCTCCCATCTCATTAGGGGTTTTTTATTTGAAAAGCAATCATGTTGCACTAAAATGCTCTCTTTTATCCAGGGTTGGCCAGGGAATGTCTCAGTTTGGCCATTTCCAGTTTGACAATTTATAATCTTGTAAGGGGAATCTGGGTTTGCCTCCAAGTCAAACCAAAACAAAAGAGAACATAGATCAATAAAGTAAATTATAAAAAATGATAACAGGTTAAAATAGCCTTATGTTAGTATAGCTTTATAATAAAAATCATTATGATAAAACAGAATATTTTTTTGATATATATGAAAATGAGATGATTAAAAAACAAACAGCCTGGCTGGCATGGCTCAGTGGTTGAGCATTAACCTATGAACCAGGAGGTCACGGTTCGATTCCTGGTCAGGACACATGCCTGGGTTGTGGACTTGATCCCCAGTGTGGGGCGTGCAGACTGCAGCTGATCAATGATTCTTTCTTATCACTGATGTTTCTATTTCTCTCTCCCTCTCTCTCTCCCTTCCTCTCTGAAATCAATAAAAATATATTTAGGAAACAGATTTCAAAGAACAAGATAATTAATGCTAAGGAAGAAGCCCCCTGATTCTTATATAGGTACAACTGCCATCTTGTCTGTTCCCAGAGTGCAGGGAGCAGATTCAGTAGCAGAAGTGCTGACCTTTCATTTGGAAGCAGCCTTGGGAGAGCGGCAAAGTCTCTCCACAGCCTGCCTGGAGGGCCCAGGGGGGCTTTCCGATTCAGAGCTCCTCTGCAAGATAAACAGCTCCGGATTCTTCTTTAATGACAACAGCATATCAGCTCGTTTTGAGGTCAGAGCATATATAAACAGGATCTGCCTCATATTTTCCAGTTGTGGAGGAGGAAAGGCAAGGGAAAAAAGGCTCCCACAAACCTTTTCCTGCAGTTAATTGTGGAAGACGACTTGCTTTGACTCACATGCAAGACTTAAAAAAGGAGAGTAGAACCACAGTGTGCTAAATGTCCCAGAAAGGAAGCAGGAAAAGCATTACTTCCTCTGTGTATGAGAACATCAATGGGTAATCAAAGGGAGAAAGGTAATGCTGAACTCCAGAGTTTTAAAAGAAAAGGGATGCAAGCTTCAGAAGAATAAATGAGTAGGAAGGGCTCCTAATAAGTCTTTGTGGTGCCACAATCCACAGAGGCATCAAACGGGAGGTCTTGCCCAGCTTGAGCCCTGATCTTCACTGTGAGTGTTAAAGTGAACACCAGCTGTTATGTTAGTACGGAGACCAGCAGACTATTTCCCAGAATCCCTTGAGGTCAGTGCTTGGCACTGAACATTTCCTGGCTTTTGAGAAACTCTAAAAAAATGTGCCAAATACAGATATTTGCTCACAACATTCACTTTCTTGCACCCTGGTCCCAAATTCCTTATTTGGTTTTGGACTAAAGGTCAAAAAGAAGATTTGTTTTCTTGACCTAGGCCTAGAAGTTTCCCCTCACGCCTCCCTACTCCAATATTTTCCAGGAAGCTGCAGACAAAAGCTACTTTATTTGTATTTAAATGTGTACTTAAGTGATGTGAAAATTGTTTCATTTTGCTATAAGTCAGGGATCAGCAACCTATTTTTGCATCTTTCAGAACACTGAGTTGACAAAATCAGAGTCATGAGAAAAAAGTGGAAACGAGTTAAGACCACAGGTAGAGGAGAAACCAGGAATCCAGTCAGAGACAAGTCTTATCTGGGTCCCAAGCTTGAGTCAAGGGGAGCTCAAAATAATGTTCAAGTTTGAGTCTAGATCTGAAAATGCAGGGAACCACCTAGGGCAGGTGGTCACTGAGAAAATTATCTCCCATCAGTGCTAGGCACATTTCTTTCTCAAGTGAATTATCAATGGGTTTGTGGAAATAAGAGCTGAAGGATCTTGGCACACAAGATTTGAAGTTGCTAAGATCAGTGGACCTTTAATTCAGAGCTTACTACCTAGCGCTTTGTCCTAAAATATGGCCCATGCAACACTCAAGAGAGTGGTAAGTCCAACTGGCTCATTTGGAAGAATGACAGTCCTAAGACCATCAGAGATGCTTTATACTAATGTGCTAATTAATTAACTTTGCCACTGGGAAGAATGGCCCTATGAAACTTTGCAGATAAATTCTCAATAGTTCAGTTTCAGTCTGTGGATAAAGATATCAAATTATAACAATGTGATTAATTAGCTGATATGGCAAAGACCCCCTAAAGGCACCCGATTGCTAAGTTATTGGTTCACACCTGGGAAATAATGCAGTTGGGTTCCCAATGAGTGTGAACCTTGAGAGCATTAATCACCTCTCCAGACTGAAAATTGTCGCAGAGATTCTCTTTAGGTGGAAACCAAGAGCCAGTGGTAGCTAATAGGAAAAGACACCAGGGCAGGAAGAAGTGAATGACAACAGTTGAAGTCAAGAGGGAAAGCTGGACATCGATCATTTTGGGAGGAATAGTCATGGCCAGGTTAGGGCAATTTTGAAGCAGGGTGAGAGAAAGGCCTGACCATAGACCAAGAAAGATCTGTCCAAGGTCAGCCTCCATGTATGCTGGCCCATGCACATTAAAGATGGGCTTGGTTCTGGTTGGAATCAGGAGTATGAACTTACACCCTAGGCTTTTCTGAACTCCCTCTATGCCTTCCTCCAAGTAAGGTCTAGTGAATGCTTTGAAATCTGGGCAGGCTTAGAAAGCGTAAAAAAATATCCACTCTTCTCAGGTGGGGTACAGGCTAGAGCATGATGGGAAAAGTTGATAATCTTAGCAGTGACTAAATATCTGCTGAGGAAATTCTATCATAGGGAACAGGAGGTCAAGGCCCCTGTTCTGACTGTCTTCTTGACCAATAAATTTCTCCATTATATCCAGCTAGTTGTGTCCAAAATCAGGCTCTTAATTAAAAGATGGAGTGGGTGAGAGCAAATCAGAATAAAATCTATTTTCCCCTCATTTCCCCAACATGAATTGATAGTGATTATGTCTGAAATAGGGACATTATAAGGACTTGACATAAAAAAAAAGACTGGAAATGCTAGTCCAACCAATAAAAAGAATACCTTCTCTTTAAAAACAAATACACAAACCAAAGTTTCTTTTAATTAAAAAAGGCATTATTACACAGGAGAGAGTTTAACAAGGAAAATCACACACAGAGAAAACCACAACATTGCTGATAATCTTATAGGCAACCTTTGAGGTGTTTGGGACAGCCTCTTATTATAACCTCACACAGTCTCTTAAATTGATACAAGGTTAATCTTTAAATTATATATCTTGCAATGTATTTAGGTTGAAGCTAAAACTGATCAGGAGAGTAAAGCAATATTATTCAAAACTCTAGTCCTGAGAAAAAGAAGAGTATTCAAAAATCAGCACTAGTGTGAAAATGTATTTTTAATTCACTGGTTAGAAAAGAGCACACAATCATTTCCAATGTCTCTTATCAGTTTTACATTCTTTTAGTATTATGATGATCAACTTTCTTCAAAAACTTTCAAGGGAGTCAACAAACCTCTCCCTTCCTACCCCACAAAATAAAATCACACTAATTTCAATGTCTTAAAGCAACATTCAATGTTTCTCACATTAATGGGGTTCAGATCTATGCTCTGGCCATAACAGAGGTAAGCAGAGAGCATGTAGTATTAGCCATTTGGTAATAATTATCCAAAGCCATGGCCTTTTTTCTGCATACCTTATGGCAATGCCATGTGTGCATCCATAATCAAATGGTGTTAATTTTAATGCATGCGTTTTCTATTTGAGGATCAAACGGGTTAAAAATTGAGCTTGAAATGAAAAGGAAAAAATGAGATAAGTCTCCTAATGTACCATAGACTTGAATTGCCCTACCAAATCAGATTTTTAAAAAAAGTTTGCTGAAACGAGCTGGAATTCCTTTATAGCTTTAGAGCCTTCTATATCTCATGTCTAGGGCAGATATCATCTCCCTCTCATGGCAAATCCACGATTCCTCCTTATGTCCTCACAAATGGACTGGTTTGCTTACCCCCACCCCCCAATTCTGAAATTTCTGGCAGAAAAAAAGATCTGTCAAAACAGGTTACTTGTATTTTTATTGGTTCCTCCAGACCATGACGACATTTCCTGAAAGGCAGTGCCAGGAAACTATTAATGTCTGTGAAAAAGAAGTGCAAGTTCTTATGAGCATAAACTGTCTGGTGCCCCAGGAGACTGCAGCCTGAAGGAACCACTGGTCTTTACTGTGACACCGATTCAACTGGCTGCTATATCAGAGCTCCAAAATACCACTATTAGCGGAGCAGAGGAGAGTGCCTTTCCAAAAAGAAAGATCTGGGAGATACAAAAGACTTTTCCCTCCCTTTCTCTTAACCGATTTCTTGCCCAGAGTAGAGTAGCTGATGGCTGGCTCAGTTAAGGCTGTTCCACAAATCAGTTAATTCATTCAAGTAGTTATTCCCAAGCAGGAGGGATAAAAAGGCCTACACCTGGAAGAGGAGAGTGCCAGTGGCCTTCCCCACAAACAAGAAAGGATCCATTCTAACATCCAGGTGCAGAAAGAGAACTGTACCTTTTTAAAGGACCCCAGTGGTTCTGCTAATGCTAGAGCCACACTGAGCACTTGACACAGCTGATCTTGAAGCAGGAGCTTTACAGAAGACTAGAGGCTAAATTAACAAAACTTGTCTGAGGCACTGGACCTTTAGGATACTTCGACTATTATTAAGTGCCAAAATCATGTGGGTACTTGCTAGGCTCTGACTGGGTTTGTGGAGCAGAAAGGCAGCTAGCTCAATGCAGTGTTATATCCCTCTACTTCACAGCACCACCTGCCGGGTGAGAATGGAAAGAGCTGACTTTTGTTGGATTGATATATAACCTATGAATTCAAGGAAAGGAGAAATGTCTTCACTCTTTTCACTGTACACAGCACACTGAGAAACAGTGCTCTCCTTGATGGCAAGTTCACATAGAAGGACACAGCCCTGCTGCTTTGCTGCTCTCATAGTCACCCACAGACCAGTGATGAGTACTTCCTTTGTAATGTCCAAACAGGAAATAGGAGCATTAAAACCAAGACCATAAAATAGGGGCCTTACACGCAGAATAGCTACATGCCCATCACAGCAGACGGGTCATCTGAATTATAACCTTTAAAAGCTGGATGGCTTTCTCATTATATTTAAGAGAGCAATGTAAGTGTCCCTTCTAGATGAAGTTAATTCTATTCTCATAATTAACCCTCTTCAGAAAAACGTTTAATATCCAGCCCCAACATAAGAAGCACCTAAACTCTTGGCAGATAAAAAAAAAAGAAAAAAGAAAAAGAAAGAAAGAAAGGAAGGAAGAAAGAAAGAAAGAGGCTAAAGAAAGATTCGCTGTCACATAAACCACTAAGGTTCCCTGGAATGTTAAGAAGTTAGTCCATATCCTAAGCATTGTTTATTTAACCTTGAATCGATATGTTCATTTGTCCTTGTTTGAGAAGGAGATAAAGACCCAAAATGACTCATCAGAAATTCCTAGGCCAAAAGTGTTTCAGAATTTTTCAGATTTTAGAAATGTAAAATAGTATTTGTATTATGTAACACTTCCAGTGGGTCCTTGGGCAGCACCCACTAATCAAACATTAATATTCCTGCAGTAAGATGCATTCATACTCCCTAGGCCAGGTGGCTCAGTTGGTTTGAAAATTGTCCCCTATACCAAAAAGGTTGTGAGTTCGATTCCCTGTCAGGGCACATACTTGGTTGTGGATTTGATTCCCGATCAGGGCATGTTTCTCACATCAATGTTTCTTTCTCTCTCTCTCTCTCTCTCTCTCTCTCTCTCTCTCTCTCTCTCTCTTCCACATTTTCTCTCTCTAAAATCAATAAAAATATATCCTCGGGTGAGGATTAAAAAAAAGATATGTTCATACCAAATGGGCAAGGCCTCTAACTAGACTTGTATCAATTCAGGTCAGGTATTGATGTCAAAGGAGTTTGAATAAAACTTAAAAAACTTGTATTTTGGGGGATTTCAAAATTGAAGATAATGGGTAATGTAAGTCTTGATTTTAACAAAAAAGAGGCAAAGCAGTGACCAGTACTGGTTTTTTTAAGTGGCTGAAACACTGGTGGTTATCTTGGTTTTTGGATTTTGTGGAAGATAACATTTTTAGCCCTGGTTTTCTTTCTGATTGCATTGGGGTGAAATAGTGGTGGCAGTGGCAGTGAATGGGGAGTTCCAGGGTAGGTGGGAGGGAATCACTTATCATCCAATACCAACAAAGTTATAGCCCTATGTTATTACTTCTAGTTTTTCAATATTATAAATAATAGTGTGAAGAATGTCCTGGTAGCTAAATTTTGGTAATACGTCCCTTATGATTTCTTTGGGATAAATACCCTAAAATAAAATTGCTGGGTCAAAAGACACTACAATTCTGTCTCTCTGTCTGTCCATCCATTTGGATTTATGATCATATTGCAAAATTGCCTTAGAGGTAATTTATACTCCCAACAACAGTGTGCAAGAGCACCTATTTCCCTATATCTCCGTCAATGCCAGGTATGATCATTAACAAAATTTGCTAATCTGATATGCTAAAAATGGTATTTATTCAATTAAACATGCATTTCTCTGATCGTCTGGATTTTGATAGGCTCCATGTAATCTTCAACAATTTTATGAAGGAGTTACTTCTAATTCATCATTAAGGGTAGAACGAGGTCTGCCTCAGAGTTTATCCTCCTTCCACAACACCCTGTGAGACTTTGTGTTGCAGAGGAGCTTGAAACGGAGGTGCCTTGAGTCTTTGAAACATGAATTGACACAAAAGCACGAATGAGTTGTGGAGTGTGGGGCATCTTTGATTATATCTGTTTACTATACTCCCTTTCTGTATTATATACTAAACCTAGAGGCCTCCAGGTAGCCAATAAAGCCTCTTTGAAATAGCAGCCCACATGGCTTAAGGCATGGGTAGAGACCACAGGATTATATTTTAAATTACTATTCATCACCTACTCAGTGCACAATACATAGTTTTTAAACTAGTTAAACATTAATCAGTTTATTACCAAAACCAGTACAATATCAACTTGGATAGCATAGATAATCTGAATTTTAGGTGTTCCTCCCTCCCCATAAGGGCTTATGTTGACATTACATGAGCCTTATTTGAATAACATCTGCAAAATTCAGATGATCTGACAGCATTTTAGCTAAAGTGACTTTAGGTCAGACTTCATGTGCAAATCACTCACTTTTCTCAGTCATGTCTACCAATGGAGGAACAGGACAAGTTAGACCCAGGGATTTAGCAGACATTCTAATGGCCTTCACCCTGCTTATACATAAGACCTTCCCCAGGATGGCTAGTTCCTAATTTTCGAAGGTTTTCTTTCTATACTCTTATTTGCTGCAAGAGAGGGCCAAATAACTTGTGAAGATGCTGAGAAAGGGCAAGAAGAGAAAGAAAGGGTCAATATAATTCCATCTGAATAGGGATCCCCTAATTTAGGTCAACTGTGAGCACTGGAAATTTCCCTATTTCATAAGTGAAATTTGAAAATGTTGGCTAGGCCACCAAAGTACAAGGCTCCTGCATTTAATGTGACTGGTGCCCCAGGACTGTGAATCCTGGTGGCTCTGTGACAGATAACCTAGTCCCAGTCTAGGCTTGCTCTGCTGCATACAAAGCACACGTGAGCACGAAATCTGTGTGGCAAAGACATTTTCAGATGTCTCTCTGAAGAAGGCAAACGGATTTCTCTGGAAACAAAATATCCTGGGGGGGGGGGGGGGAGGGAACAACTTGGCTATAAATATAGCCACACAAAAATCTTTAAAGCGTGACCCAGGATGTCAGGAGTTGGTCCGGTCCTGGGTTGTTTAAGAAGCACAGCCTTCCACATATCCTTGCTTTAATCACCACTATCCATGACATCACCATCCAAACCACTTATTTAGTCTGTTTTCAAGCTCACCACATGGCAAATGACTGCCTACATAAACAAAACAATTCAGTTCTATAAGAATTCTTTGCAATTGAGACCCCTGGAGAGAGTAAAACGTATAATTGCCATCTAAAACATACTGAAATTTCTGTAAGTGGTTTTATAAATGAGTGATCGACTCTCATTAAAAGAAGAAGAAAAAAACACCCCACAAAGAGCTGTAGGAGGCATTTTGGAATTTTGCAGACATAGTAAAGAGAAATCATAATATCCCCCATCAGCAGTTAGCCAACAGAAACCCCAGTTTGAATTTAGCCACTGACAGGTAGGCAAGGTAAAATAGATGATAAAATCTGTGAGAATAAAGATTATGTCTGTAACTCCTTATATCTCTTACAGCAGTGGTTCTCAAACTTTAGTATGCGTTAGAATCAGGCTACTGGGCCCCACACCCAGTCTTTGACTTAGAAGGTCCAGGTGGGACCCAACAATTTGCATATCTAACCCCAAACCTGAATACGCAATGACATGCTGGTGGACTGATTAGGCATAGAAACCTAGGCCTTGGTGACATCAACTGACCATCTGATGATGACATGGCAAGGAAAACAAAAGCATCACCTGCACCTAAGCATCACAATAGTGACAGCCATCGAGTACTATGGCAGTGGTGAAATTATTCAAGTGAGTACCTTTTTAGATAGGCAGCAAGAGTAACATGAAAGGTAGAAAACTATAAAAGAAATCTTTAGGAAAATGTTTTCATGGTGGACAATAATTTCTAGGATGAGACAGCAAGGGACAGAATGAGTATGAATTATATAACATGGTTCAATAGAACTGGGATTGAATCTAGACTGCCATAATGTTAACAGAATGAGTTTTTGCAAAATTACTTAAATCTCTTCGACTCTTAGTTTCTTCACTTCTGACCTGAATGATAATACCTATCATGAGAACTGGAGTGGCCTGGGAACTGTGGTTTAGAACATTAGTTCTCAAAATTTGGCAGGCTTAAGAATAACCTGGAGATTCTTGTTAAAACATAAACACCCTTTAAAATACAGATCGCTGGGTCATACCCCCAGAGATTCAGAATCAGTGAGTCTGGGATAGAGCCTGGGTATCTGCATTTCTTTTGATGGTGTAGCCAGTTTTCAGACTATACTTTGAATAGCAATTTCAGCTGTCACTAAACATCACACCAAGTAGATTTCTCAATGCATGTCTCAATTACATCTCTTTCCATATTCTATCTTATGTCACCTCGACTCATTGTTTTCAACACTATCAGACTCACCCTAAAGCAAGAACTGTGTCTTGTTCCTCCTTATACTACACACTAGGGGCCCAGTGCACAAATTCGTGCACCTTGAAAGGAACTGTGGGCCTCGAGGCTGCGGTAGGCACAGGGGTGGGTCTCGGCCCATCCTCCGTGCCCCCGCCCAGCCCCTCCCGCTGTGGCCCCCGGTCATCTGTCTGCTGGCAGCCCCCCTCTTGCCGCTGCCGCTCCCACATGCTGATGGCACTGACCCTGCTCGCACCCGCTGAAGGCGCGAAGCAATTGGGGCCAGTGCCAGCAGCGGGTGCAAGCAGGGCCAGCGCCATTAGCGGGTGCGAATATCAGCTGCTGCCCCGATTGCCTCTCAGGAGCAGGGGGAGGTAGAGAAGCCCTCAGGGGCAATCAGGGCCAGCAGCTGCTGCTTGCACTCGCTGACAGTGCCAAGTGATCGGGGCCAGCGCCAGGCACTGGCAGCGGGTGTGGGCGGGGCTGGCACTGGCAGTGGGTGCGAGCGGTGGCTCTGGCACTGGCAGTAGGTGTGAGTGGCCTCAATCTTCCCTCAGAAGCAGGGCGAGGTGGAGAAGCCCTGAAGGGCGATTGGGGCCAGCAGCTGCCACTCACACCCGCTGACGGCGCCAAGCAATCGGGGCCAGTGCCGGCAGCAGGTGCAAGCACCAGGCAGGACCACAGTATGCGGAAGAAAGATTTTCAGTAACCACCAGAGCTTGCCCGATGACAGCGACCAGCACCCTGCCTTGGTCTGGTGCCCCCACTCACCTGCTCCACCATCCCACTGCAGCCGACGTCCGCTATGTTCCACGCACGCCCCCTGGTGGCCAGTGTACATCATAGCGAACGGTTGTTTGTTCGGCTGTTTGGTCTATTTGCATATTAGCCTTTTATTATATAGGACTAGAGGCCCTGTGCACGAAATTCGTGCACTGGGGATGGGTGGGGGGTCCCTTAGCCCAGCATGTGCCCTCTTGCAGTCCAGGACCCCTCCCTTGTTACTGCCAACTGCTTGCTGCTTCCTACCACTTAGCTTGCTGCTCCTTAGTGCTGCCACGAAGGCCTTGGGTCTGCTGGGTGCCGGGCCTGCGGGTTTGTGTCTCTGATACCCCCAGCAGCCCCAGCACCAAGGTGGCGGGCCTTGGGGCTGCTGGGTACAGGCCCCCCGTTGCGTGTTTGTGTCTTCTATCAGGCCCCCAGCAGCCCCAGCAGCCCCAGCACCACCTAAATAACTTAAGGGAAACTTTATTTAGTCTTCTTTTAAAAGCAATCTAGTTTAAAAATGAGTTGCAGTTAAGACAGAACAAAGAACATGGTACCTAAGAGTGAGATAGACTGACAGAGGAGAGGCTGGGGCTTACATGCCAACTGTTCTACACCTGGGAAATGATGTAAAATCGGTTTCTTTAGTTTTCTGCTTAATGGTCTTCTCCAGCACTGAGGTCAGAGGACCGCCTTCCAGCCCGTAGGCTGCTTCTCAGAGTCGAAAATTTCGCCATAGGCCTCTGCCTAGGACAGGACCTCTGCACCCCCAGGGTGCATAAACACACAGGGCTTCCATCAGGCTCTGCTGATCCCAGGCCGGGAGGCCTCTTGGCTCCCCTGATCCCGGGGCGGGGAGGCCTCTCGGCTCCCCTGATCCCGGGGCCCGGAGGCCTCTTGGCTCCACTGATCCCGGGGCCCTGAGGCCTCTCGGCTCCGCTGATCCCCGGGCAGTGAGGCCTCTCTGCTCTGCGGCTTCAGGGCTGTTTGGCTTCGCTCTACCGCTTGGAGCCTGAGTATGCAGATTAACCGCCATCTTTTAGCTTCTATAATTGAAACATTTTATCTTTTGGAGCTTTTGCTTCAGGAGCTCAGAGCCCCGCAGCTGCAGGCGGGAACCTTGGTTTCCTCTATCACTGGGGCAACCAAGCATCCTGTTCTCAGCTGCTTGGCTGCCTGCTGCCATCTTGGCTGACAGTTAATTTGCATATACTCACTGATTAGCCAATGAAAAGGGTAGCGGTCGTACGCTAATTACCATGTTTCTCTTTTATTAGTGTAGATAATGTCTAGCACAGTGTGCTATGCACATGTGTGTATGTGTATAGCATATGTTGGTGGGTTGATATGTACAGCATATATGAGCAGCAACAGGAATATGTTTGTTTATTTATTTAGGTTCTTTTTGCTCAAATTTGCTCTCTATCAATTAATTCACTATGTGAAAATCTAACTGCTGAATTTATTTAACATTTAGCTGTTTGGCAAAATCAGTCTTAGATAGCAACACAGAAGTTATTAAAATTGTTCCTAAGTATGAGCATGATTTGCCAACATGCCCTCAATGAATCTGAGGCTAAAGAAAATCAGCAAGTGAAAATCATAAGTTCCATTAGGACTATGCATTTTCCAAGCCCTCTGCCAGAGTCTCCCTTCCTCCACTCCAGGGCCTTCGGTCCCCTAGAGAGCTATAGGGTTTTTAAGTTCTCTGTATTTAATATTGGGCTGCATTTGTTAAAAGCTAAAGAATGAAAACTGGTTTATATCATAAATTCCATTAAGTTACAGCACACAATCCAGCATGGTTCAGACAAACACACATGCCAGTCCCACATCTGATGAGTGGTTTTAAGGAAAAAAAAAATAGTGTGTGTGTGTGTGTGTATGGGGGGTGGGGGAGAGATAGTTGGAAAAAGAGAACAGTGGGGCTGGGGAGCGGGTGACAAATTTATCCTTTAAGATACACAGGAAATACTCAGAGATTTTGTCTATTTAGTAAATTAAACTGCAAAGTACAAGCTTATATAATGTTTACTTTGATACATCCTCGGTCTCCCCAATTCACCACATCCCAAATACATGCTCACAAAATCCAACTGTAGAAGGAAAGAGAGCCCTGGAAGGTTTACGGCAGACTCAAATGCACTTCCAAAATCTCTTCTTCTGGGATCTCTGAGTCAGAAGCAATGAAACAAAACCAAAATAAAATAAAACAAGCACTCTTCTGCCTGCTTCTAGAAGGTTCAGAAAGTTGAGCTTTGAGAGGACTGAAAGCAGCTTTTCCAGCCTTAGGTGTGAGCGTTTAGTACTGGCAATGGTTATGCTTGACAGTATTTATTTGTAATAGTCTAGGGGGCAGAGACGGTGAGAGATTTTAATGTCTGATTAGGAATGAAGCCTACTTCAAATAACAGGATAAGTCAGTTTACCTCTTTAACTGGAGCTCTCTTTACAGAGAGAAGAAACAAATGCTTTTAAAAATTAGTTATCCACTGTGCTCTGAAGTCCAGAGTTCTGGTGAGATTTTATGCAAGTGACCTTGCAACTTATAAAACAAACAAACAAAAATACAAAACTAGCTAATCAAGTTTTCTTTTTTCTAAAATATATTTTTATTGATTTCAGAGAGGAAGGGAGAGGAAGAGAGATAGAAACATTAATGATGAGAGAACCATTGATCATTTTTTTTTAAAATAAAAAGTCAAGCTCCCAAATTAGAATAATCCTTAAGTTAAAGACTATCAAAGCCTAGATAAGAAAATATTCATCTCTGCATATTAGTTGCTAATTGTTCAGGGTGGGGTAGAAGCTCAAGAGTTTTTAAGTTTGGTTTATGGAACACTTTTAAAATAGTTTACACACACACACACACACACACACACATTCACCCAGAGAATATTAAGGTTGTCATTCTTTGAATTATAGTAATAAGCTATTCATATAATCTATAATAATAAAAGGCTAATATGCTCATTAGACCGGACAGCCGAATGACCTTCCGGGCGTCCGTCCGGATGAAGCTATGGTGGCGGGGGCTGAGGCAGAGGTGGTTAGGGGAGATCAGGCAGGCAGGCAAGCGGTTAGGAGCCAGTGATCCCGGATTGCGAGAGGGATGTCCGACTGCAGTTTAGGCTCGATCCCTGCAGGATCGGGCCTAAATCAGCAGTCCGATATCCCCTGAGGGGTCCCGGATTGTGAGAGAGTGCAGGCCAGGCTGAGGGACCCCCCACCCCCATGCACAAATTTCGTGCACTGGGCCTCTAGTGTAGTAATAATAATACAGTAATAATAATTATTATATACAGCTATTCAGATATATAGTAATAAGCCATTCAGATCTGTAATTGTTGATTGAAATTGTTAAGGACAGAGCCAAGTTTTAAATTTTTTCTTAAAAAAATTTTTTTTTAAATGGGAAGACAGGAGAAAAGGAGAAGAAATACCAGGGATTATTTGGGAACAAGTGGAACAGATGTAGAGTCTCAGGGTAAAAAGGTTTTAAATGGCCAACAAGTAGCAGATGAGGGCACTGGTACCTCAGCAGTAAAGAAAACAGGGTGACAAATGGTAAAATAATGACAAAAGAAACATTTACTCTAGCTTGAAGTTCTTTTGACTTTGGCAGCAATGACCTTCAAATCCCCTCTTAAGAATGCCCGAGAACTGGAATCTTGGTCTCATGAGTCAAAAGGAAGCATGTATTTCTGTGCTCCTCTCCAGTGGAACAAAGGTCTGCGGGCTCAGAGAGATTGCACAAACTGCTCAAGGTTACAGGACTAGCAGTAGGCTTCATGATGTCCAGTTTATCCAAGCAGCTGAGAGCTGGGAGACCAGTTATGATGGTGACCTAAGCCAGATGGGATGCAGCTTGGGTAAGAGTGGTGGTGGGGTGAATGGCGAGGAACCAGGACAAAGCTACTTCACAGTGACATCTCGGCCTGGAAGAACACTGGATTTCCTCAATCCTAAGATACATGGTTTTGAAACTTTTAAAGATTACTGGTATTAGGGTGCAGCTTAGACTAAATGTCAAAAGAGAGGCAGATGAGGTCACTGCCAACACAGAAATCTCTGGGAGGAGAAAACATTGTGAAGCTTGGAGAGGCTGGTGTGACTGTGGGAGGGGCTGGCTGCAACCCATGCCGTGGCACAGAGGACAAGTGGACAGTATGGATGCTAAGGAAGAAAAGGTACGAAACCTTTCGTGTTAACAGAAGACAGGTTCACTACAAACATGGACATTTCCATCTCTCTCGGTACTACTGGGCGAGCAATAAAAGTGAAGGCTCTCAATTTGGGAGGATGAAAAAGTTCTGGAGATGAATAGTGATGTTGGTTGTACTTAAAACCACTTAATTGTACAGTTAAACATGGTTAAAATGATAGATTTTGTTATATATATTTTACCACCAAAAAAAAAAGTTAAGGATCCAGAGACAGTTCTGTTCAGTTCAAATACTGTCTTTGAGACTTCCTACCCATGAGACCCTGGGTAGGAAAGTAATAACCTCTCTGTGCTTCAGTTTTTTCAACTCAAAATAGGGAGGATACAAGCATGTACCTCATAGAGTTGGTGAGAATTAAATGAATTAATAGGTAGAAAGCATTTAGAACAATGCCTGACAATAAATGCTCAAGAAATGCTAGCTGTTGTTATTGGTGTTATAATTAGTATTGTTTCTCTTATTATGAAGTAAAATAATATAGTTTTTAAAAAGTCCCGGCTTTGCCCTGACTGGTTTGGCTCAGTGGATAGAGCATCGGCCTGTGGACTGAAGGGTCCCAGGTTCGATTCCAGTCAAGGGCATGTACCTTGGTTGCGGGCACATCCCCAGTAGGAGGGTGTGCAGGAGGCAGCTGATCGATGTTTCTCTCTCATCGATGTTTCTAACTCTCTATTCCTCTCTGTAAAAACTCAATAAAATATATTTTAAAAAAAAAGTCCCAGCTTTTTTCTCTTTCTCTTTTCATTCTCTGGTAGACTAACTAATAATAAATAAAATGGGGGGTGTGGGGGGTGTGTGGGTAGAAAGAATAAGTTAAACAAGGACCCTGGAAAATTAAAACCCTGCACAATCAGATCTGGAATAACCAAGAATTGTATACAACAGCCAAATATTTAAATTCCAATCTCCAAGCAAAATTGTGTAGGGTCCTGAACCACGTGTGAGGATTTGCAAAAGTCCACATGCTTGGTCCCACCTCATACTAACCAACTTTGATTGTCCAGAGGTGGGGCCCAGGTAACTAACTGTCCAATAATGTACAAGGGCAGCCCACCATTGCAGTGAGCAATGACTCATTTTTTATCTTTAGATTCATTTGGAAGGTTGCTATATATTCTAATATCTAAAAATTTGTGCCTTTTCTTCATTAAAACAATTTAAAAAATAACAGTGCCTTTCTGCTTTGTTGAAAAGAAAAGGGAGGGCCTCTTTCTATGTGCCTTTCTATCAGTCACTTAAGACAAGTTTGCTAATCAATGTTAGGGCAAAGTGTGTGGTTTCTGACTGTGGCTATTGCTGAGCTATTCCTGATCAACCTGTGTACCTATTGGGAATGTAGTTCTGCACCTTCCCATCCTCATTTTAGAGCCACACAGACCTTACTGATTAGATAGATCTGTATGGCTCAGAGCAGTGGAACAGAAGGTGGAGTGGAAAATGAGAAAGTACTACAGCAAGAGTCTCCTGATTGATTTTCCTCGCATGCTGCTTTACTCTTCTACCCACCAACAACCTTTTTTTTCTAAAATAGCAGATCAACACATACTGAGTGGTTCCCCATGACACAGAAGACAAAGCCCAGCCTCTTCAGCCTGGCACTGGAGGCCATGCATCACATGGCTGCAGTGATTCTCCCAAATTCCTAACAGACACCCTTCAGTTTCCTCACATCTCTCAAGGCACCTGGCAGAGCTGAGGCCACAGTGCCTGGAGCCATCTTCCTCTCATCTCCCCAGTCCTCCTCCTCCTCTTTCTTCTCCTTTCTCTGAACTCCTCCAGCAGGAAATGTCTGTGTCACTTCTTAGGGCTCTTAGTCATATGGGCCACATTTTAAATGAATGATTTCATGCATGTGTGATTTACCTCACTAACTAGACCAGAACTCCCAAAATTGGAGGCCCATGGGTTGAATTCAGCCCACATACTAGTACATGTTTTGCTTGGCCCACACAATGTTTTTGAAGAATTTGAATTAGTTGCCAGCATTTTTAAAAAATCAGGAGATGGCACATAATAAAACTCTGGATTTCTGACTCTTCTTGACACATGGAAAGCTCTGACAATGTAGGATCAGCATTCCAGGATGGTTTCAATCTGCTGGAGCTGCGCAATGATGATCCCTTTAGAAGTGGTGTGTCCTCTCCACTTCAGCACCCCCTCAGTCCTGCGCCTGACCACACCACCCCCCGCCCCCACTCCGTCACAGAACTTATTGTCTCCTGCAGTCCTTTAAACTTGCAACCTCTGACCTACACTCCAAGTCCCTGGAGGACACTGCCTTTGTCTTCATCTCCTCACTTCCTCAGTGCTTAGTACACTGCTATTTACATAACAGGTGGTGAAAAACTACTTCCTGAGTGGAAGGAAGAAAGGCCAGAAGTAAAGAAGCAGATGAAAGTGATGAATCAGAGAGATGAGGATGAAAGGAGGCCGAAGCTAAGGACACATGAGTGCAGCGTTTTTCAGTGCCTCAAAAAGAATGGGAAATGGAAGACCTTGTTCTTTTATAGTTTCAAATGGCAGTGATGCATAAAGCTCTTTTAGAAAATTAAAAGAGGCATTTTGTTTTTAAAATAACTTCCCAGAAGCTGGACAAGAGAAACAACTTAGATTATCTAATGAGGCTCTTCAACTCTGAGTATACTTTACTATGTCAACAGTGAAGTGAGTCAGTCTTTCCTTTTAAAAAGGAAAACCACAAGCTTTATGCCTTGCTTTGTATTGCTGACTAGGTAAAAGAGAAATGATCCTAAAGGCCACCTTTGTTTCATGTCTACCTATGAATACACTGTAAGAGATGCATGTTACCAAGGACCTTTTCCTGAACTTGCACCAAATACTTCTGTATGCCTTCCAGGATGCTCCTTCCATTCAAATGAGCGTCAAGTTCAGAAGGTCAGAAAGAACAGGCTTCCAGAATACTAAACACATTACTTAATGACTAAACTTAAAGTTAAACATCATGAAACTGTAGCTTCAGAGAAGTCAAGGCTTAACTCAATGTTTTGAACACTGGAGGTTTTACAGCTTCCCCCTCCTATTGAAAAGCCTCTGTAAGTTGAATGCTGAGCAGAACAGTCAGGAAAAATGTGCCTCACTGATCTGTTGGTGCCTCTGGGTTTGAGGGTATAAAGTAAGCTGAGTTGGAGGTGGGGTGCTGGGGAATTCAGAGAAGTGGAGAGAACTTTTCAACTTGTCCTCGATGGTAGTTTGTCTTTGAACGACAAGCTTGATGAAGCAAAGCTGAGCAGAGCTTTAGACTGAGATGCATCTCAAGCTGCTGGGATAGAGAGGAGGTCACTAATGGAAAACACATAGACGCATCCAAGAACAGACACCTGCCTCACTTGACTATGTGTCAAGTTTTCTCTGTCTGCCTGCAGAGGTGAATCCATTTTCATTTCAAGAAATTACAACTTAAAAACTCATAACCACTGATAAACATCTGATTATAGGAAGTTTCACTCCACAGTTTCTAAAATTGTACAGTCTCCTGAGAGAGGGTTTAGAGTGTAGTGGGTAGTAAGGGCTCTGGGGTCAGACAAAACTTAGCCTGGAGTCCTGACTCTGCCAGTCAGTGAATTTGGGGCCCTAGGAAAGTCAGACAACTTCTTGCAACCACAGTTTTCTCACCTACAAAAGGAGGATAAAAATAGTGCATACTGTATGGAATTATTCTGAGGTGTGAGTGAGAAAAATGCATTCAGATTACTTAGCACAGCACCTTGTAGAGTCAAGCTCTAATAACAAGCTATTTTCATCAGAATTTCTCACAATGTAGAAAAATTTAGATGGCCAGTTGGGTGAAAGGTCATCTGGATCTTCAAGGAATAAATACATAAACTGGTCTTGGAATCTTGCTCACAGTTGGTAATTCTAAACAAGGTTGAGGTCAATAACCCCTGTCAGAAAAACATGGGCTCTGAGTGATTTTTCCAGTAGGCTGAGCCAGCCATGCTCACACTTCTGTCCTCTGTGATCAAATGCATGCACTTCTGAATCAGTCAGGCAAGCGGGGGGATGCTCTGCATGAAGCCAACTCTCCCATTTGGGGGCCAATCCCACAGCCTTGGATTTTATCCAACTGAGCTAACTGGTAACAGATAACCAAAGACATGGTCCCTGCTTGCTGGAGCTCAGGAGACCTTTACAGGAACACATCACAAAACTTTAACAAGATGCAGAACACAAAATGCATTTTAGTAATACCCAAGAACATGTAATGTTTCGGAGTTTGGAAAAACCACAGCTACTCTGTCCACTCCAATTTATAAGCAGATTCTACACCCTGAGAGATATGGGCTTTTATTGGCCTTTTTCCCTGATGATGTAATGAGTATCTGAAACTGACATGCCTAAGGCTGGAGAAGAAGCTCAGAACTAGAGATCACGTCATCTTTCCTTAAAGTAACAACATCCCACTGAATCTTGGTTTCCTAAATAAAGACACTTGAAGAATACAGAGTCACAGAATAGTAGAGCTAGAAGAGTCTTCAGAGTTTAGTCCACTGGAGGAGTAAAGAAACCATATGATAGGCAAAGATTATATACCTAAGCGTTGGCTCTGCTAGCACTATTCCCTGACTCCAAGTCCAGAGCTTCCATTACAATCTGCCACTCTGAACCATCCAACCATCAATTCCTCTCACATCACTACTTGGAAGTTGTGGGACAAAAGACTTTTTCTTTTTTTAATGGTCTGGAGCTGCCACCAGGTTATATGGATGTGCAAAGCAACGAGACATTTGTTTACAGCTGCCTATAAAGTCAACATTAGCTATGTTAATTATATTACACACTTATTAATCCCCAGCATGTAAGCCAGCAAGTGCTAGAAGCAACTCTCACCTAGATGCCAAAATGTTAGAAGCTTATTTCTATTTAGCTCAGCTAGAATAGATTATGAACGTTCCTTAACTTTGCATCACCGGCTAGTAAGCACTCAGTAACTATGATGTACTCATTTTAATACTGAACTATTTTTGTTTAAAATAGATATTTCTGGGTTATTAAATAAAAATTTCTAAAAACCCTCTCATAAAATTTTAAAAAGTCGATGTGAAAAAAAATAGATGTGAGCTCTAGAAAATTTAATAGTACTTATGAAATGATATATTGGAGGCTTGTCAGTTCATCAGCTGAAAATTTTATGAAGGAATCCCAGAGCCGAGAGTCAGACTTGGTTCCTAGCCAGGGTCTTGCCACACTCTCAGCTAGTAATAATTCTTGATGCCCTAACATTTTTCTATTATAAAATGCACCCAAATAGCTTTCCTCTTTATTCCCAGTATTTTCCTTCCTTCAAGCTCCAATAAGCTCTTGGTCCACCCTAGCTGTCACTCATGACCTACCATTCACTTAGTACCCACATGCTACTTTGGCCAACTTTGAATCTTCTTATATCTGTATCTTATGTCCACAACCAGATCAGTCAGGATCTCCTTCCTTGAATGCTGTCTTAGTTCAGGCTGCTATAACAGAATTTCACAGACTGAGTGGTTTATAAACAACAGGAAATTATTTCTCACAATTCTGGAGATTGGAAGTCTGAGATCAGGGTGTCAGCATAGTGAAGTCCTGGTGATCTCCTCTAATCCTAATGACCTCCAACAGTACCCACCTCCTAATAACATCACATTGTGAGGAGAGGGATTTCAACCTAAGAATTTGGGGTGAGGAGTACACAATTCAGACTATAATAAATGCCTAAAACTAAGCCAAGGCTTGCACCCATGGGTTGTCCATGATACAAACTATCCTATCAGAAACTGAGGGGGCTGTACACATTAAATAAAAATTTCTAAAAATCCACTCATAAAATTTTAAAAAGTAGATGTGAAAAAAATAGATGTGAGCTCTAGAAAATTTAATAGTATTTATGAAATGATATATTGGAGACTTGTCAGTTCATCAGCTGGAAATGTTGTGAAGGAATCTTTGGACTCCTCAAAGCTAGTCAGAAAAAACCCCAATATTCATCAGATTGTGAAAGGGTAAAATAATCCTACTTAATAAGGAGGGAATATGTTAATTGACTGCCCTGCCCTCAAAGATGGCAGCGCCCACAGCCAATAAGGAGGGAATATGCTAATTGACTGCCACACCCTCAAAGATGGCGGCGCCCACAGCCACAAGATGGCGGTGCCCAGTCCCCTCAGCCCCTCCAGGGTGGCAGGCATGTGGCAAGGCCGGGCCTGCCCCCAGGTGGGCCTGGCTGCTCCGCGCACCTGCCTCCGGAGTCACCCAGTCCCCTCAGGCCCCCAGCCGCCCAGGGCCGGCCTGAGGCTCAGGTAACCAGGACCGGCTGAGGCTTGCGCTGCCGGCAGTGGCAGCAGCAGAGGTGTGATGGGAGCGTCGCCTTCCCCTGATCACCGGGTCACCTCCCGTCCCTGAGGGCTCCCGAACTGTGAGAGGGGGCAGGCCGGGCTGAGGGACCCCCCCCCTCCAGTGCATGAATTTTCATGCACCAGGCCTCTAGTTTAACATAAAATGAGCAAGAGTGTACAACACTAATTAGATTCTCAAATGTTTAAGGCTAGAATTTTCTTGAGTTACATAACTCCTTTTTTCTAAATATTTGGGATAACCACAAAAACTACCCTTCTCTCAAGAGTATTTGAGAACTAAAAAACTGGGAAAGGAAGAGATTAAAATGTAAATGTGAAAACAAACATATCAATGTCCCAGCAGTGGTTATCTCTAGGAGGTACAGTTATAGGTAACTTTATTTTTATCTTTGCATCTTTGTGTATTTCCCACATTCATTACCATGAACATGCTACTCTTATAATCAGAGAGAAACTCTAAGAAGCTTTAAAATAAAGGTAAAGATAAAATCTTCAGGATATATAGATATTTAAAGAAAGACAAATTAGGGTGCTCTTAGCATCAGATGGTGAGTGCCATGGCATAATAACATGTCCGAGAATTCCCAAGAAGAGCATGTGGCCACATGAATCATATAGTGAATGTGATTTCCATACATAGGCGGAATGGATCAAATTTGCCAATGGGATTGGCTACAATGAAGAGCTAAGCGGGTGTTTTAGTGTTATTGATGATTCTGAGGAAAGCTAGAGAGGCATGTTATTCAGGATCTGTGGTTAGGGCTTGAAGTGACAACCAACTACTGAAACACTATGCGTACAAGAAGTAATTGTATGAAACCATGACAGGGAGAACTGGCAGACCCTAAACCCAGGCTAGGGACTGCCCAGAGATGTTCTACAGGGCAAGATCAGTGTCTATAGGGAGTCTGAGACAAGAGACTTCCAGAAAGACAATTCTAAACCTGAAGTCAAAATACTGTAGACCAAGAGATAAAGGGGGGAGATTGGGAGCAGAAAAGAGAGAAGTACAAGGGCCAAAAGAGGCTCCAGTTATGAAAGGGCTTTCAAATATTTCTAGAAGGGCCTGTGCTGTGATTAATGAAATCAAAGCTTAAGAGAGAAACATGAGACAGAATTTGAAATTATTTTGAAAATGTCAGTTCTTGCATTTAAAAATATATATATTTTTTTATTGATTTCAGAGAGAAAGGGAGAGGGAGAGAGAGATAGAAATGTCGATGAGAGAGAATCATTGATTGGCTGCCTCCTGCATGCCCCCTATTGGGATTGAGCCCACAACCTGGGCATGTGCCCTGACTGGGAATCGAACCATGATCTCCTGGTTCATGGGTGAACATTCAACCACTGAGCCACACTGGCCAGGCAGTTCTTGCATTTGAATGCAACTGTAACACCAGAGATGGTGAGAAAGAAGGGTCGGAAGGCGATGGAATCCAAAGTCACTGTGATTGAATGTGTACATCTCATCCTGAGCTTGGAGGTATTGCTGGAAATCTGCCAAAAAAACAGTGCAAAACAGGGAAGAGTAAACCAACGATCTGTCTTCTTTTCCCCAGTATGTTCAATAGAGTTTCTTTGAACTACATTAGGAAGAAAATTAAGGTTGAATTCCTAAGTCTTGGGTCGGGGTGGACAGCTCCAATACCAACAAGGGTCAGACAGGTAACATAAACAAATAAAGTGGTCCAATTCAGAGTGGCCATGCTGCAGGTGAGAGCCCCTGCTCTGCCTGAAGGGACAACTGTGGAAATGTGGGCCCGGGGTTGCCAAATCTTCTTAGTTTTCAGAAAAAGACAGATATCTGAATTTATTTGTGAAATCTTCTACTGTAAGTAACTTAGTATCTTTAAAAAAACACCATCATGTAGATCAAAGAAAATATATCTGGGGAGGAATGTTGGGCCCGAGCTAGTTTGTAATATTTTCCCTGGACCCCTTCCTCAGTACAATTGAAACTTTGGTTAAAGAACGGATTTAAATACTACACGCTATCTTGAAAGCAGGCAAATACCTGACCTTTGGCCAGACTTTAGAATGCTAGGAAAGCTCAAGTGGTAAAAGAATCTGGGATAATGTAGCTCTTCACAGCTAATGCCTTGGGGAGACTATTACACAAGTTTAAGTAAGCCTAACATCCAGATGTACAAAGAATAAAGTATAGAATTTGGGAAGGAGTTAAGTGTGGGCCAGTGTCAAAGCTTGAAAACACTTGCATGCAATTTACTTTTGATTCTAGTAGGAAGTTGCAATGAATACTAGAATATATTCTAGTATTGGTCCCCAAGGGAAATTTATGAAACCATACAGACTCACCATGTGCTACTCCAGCGACTAAAGAATCGATTACTTAGGGTTTCTGAGGCTTTGGATAGATTACAAGGTAAAAGATACGATATTGAGACAATATAGTGGATGGAAAGCTCAAGGATGCTTTCTTTGTTAGAGATTAGACAAATAAAAGTGTTCAAGTATAGACCCCTAAATGCACAAGGAAGTGAGAGAATTTAACAAGATTCTCACTACCTGTACTGGGTTGACTAGTTTGTACCCCACCCCCAAACCCATTCATGTTCACTGGGAACTTGTGAATGTGAATCTATTTGGAAATTTGGTCTTTGCAGATGTAAACAAGTTAAGATGAAATCATATTGGATGAGGGTGGGCTCTAATCCAATGATTGATATCCTTGTGGGAAGATGGAATTTAGACATAGACACACATTGAAGGAAGAAAACCATATGAAGACAGAGGAAGATTTTAGAGTTACCACCTCTCCCTCCCTCCCCCCAAGGACTACTAGCAACCACCAGATGTTATAAAAGGCAAGGAATGATTCTCTCAAAAGCCTTTGGAGGAGGCAAAGCCCTGCTGGCTCCTTGATTTCAGCCTTCCAGCCTCCAGAACTCTGAGAGAATAAATTTCTATTGTTATAAGCCACCCAATTTGTGGTAATGGCAGCCCTAGGCCCTTTTCAAGCCACTTCTGGATGGAAGACTTGCTATGGTAAATTATATAATGACTTACAATTATGCCCCAAATTGGAGCAATATGTAGGGCAGATAAAGCCACAGGAACCATACTGTCAATAGAGCATGAAAATCTAGTTTCTGGAGAGAATGGAAATGAGGAATAATGACTGGTAACCAAATGGAGAGCAGGAGAACTCAAACTCCAGTGGTGATATACATGCATTTATCCCAGAGTTGAAATAAATTTCATTTCATTTAGGGGAACAAACACAATACAGATTTAAAAAACTGTATTCATCCTATCCTTGCCCAACTTAGCTTCCTTTTTGTGAAACAACAACAACAACAATAACAAACAAACAAAAAATAACTACAGGTATTTTACTGTCTTTATGTATGTAAAGAACAAGATTAAGTATTAACCTATTTATAACTTTGTCCCATATGCAGGAAGTTTTCCTTATACAATATACTCTCAAACAATAGGTTTACATAATTGTTGGAGGGGTGCTTTCCATTTTGCCTTTGTATTATTTAAAAATACACTCGATCTTAGCCAAAAGGCCAAGTAGCAATGTATCATTTAAAAATAGAGAGAGAGCCCAGCTGGAGTGGCATAGTTGGTAGAAGCATTGTCCCATGCACCAAAAGGTTGCCGGTTTGATTCCCAGTCACGGCATGTACCTGGGCTGTGGGTTCGATCTCTGGTCGAGGTACATACTGAAGGCAGCCAATGGATGTTTCTCTTTCACATCGACATTTCTCTCTCTCCCCCTTACTTTCTCTAAGCATGTCCTTGGGTGAGGATTAAAATAAATAAATAAATAAATAAATACACACGCACACACACACACACACACACACACAGCATGTCCTTGGGCGAGGATTAAAATAAATAAATAAATAAATAAACACACACACACACACACACACACACACACACACACACACCCCATTAATTTACCCATGGATTCTTAGTGTTAACACATTTGAGAACAATAAATGTCTTTGGACCAAATTATGATTCTGAAGACTTTCACCCACAAGGAAGTACTTCTGGGCTCCAAGGAGCATGTCTCATAGAGATGTGGCATCTTTCAGGGTCAAAGGTGGTAATTTAACAAGACCTTGGAGGAATTCACAGAGATTTCTCTAAAAAAAAGAAAAATCCACAAAAATGTCTGATCTAATCTGAATTTGGATCAGATCATCATTCTATTTTAGCATTAAAATATGGTTAAAATCAATTTTAGAGATTTTACATTTCCACATAGAGCATTTCACCCAAATCTAATAAAGATATGCCATTCTCTGATCTTGTCCAAGCTATCTGTTAATATAAGTACTTAAAGGTGCTCAAGAAATGTTGGTAAATGAATGAACAAATAAAAAACCACTTGCCCCTGAACAATGCCATATGATGCCCTTAATAAATGTATTCCACAGGATAAGACTGGGTAACTAAAATAGGATGTTCCTGTTTTCACTGAGGCCACTAGGAAACTTACAGCTAATTTGTGATTTACTCCTAACCACTATAAAGGACCAGGTAATATTTATTTCTGTTTCTCACTCTTATCTCTGGCTTTATATTCCAATTACCTGAATTCCATATTGCATGCTATCTGGACAGGAGATATAAATAGATTAATACATAAAAAGGACATGAAACTCCAGTAACTATTAACCTCCCCTATAACAAACTGTGTGATTTTGTTTTTTTAAATATATTTTTATTGATTTCAGAGAGGAAGGGAGAGGGAGAGAGATAGAAACATCAATGATGGGAATCAGTGATTGGCTGCCTCCTGCACACCCCACACTAGGGTTCAAGACCAGGAATCAAACCCTGACCTCCTGGTTCTTAGGTTGATGCTCAACCACTGAGCCACACCGGCCAGGTACACTGTGTGATTTAAAAAATATATATTTTATTGATTTCAGAGAGGAAGGGAGAGGGAGAAAGAAACATCAATACCAATGATGAGAATCATTGATCTGCAGCTTCCTGCACGCCCTCCACTGGGGATCGAGCGCCCGCAACCTGAGCATGTGCCCTGACCAGGAATCAAACCATGACCTCCTGGTTCATAGGTCGATGCTCAAACACTGAGTCACGCCAGCTGGCCAGCACTATGTGATTTTTAGAGAAAGCTCTCCCCAAATTAACCCTTCTACCTTTGGTAATTTCTGGAAAATTCTAAGGTTTCATGGGAAAGATAGAAAAGCATTGCTAACCTTGATCTTTGTTGGGTCTGCTTGTTTCTCAAAAAGGTGATATTCCTTTGAAGTAGAGCTAAGTAAAACAAAAAATGGTCTGTTTGGTACCATGGCTTATACTTTTCTAATGCAGAGAAGCCACATATTCCCAAAGACTTAACTTCAAATACTGAGGTAAGAAGGTCAAAGAAAACAAAAGAGGAAAGAGACCTGTCTGTCAATGTCAGAGGCAAATTTCTATAGTTCTTCCCAGTTAAATTTAAACATCAACTTTGTTTTTGGCCTACCTGAATTATTATTATTATTATTATTATTATTATTATTATTTGCTATGCTCTTTTATTTAAGAGGTAACTTATTTAGATTTGAAAATAGACCATTGTGTATGTGGTAACTTGCATTCCATGACACAAATGATACTGCTTTTCAGCAATTTTCCAAGCCCATATTTAAGCAATTAGTCTATACTGTCATGTCAAGCCTTATACGATTCTGCACAACAGATTTTCTTTAAAGAGTAAAATACAATTTAAGAAGCTAAAAGTAAATTTAACTAGGAGAAAAACCTGGAGCTAGACAGGAAATTCTGGCATCCTAGTCATTATCCATGTACAGGAGCTGAGAAGCATCAAGCCCACCTGGACTGGAATGCTTCCTTCAGCGGAGGTGTCCACAGGGTGGAAGGGACTCCTGACTCTGGTTTGGTTCGTTTTCCCCTCTCTAAATGCAATGCAAAAAGGAGTGTTAAGAATCATCTGGCACCTTTATTGCCCTGTGGCAGTTTCTCCCCTCACACCCTATGGTGAAATGTGTCATAATAATTTTGCACCCACAAATATGGCTTCAGGGTGGCCCCTGCAGTGGAGTGAGCTGTGTGGGCAGCTTGCTTTGGTTAGCTGCAGCTGCAGGGAAGAACTGGCTCCTCTCCCTTCCTCCTCTTTCTCCACCCACCCCAAACAAATGCTTCAGGCAGCTGCTACACTTGAGTGCTGGCCGTGCCCAAGGCTCTGAGGCTGAGGGAAGAGGAGAAATGAGACTGGCTCATTTGTGGGCCCAATTGAGGGATGAATAAGTGAGGAAACTTTAAGTCTACTGCTAGTTTTCCTGGTAAAATAGACCATAGAAGGTATGTGGTCTGGACTTGTCTGTCCCCTTCCACATAGGGAATGTTCAGCATTGCTTGGGATCTAGAATGTAGGAAGACAATGCAAGCAAAGTGGCCTTGGACTGTGGCTAGGTGGTCTATATATCCCAGTTTGCCTGAGACAGTCCGATATTATTCATTGCATCTCCTTTCACTCTTGAAAGCTCTGGCACAATGTTTCTTAGGAGGGCACATTTATACTGTAGGGGGACAATTCTTCCTTTCACGAGATTGCTCTACTCACTGTTGAAAATTTACATTTACTTCTGCCCATTAAATGCCAGCAGCATACCTCTACCCTATCATTTTTTGTCCACCCTATCATTTTGACAACCCCAAATGCCTTCCCTCTTCCCAGAGCCTTCTGGGGAGAGCAGTAGAGTCCTAATGCAGGGCCACCAGGTACTCTTTCAGTTAGGAAACAAGGAAGCTGAACCTAAAGAAAGGTTCAATGATTTCATTAAAGCCACAGCTAGAAAGTGGTCAAGGCATTGTTCTTGACATCTACAGTGCTCTTTCTGGAACAAAAGTCTACTGTTCCCTAACAGGTACCTGTAGTTGAATCACTGGGATAGAGGCAAAAACTGCAGGGAAAGAATTTACATATGGTAATACCAGTGTTTTATTGTGACCACTTAATCATATGCAGTCAGAAGCTTCATAACCCTTGCTGGTAGCTTCATAACCCTTGCTGGTTTCAGAGGTTATTAATAATAATAATGGTGTGTGTTTTTTAAAGGAGGACCTGATACTTTGATTTTTAAGCACATAATATTTGGAGTTAAACATAAAAGCTTTCCAGAAAGGGAGAGGAGGATTGTCATTTTTAAAATATATAAAGCTTAAAGAGAGATGA
The DNA here is from genome assembly GCF_000147115.1 of Myotis lucifugus. NCBI lineage: Eukaryota > Metazoa > Chordata > Mammalia > Chiroptera > Vespertilionidae > Myotis > Myotis lucifugus. Next base: position 321,483 of record NW_005871188.1, read on the forward strand.
ACAACAATTAACAATAGCACCAATAAATGTGTTTTTGAAGAACCTTTTCTTCAAGAAATTAAAAATCTTTTTTTCTTTTAAAAATATTAAAAGATATAGTATTTTCAAAAGCAGCCAATAACACCTATCCCCTATAGTTCTTATTAGCTTCACTTCCTTAATAGGATTTAATCCTAAAAATAACTCTAGGAGGTAGGCAGAGAAATTATTATCTTCATTTTACTTACAAGGAAATGGAGGTTAAGAAATTTCAGTGGCTTGCTGCAGGGTCAGATTTCTGACCTCCAGTCCAGTATTCTCTACATTGTATCTTGAAAACTCAAGTAGGGAGCACTGTTCAGAGGCAATAGTTACTTAAATAATTCAGCCTCTTTCTCCAGAAAATATCATTTTTTCCTTCCACATAATTACTCATGGTCATTTGCCCTTGCTAACAGCAGTCGTCCTGGGCCACGAAATGGGCACACAGGGTCACTTGCACACTCACCACTCCCTGAGCACTCACTTTGTGTCAGGGCCAGGCTGAGGCACCAAGGGTGCAAAGACTAATCAGACCTGGTCTTGCCTTTGAAGAGCATTCTTAGTATTTTCCTCATTTCAGTCAGAGATGACTCACTTCTACTCCCCTGAGCAGATAGGGCCAAATAGTTGATTGTGAGTAGCTGGTTGTGCCCAGGGTGGGGTCTTTCCCTGAGATGTCAAAGTGACCCCTCTTTCACTAACTGCTCCCCTTAAAAAGCCCTCAACAACAACCAACTGTAACAACAACCCCAAACCATGGGGACAGACAGTCTTTGTGTACGCAAGCTCTAGAAATAAACCTAGGCTTCGCCAGTACACGATTACTGGTACACTCAAAAAAAAAAAAAAAAAAAAGACTTTATATTTGGTTTTGGTGATGACATTGAGAAGTAGATGAAGAACGAGCTGATACTTTTAACTATATTGCCAAAGGAACAATATTTCTAAATTTCTCTTATTTAGACACATTTGAGGCAGAAGGAGTGCGATATCTAGAATTAGGCTTTTATACAACTCTTAAAGAAGTTACTGGGATCTAAATTGCTGGAATATCCTGCTCTGAGCAGTTTCAAAAATTCTAATGGTTAGATTCATGGAGCTATCAGTACCCTAGAGATTTCATTAACTTGTTACTGTGAATACTGATAGCTGTTGCAGCTTTGGGAAAGAATTCTGCAAAAATAATTCTTTCCCTGCCTTTCCATTCCCTTGTCTTAACAATAACCAAGTAAGTAAACAAATATATAAAAACAAGCACGTAGCAAATAAGCTTCTATTTTTTCCATCAAGAATGCAGATGTGACAACTTCTTCCCCTTCTCTTCTCTCATCCTCCTGAGTTCCGTCTTTCCCCTCCCCACCACATGACCTCATCCTTGCACAGAAAGGACACCAGCTGCAGGGAGGGTCTGCCTCCACCGAGTGGAATCATTCTCATCATTAGTAATGCCAGAGGCCCAGACGGCCTTGTCGACATGTGCAATGTGTTACAGCTCTGTGGTCTCCCCACATTCACAAAGAAGCTGCTGTCTGGAAATGTAAAGGCTTTGCCTTCCTAAAAATAATGTTACCAAAAGAGCATTTAGATATTTCTTAACAGACTCATCAGTGACTGTAGCAACAATGATGAGAACCCACCAAGATGATGAAGGTGGTGGTAGCCTCATAGGTCGTTTGTTACAAAAGTCCCATTTTAGAAAACATGAAGACCCCTGATTTTTAAGGGGAAGAATTATAGGAACTTGTTTGCAAGAGGAGGGCTGCCCAGGAAATAAAAATTATAAAACATTACTTTAACACAGTGTCACAATAAAAGCTAATGCTTTGAACTCAAATTTTACAGGCATATCACTATAGATTCATGTTAATTTTTCCATGCATTCATTTACTCTTCCCTACTCTCCTCTCTGTGAATTAGTGCCAACTCATTCCAGAGAATGAGGCTGTGAGATTTTACCAGACATAATAACAGCAATTACCATCTACTGAGTGCCTACTAGGAACTGGACACTGGGCTATGTGCTATATGCACGCCTCTCAGCCTCATTGCACAGATAGACCATTACTTCCATTACAGATGAGACAAGACAGCTTCGGACAGGTGCCCCGGGCCCTCGTCTGGACACATGCTCTCTTCATAGGCGATCTTGTCCATATTCATGGCTTTAAATATAATCTATGAGCTGTTACCCAATTTATATCTCCAGACTAGACACCTCTTCTGAGCTTCAAATCTGATTTTACAATTACCCACAGGACATCTCCACTTAGATGAATCACAAGCACCTCAGATCAAACATTTCTAAAACTGACCTGATCTACTCCTATCCCCTACCCCACTGCACCCGCAGGCTAGGCTCTCCTCCAAAAATTTTCATGTCAGGAAACAGTACCTCATGTTAGAAAACTGAAAGTCATCAGCAACACTTCCCTTCTCTGCAATGCCACAAATCCAGGGAGCTAAAGTCCTATAAACGCTATCTCCTAAATCTGCATTGAGTCCATCCATTTTTCCATTCACTGCCACCATCATCTCTCATCTGTAAAACTGCATTAGCCTACACTCCTCTAATATGCTGTGTGATCCAAATATGAATGTGATGATGCTTTTCTCCCACAAAAAAACATCCAATGGCTATTCATTGCTACTAGAAAAGACAAAAATTTTTGTCAGCATATGCAGCGCCCTGCTTATCTTGGTTGCTCTACTTCTGTATCTTTCTACTTTGCTCTCACTCACTGGGCTCCAGTCTAGGCCATCTTCTCTCATTCCTTTTTTGTACCAAAGTTCCTTCCTGACTTTGGGTCTTGGAATAAGCTGTCCTTCGGCTGGTGATGCTTTTCCACTCCCTCTTTGATTGGCTAACTCTTACCTATCCTTTGATCTTCAGCTTACATATTATTTCACAAAAATAGTCTTCTCTGCTCTTTGGACTCAGCTAGACTCCCTTTGTATTTCTTCTTTATATTTATTTATATAAAAGTTTGTTTTTCTTTAGTTTCCCCACCTGGGGTATAAACTCCATGAAGTAAAAGACCATGTCTGTTCTTGTAAATAACTGTACCCATCATGCCTAGCACAATGCCTGTCTCTTAGAAATTTTCAATGAAGATTTGTTAAATGAATGAGGCAAGTAACTTGCTCAAGGTCACATAGTATTTGAACTAAGATCTGTCTTATTCTGAAGGATATTCTCTTTTAAAGTCTTGCAAAGCAGAAAAAAGTTCCTTATATATTCAACATATAGCAATTGGTTTCAGGGATGTCAATTTCCTAAATCTCAAAGTCCTTCTGCCTCAAATAAATGGATGAATGGATGAATGGAAGGAAGGTTAGATGCTTGAAAGGAATGGGGTTTAGGAGTATGCTGGGATGGGGAGGAACCATCTCCCATAGCATATATGACATAAGAAACATCCACTGGCCTGCATGAGTAGTCATAATAGAGAAAGGAGAGCATGGATGAAAGAAAGGAATTATTAGAGAGTAGAGAGCTGGTGCACGAAATTCATGCATGGGTAGGGTCGCTAGGCCTGGCTGGCAATCAGGGCCTTCCAGCTGCCAGCGGGGCCTTCCTTCGTTCCATGCCACCCCCTGGTGGACAACGCACGTGATAGTGAGTGATCGAACTCCTGGTCTCCTGGTCGAACTCCCGAGGGGACACTTTGCATATTTGCATTTTATATATATATAGAAGATTGCGGGGCTGCTATAAAGCTGAACAAAATGAGATTTAAAAACCAAGGAAACAAGTCTTTAATATAGCTGAAAGAGCAAAGGCAAGGAGATTCTAAAAAAACAAAATACAGTATAAAAGAAGAAAACTCACTACATGTATCTTTTCTTCTTGCTAAGTGTGTGTGTGCATGGAGGCAGCATTGCAGATAAGGCAGAAGGAAGTAAAGAATGAACTATAGGTGCCTGGTCAGTGTGGCCCAATGGTTAAGCATTGACCCATGAACCAGCAGGTCACAGTTTGATTCCCAGTCAGGGCACATGTCTGGGTTCCGAGCTTGATCCCCAGTAGGGGGCGTGCAGGAGGCAGCCGATCAATGATTCTCTCTCATCATTGACATTTCTATCTCTCCCTTTCTCTCTGAAATCAATAAAAAATATATTTTTTAAAAAGCATGAACTATAGAAAATGCCTGAAAAAAGTCTCTCTAAGCTTTGAGAACAGAGGAGTTCTTCTCTATCTGAGACCTTGGATGTTTGCCTCCATCTGCACTATTCTAAACATGTTCTCTGCTGGGCGGTCTGTCATATAGCCTCAGAAGGAGGTGAGGAGAGAGGAACACAGAAGGGTCTGGCCAGCACCGACTTCATTAGGTCCTTATAGCCCTGGTTCTGTTCATGCAGTCAAGTGTTCTAAAAAAGTGCAGGACTCCACATTTTTCTATGATGAATATGAACTTGTGACATTTGCCCCAGTTGTCAAAGTCTGGGAACGTTGGCTTTGTTCCTCTTCTTTTCTTGAACTGTCCCAGCCTCTCACAAGAAACACTATTATTAGGAACTTTAAAAAGTTTCTTTCTGGCACTGCTGTGGCTTTGTGTGAATGAAACGATAACAATTGGGTAATCAACTTCTTGGCAAAGGAAAACAAACAAACACCTGTTCTCCATTTCCCCCTCATTTCTCCATAAAAGGCAAAACAAAACAAAACAAAACAAACAAACAAAAAAAACTGCAGTAAATTCAGTATCATTCAACATGGTTGGAATTGTTCTAATTACACACTGTGGTTAATGGTGTCTATACCACACATTGAGTACCAGTTTTCTGAGAATTAAAATAAAATATACTTAGTAATAACATGATATAGGACCTTACCACTACCTTTCTTTGATGAGTCAGAAGGTGCACAAGCATCCTGGAGCCCTCTGGGTCTCTGTTTCGAACGTTTTATTGCATGATGGTGCATAGGGGCTGGCTAATAAAACATTCAATAACACAGTTCATGGCATCGATTACTGGCTGGTCACACTGCCAACTGTATTTGTTACTGGCTGGTTTTCTCATTAGAACACCAAAAAATGAAGCTTCACATTGAATCTGAAATTTATGGTATTAGTTCTGTGATCAAATAGTTCTATTTGTTTAGGAACTTGAGGGCTTTGTCTAATTCGGTGACTAATTTTTTCCTCCAGTGTCAGAATTTTTACTCTTTCCAGTTCCTTTAATATTTAGGAACAACTTAAAAAAAAAAGGTAGCATTTCTATTTATCTGACAACATTTTAAGGAGAGACCAAGATCCTGAATTTATGGCACAAGAAAGGCACACAGAGGAGTGTAGTATGTTCAAGGAAGAGGAAGGACAAAGACCACATAATAGAGAGAGATGAAGAAATACCTCATGTTCCCATAGCTCATGTGCCTTTCACTTGTATCTTTCAGCTGCCATTATTATCTAATCTAATAAAAGACAAACATGCAAATTGGCTGTACCTTCGCTACACCTTAAGCCACACCCACCAGCCAATCAGAGCAACTATATGCAAATTAACCCAACCAAGATGGCGGCTGGCAGCCACAGAGCTGGAGCGAGCAGGAGGCTTGGTTGTTCCAGTGATGGAGGACGCCAAGCTTCCCGCCTGCTGCGGCCGTCTCTGAGCTCCACTGAAGGCAACAAAGTTTCAATTATAGAAGATAAATAAACCCCAGATACCTGCTTTCAGCCCGCCGTGGCCACGGAGCTGGAGCGAGCAGGAGGCTTGGTTGCTCCAGTGATGGAGGAAGCCAAGCTTTCCACCTGCCGTGGCTGGCTCTGAGCTCCACTGAAGGCAACAAAGTTTCAATTATAGAAGGTAAATAAATTCCAGAATAAAAAAAGAAAAAAAAGAAAAAAAGGAGAGGCTGGGAGCTTCCATCACCAGGGGGGTTGGCCAGCCTGAAAGCGGCCCTCAGCCCCTCACCCAGGCTGGCCAGGCACCCCAGTGGGAACCCCCATCCTGAAGGGGGTGTGACCAGCTGCAAACAGCCATCAGGCCCTCACCCAGGCTGGCCAGGCACCCCAGTGGGGACCCGTACCCTGAAGGGGGTGTGATCAGCCTGCAAACACCCATTAGCCCCTCACCCAGGCTGGCCAGGTACCCCAGTGGGGACCCCCACCCTGAAGGGGGTGTGACCAGCTGCAAACAGCCATCAGGCCCTCACCCAGGCTAGCCAGGCACCCCAGTGGGGACCCGTACCCTGAAGGGGGTGTGATCAGCCTGCAAACACCCATTAGCCCCTCACCCAGGCTGGCCAGGTACCCCAGTGGGGACCCCCACCCTGAAGGGGGTGTGATCAGCCTGCAAACACCCATCAGCCCCTCACCCAGGCTGGCCAGGCACCCCAGCAGGACCCCCACCCTGATCCGGGACACCCTTCAGGGCAAACCAGCCAGCCCCCACCCATGCACCAGGCCTCTATCCTATATAATAAAAGGGTAATATGCAAACCGATGCTAACAGCAGAACGGCTGAGAATGACTGGTCACTATGACACACACTGACCACCAGGGGGCAGATGCTCAATGCAGGAGCTGCCCCCTGGTGGTCAGTGCGCTCCCACAGGGGGAGCTCTGCTCAGCCACAAGCCAGGCTGACGGCTGCCAGTACAGCAGTGGTGGTGGGAGCCTCTCCGGCCTCCTCAGCGGCACTAAGGATGTCCGACTGCAGCTTAGGCCTGCTCCCCGCTGGCAAGTGGACATCCCCTGAGGGCTCCTGGGCTGGCAGTGGGACGTCTGATTGCCAGCTTAGGCCCAATCCCCCGGGGAGCGGGCCTAAGCCAGCAGGTGGTCATCCCCCGAGGGGTCCCAGACTGCGAGAGGGCACAGGCTGGGCTGAGGGACCCCCTACCCCCGAGTGCACAAATTTTTGTGCACTGGGCCTCTAGTCTTTAATAAAACTGTAGCTGGAGTCAGTATCTGATATACTTTAATTTTGAGAGAAAAAAGTTAAGAGAAATTAAGGCAAAAAATGAGTTATTCTTTCCCTGATTTTTACAGTTTAAATCCATTAGGGCTGTCTGCACTAATTCCCTGCCTCCCAAACCAAATACAACTGATTCTATTATTACTTTTTTTGGTAGGGCGATTGTTGATTAATGAATCATCTTTCCTGTAATTTTTATTTTTTGTAGACTTAGTTTGGCTAGGTTCCCTAGCATTCCTACAGAAGTATGTAATGGAAAATTTGACCTCACACTCTTTGCTTTTTTGTAACATCACAAAACACTGATATAACAGGGCTACAAAAAAGTAGCCTGGAGATGAGGGGATGCACAGAAAGAATAAGCTTAGTGTGGAAAGGAACAAAGATACACTAAATCATCTGTAAAGTAAATATTTAGCTTCATAGACATGAAGTTTCATTTATCTTCAAGAACAGCTCATTTGTTACAGCTTAGGATGTCACAGTGTTTCCATCATAGTTCTGCTTTTCTAAAGCGACTATATACCAGACATAAAATGTCATTCTCAAAATTAACTTGGAACACAGCAGGCCATTTTGTCGATCCTATAACTTTCCCCCAAAATGGTCACTTAGGGTGGGGCAGGCAGAATAAAGGTGTCAGTAATTTCTTGCATTTAGTTATATCTGAATTAAATAAAATCCTGGCAATCATTTTCCTGTGATCACATCCAACCTATGGAAAATGTAAAAGGTCATACAGAGTCAACTTTGGTACTGCTGAACTTGGAATCTGGAAGTAGAGACATGCTTTATGACAGGTCTTTCAGCATAATTCATAGTGCCATGACCTAAACAGTGATTAAAATGGTCTTTTTACTTTTTAAGATAATAAGGCTTTACTTTTTAAGATGATGAGACTATACTCTCTTCTCTAAGGCAAAGAAACTATTTATTTTTAAAAAATATTTTTATTGATTTCAGAGCAGAAGGGAGAGGGAGAGATAGAAACATCAATGATGAGAGAGAATCATCGATTGCCTGCCTCCTAAATGTCCCCCACTGGGGATTGGACCCACAACCCGGGCATGTGCCCTCACCCGGAATTGAACCTTGACCTGGTTCATAGGTCGACGCTAAACCATTGAGCCACAGCAGCTGGGCAGAAACTATTTCTTTAAATGCATAATCCAGTCTCAAAAGTATGCCTGCCCAGCCACTGACTCCATAACCTGAGAAAATAGCTACTGGGCTATGACGGATGACAAGAGTCCCTTACAGTTCCCAGCATCATCCTCTCAAAATGCCACAGCCCCCTGCTGTAGGGCACCCAATCAGGTTTTTCATGATAACAACACTGGATAAATGTGTGTATTATCAACCCTGCCAGTCCTCGTGGCTGTGAGAATGCATATACAAAGTATTCAGTTTATTAATCATCTAGATGTGCTGAAATAAAGAAGGCGGGAAAGACAGATGTAGAGAAGTCTGTACAAAACACTACTTCATTACTCAGACTGCCAGAAAAATGTACAGATGTTTCTTGACGCTACCTAAGTTGTTTCCAAAACCACTGTCACATCTGTGTATTTTCCCCCATTAAAATAGAGTGGAACTATACAAATAATTCTCAGCAGAGAGGGCTTTAATGTAACACATAGCTGGATGAGTAGTTTTTATTTAAATTATAATGTAATTTTTTTAAAAAAGAAGTTAAACACAAGAACCATGTATATGCAAATAAACCACAAAAGTTTCTCTTTGCTTAATTTTATGCTGTAAGTGGCAATAGACTGTTACCTGTTTCAGAGACTGTTTTAGGTTCCTACTTCTGATTGATTTTGGCGGATGCAGAATGAAAAGGAGTATTCAGACAGCTTGGAGTGATTCTACTTATCCACTTATAAAATGCAGGTGGACTGGAAAAGAAGGCTGTTAGCTACAAAGATAACCATTAAGACAAAAAAGTACTACATGCTGTTTAATATCCTATTTAGGATCTTGGCTGAAAAACAATTGGCGATGTATTAAATTTTCAATTCCAGGGAGGATGCTCTTCTCGATTCTCTTGGATTTCAAAACATTTCCTAGGTCTTATTTGGTTTCTGGCTTTCCGGAGAGACTCCTGGTATTCCACATGTTACAAGAACACTGAATCTTAAACTAATTTGAAATAAGTTTTACCCTTCTACTTCCATGGATTATTAAACTAAACTGGTATTTTGGTAGAGCTCCACTGAAATAAGCTTTATACTTTCAGGTCTTTAATAGTCTATAGCAGGGGTCCTCAAACTACGGCCCGCAGGCCACATGCAAATACAAATATTGTATTTGTTCCCATTTTGTTTTTTTACTTCAAAATAAGATATGTGCAGTGTGCATAGGAATTTGTTCATAGTTTTTTTTAAAACTATAGTCCGGCCCTCCAATGGTCTGAGGGACAGTGAACTGGCCCCCTGTTTAAAAAGTTTGAGGACCCCTGGTCTATAGCCATTGAGTTTTGTATTCATTCATAGTATGTACTCCTGTGACCAAGAATACTTCAGAAAAAAAGGCTGATCAGTTTTCTGAGATCACATTAGTAAGTGAACTAGACTGACTGAATCAGATAAAATGCATACTGGTTTCAATCACTACAGTGAAAGGTCTGGAAGTGCCTCAAGGTCTTTGAACTATCATTATAGGACAGTAATTTCTATAGCAATAAAACAGTGGTGAAAAATAAAATTTCCTATTTTCTTCTATAAACATTTAATTTAGGAGCTTCTCAACATCTATTAATGCTGAAATTAATGAACCTTTGCCCCAATACCAAATTCTCATCTCCTTAGGCAAACAATTGTGTGTGTGTGTGTGTGTGTGTATGTATGTTATCTTTTTGGAGATATTTTATACATATGTAGGCATAACTATATATATATATATAATGTATATATATATATACTATATACATATATGTGTCTATATATATACTTTTCTCCTTTTATTATATGCAAATGGTAGCATTCAATAATGACTTTTCTGTACTGTACTACTTAGACTTCACATTACATGTTGGAGATTGTTCTGTATCAACACAGAACTTTCCAGTCTTTGTTTATGGAAGCATAGTATTCCACCAGTATTAACCGGTCCCTATGGAAGTACATTTAGATTATTTCCAATCTTTCACTATTATAAGCAATGTCTGTAATTTTAAAATTAAAACAAACTGTTTTTAAGAACTTACAGTTGACTGCCTAGTTTTGCTTGTTTCCACTTCCTACTCCAATTGTCTGAGTGGCAAAATGGTAAAAAACAGAAGAGGCTATATTCCTAGAAGTGGGATCACTGGGTCATATGGCAGTTGCATTTTTAATTTTTTGAGGAAACTCCATACTGTTTTCCCTAGTGGCTGTACCAGTTTGCATTCCTACCAGCAGTGTACTAGGAATTTCTTTTCCACATCCTCGCCTGCACTTGTTTGTTGATTTATTGATGGTAGCCATTCTGGCAGGTGTGAGGTGGTACCTCATTGTCCTTTTAATTTTCATCTCTCTGATCATTAGTGATGTTGAACATTTTTTCATATGTTTCTTGGCTATTTGTATGTCCTCTTTGGAGAAGTGTTTATTCAGGTCCTCTGCCCATTTTTAAATTGGATTGTTTGTCTTCTTTTTGTTGAGTTGTGTGAGTACTTTATATATTTTGGAAATTAACCCTTTATCAGATGTATCATTGGCAAATATGTTCTCCCATACAGTGGATTCCCTTTTTATTTTGATGCTGGTTTCTTTTGCTGTGCAGAAGCTTTTTAGTTTGATTTAGTTCCATTTGTTTATATTTTTCTTTGTTTCTCTTGCTCTAGGAATATATCTTAAGAATCCTAAAACACCAACCAGAAAGAATCTATGTTCATAGCAGCGTTATTTATAATAGCTAAGATCTAGAAACAGCCCAAATGCCCATCAGTAGATGAGTAAATAAAAAAGCTATGGTACAATTATACAATGGAATACTATGCAGCAGTAAAAAAATAAGGATCTCTTATTCTTTGAGACAACATGGTAGGACCTGGAAATTATTATGCTAAATGAAATAAACTAATCGGAGAAAGACAAATATCACATGATCTCACTCAGATGTGAAGCTAATGAATAAAATAAACTGATGAATAAAATAGAACCAGAGGCATGGAAACATGGAACAGACTGATGAATCTCAGAGGAAAGTGGGGAGAGAGGTAGGAAGAGATCAACCAAATAACTTATAGGCACATATGCATAACTCATGGACACAGACGATAGGGTGGTGAAGGCCTGGCAGGGCTGGGGAAATAAATAGGGGGACATCTATAATACTCTCAACAATGTTTTTTAAAAAAAGAGGCAAAATGAGTTCTTGGCTAATCAGCTTTTGAAACATTGAAGATCTTACTCTCTTTTTTTGTGATTAGTAAAGCAATATATTTTTGAATAGGCTCAAAATAATAAACTCATTACTTTATTACTATTCTTATTATTCCTGTAAAAGTTACATTTTAATGAGAGGAAAGAGATAAAAGGGAAAATCCAAGAGGTTCTGAGCTATTGGAAGGAACAGGTTTCCTAAAATTTGGCTTCATATGACCTGAAAAGCTATCAGGTAACTGAAAGAGAGAAATGTGAGGTGGAGCCTCAGTTCTACACAGGTCTTAATCTGTATTTTGGGCAGTTTACCATCATGATTTTCTTCAAAGGCATGGACGCTGCATTCATACACAGCTCTATGCAAAGAGCTTTCCAAAGGAAGCTAGATGCACACAGGAACTATTACCATGACAAAGATAAAGCAAATGCAGGTGTGCCTCAATTTACAGATGGGGGTGTGGAAAGTTTTTATATTCATTAAATTTTTATGAACTTTATAATTTTTAGATGAAGGTTGCTATTTAAAATATTTCTGTAGTAATTTTGTTGAAAGAATAAAAATGAACTTCCTCAGTTTGTCCTTGGGTATACAGTAGGTCCTCAGGTTACGTCGGAGATCCGTTCCTATGGCACTACCTAACGCGATTTCGGAACCCACCTACATAAGCACCTACGTCACTAACATTGAGCACATAAACAGCAGTACTGAAGTGAAACAGTAAAAAAAAATTAAAAGAAAGATAACAATTCCTGATCTTTACTTGTGGTAAATAAATAATAAAAAACATAAAGTACATATGTAAATACGTCAAAATGACGGAACTTTTTTTTTTTTTTAATAAATAAATGGGAGATGGCGACGTAACCACGAAACGACATACATCGAGTCCAAAGTAACCCGACTACCTTAGTGATTTTCAGATTTCTGTATTTTGAGTTAGCTTTATTTAAAGTGAAGACAACTGTGTGTGTGTGTGTGTGTGTGTGTGTGTGTGTGTGTTAGGGTGTGTGTGTTTGCTTTATTTTAGCATTTAAAATTTTTAAAGTTTGTAATAATTTCAAACTTAAAAGTTGCAAGACCAGTACCAAAAACTTACATGTTCTACCAATTTTCAACAATTGTTAAATGTTTCTACTTTTGTATTTTATTCTTTCCATATATACACACTATTTGTTTTTCTAAACCATTTGATTAAACTGCAGACATCATGTCCTTTGCTCCTAAATATTTCAATGTATATCTCCTAAGAACAAAGATAACCACTTATCTAATGACAGTACAATGGTCAAAATCAGGAAACTTACATAGTCACAATATTGTTATTTAATCCACAGAACCTATTCAAATTTTACAGACTGTCCCAATAATGTTCTCTCTGAATTTTTTCCCTAGTTTAGGATCCAATCCAGGTTGTGCATACATTTAGTTTTCATGTCTCTTTGGTTTCCTTTCATCTGAAACAGCTCCCGAGACTTTCTCTGCATTTCAGGACACTGCCATTTTTAACAATATCTTTGTTTGGACTTGCCTATTTCATTAATAATAAATTAATTATGCCCTTTTGGGGGCAAGAATATCACAGATGTCTTTTTTTTTTTTAAGTCCTCATCTGAGGATATTTTTTCATTAATTTTTAGAGACAGTTGAAGAGAGAGGGAAGACAGAGAGAAATATTGATGTGAGAGAAACACATCGATTGGTTGCCTCCTGCATGAGCCCCGACCAGGGCCTGGGCTGGGAAGGAGCCTGCAACTGAGGTACGTGCCTTTGACCAGAATCAAACCCAGGACCCTTCGGTCCACAGGCTGATGCTCTATCCACTGAGCCAAACTGACTAGGGCTCACAGACATCTTTCTTAATGCATAGCATCAAGAGAGGCACATGATGTCTGTTTGTTCTATTATTGGTGAATGTAATTTGATCACTTAAGGTGTCACTATCAGACCTCTCCACTCTAAAGCTACTATTTCCATGGGTATTCATAAGTAATTTGTGGAGTCTTTGAAATATGTAAGTATCTTGTTCCCCATTAACTTTTACTTCCAAATTCTAGCATCCATTGATACTTCTTGTAATATGATGGTTGCAAAATTATTTTCTATTCTATCATTCATTCCACATTAATTAGCATTCTACTATAAAAAAGCTTTTCCTTCTTATTCATGTAGCATCCATTTATTATCACTATAAACTCACTCATGGATTCTTATCTTACTTAATGAGTTGTATTTCATTATTATTATTAGTTACTGTGTTGCTCAAATTGTTCCAGATTTGGCCAGTGAGAGTCATTTCAAGTTGTTTCCTTTGTCCTTTTTGGCATGTCTCCATCACTTTCTGAGTACTTCCTAACCTCCTGGCATGAAAATATCCCAAGGCTCATCTTGATTTTCCTCCAGAAAATCAGCCCTGGAGCTAGCTGTTTCTCTAAGGAGCATGGGCTCCTTTTAGTGGGAAAGGAAATTTAGAAGCCAAAATCTAGATGCTATGTGTGCTCATTGCTACTCGATGTCACTGCTTCCAGGCCCTTGTTGCAAATGTAACTAGGAATTTTTCATACTTTAGAAGGTTTTTGTTAATTTGGTTCCAGGGACTCATATTATAAAATCACTAGAGGCCCAGTGCACAAATTCGTGCACAGGAGGAGTCCACTTGGCCCGCCCCGATCAGGGCTGATTGGGCCAGGCCGGCCAGGGGAAGGGGACGTGAGAGGTTGGCCGGCCTGACTGAACTCCTGGTTCAGGGGAGAATTTGCATATTAGCCTTTTATTATATTGGATTGCTTTTATATTAGGTTTTGCTAGGTTGAGAGCTGGTTCAGGGGTTTTAGTGTTTGGGTCTATGTTACCATGGACTTACATTATAATTATGCTGGATTACAGATGGATTTCATGAAGTCTCTAAGAACAAGGATCAAGTCTCATTCTTTTTTTTTTTAAATTCTCATTGCCCAACAAAGTTTAAATCACATAACAGACAATCCATAGAAATTATATGATGTCTGAGAGTTGCTTCCCAAAAATCTAGGGTGGGGAAAAGGAATCCACTGAAGGAGAAAGACATAACCAAGGTGGCTGAGAGTTGATGACTACTGCAGCTTTCATGGGGGTTCTTTTTTCTCTATATCTGAAATTTTACCTAATAATGAAATAATTTAAAGGCAATTAAGAAATACTCCCTTACCTGAATGAAAAGAGTTTCTGCCTCATCTATGGTTCAATTTCTTTATCAGCACAGTGTGGTGAAAATAAGTCAAGGTGCTTGCATTACCAGAAACCAGAGAGCAGTATAAGGTTAAAGTGAATGTGTCTTCACTCAAAATTTAAGGGGAAAAATGCTTATAGAATGCTCACTCACTTATGAATTTAACTTTTCAATACATTTAGTCTAAGGGACTTGAAAATGTCTATGATTTTCACCATCAAATCACTAGTCAATACATCTTGGAAAGCACTAACTTGAAACACAAATAATTTAGATAGTCATTCTGAATGAATGTGTATGCATGTGTGTGTGTGTGTGTGTGTGTGTGTGTGTGTATGTGCACACACTAAAGGCCTGGTGCACAAAATTCATGCACTTGGAGGGTGAGAGGGTTCCTCAGCCCGGCCTGCGCCCTCTCAGAGTCTAGGAGCCCTCGGGGGATGTTTGATTGCTGGCTTAGGCCTGCTCCCTGTCACCAGGCTTCTGGCTGAGCAGTGCTCCCCCTCTGGGAGTGCACTGACCACCAGGGGGCAGCTCCTGCGTTGAGCGTCTGCCCCCTGTGGTCAGTGCACGAGAGACCGGTCGTTCCACTGTTCAGTTGATTTGCATATTAGCATTTTATGATATAGGATGATATTACATCAACCCCTAAAAAATACAATCCTATATAATAAAGAGCTAATATGCAAATGGTCGTCACACCCTCACACCGCCACGCAGTCACACCGTAATGGCTCAGACACTCAACACTGGGGAGAGAGGAATAGGGACCAGCCAGGCACAAATGAACTCATGAGAGAGGAATGGGGACCAGCCAGGCTGTGGCCCAGGAGAGGGACAAGCTGCCCACCCCGTGGTCCCAGGCACCAGTGGCTGGGGCTGCAGCCTGGGAGAGGGACAAGCCACATGCCCCACGGTCCCAGGCACCAGTGGCTGCGCCTGTGTCCTGGGAGAGGGAGAAGCTGACCGCCCCATGGTCCTGGGCGCCAGCGGCTGTGCCTGCGGCCTGGGAGAGGGACAAGCCGCCTGCCCATGGCCCCCTGCAGCTGTGACTGGCCCGGGTCCTGGGTGCCTGCAGCCAACTGGAGGGAGAGAAGCCTGGGTCCCAGGTGCCTGCGATGAGCCAGAGGAGGGAATGCTGGGTTCCGGGTGCGGGGCGAGGCAGAGGTGTTTAGGGGCAATCAGGCCATAAGGGGAGCAGTTAAGGGCAATCAGGCAAGCAGGCAGAGGTGGTTAGGGGCGATCAGGCAGGCAGGCAGACAGGTGAGTGGTTAGGAGCCAGCAGTCCTGGATTGTGAGAGGCAGTCAGACATCTCCTGAGGGGTCCTGGATTGGAGAGGGTACAGGCCGTGCACAAATTTTGTGCACCGGGCCTCTATTAAAGTATAATAAATAGGCTTTAGAGCTAACTGGACAAAGACAACCCCGACATTTTGCTGAAGAAATATACAAAGATTTTTTCCTTTGATATCCCAAGTTGTTTTCTGATACTTAAATTTAACTGATATTCAAAATGTTAAAGCATGAGAGTAGAAAATTGTAGTCATTGAGATATCCTACTCTGGGGGTGGGGAGAACCTCAAATATATTCATATGTATATACTGCTCACTGATGAGCATGGGCATTCTCCTGAGGCTGCTTATTTGACAGAAAATCTTGGCTCCTTTCCATTAGGAAAACTGGCACATATTCTTTATCAACCTTACTTCAAGACAACTTATTTTGAATTATGAAGGTTTTCTCACCATAAATCTGAGCTCACTGTCTTACTTAAGTAGTAGATATTTCTGTCAAAATTTTAAAAAATGTGTTTTACTGAAAAAGAAATATGCTTGAGTGACTAAAATAAGTCAATTCATTTGGGACTTGAAATCCCAAATCATTTTCTCCATTATTTAGGCAATAGAGAAAACCCTTTGGGATTATTGGAACTAAATGCAACCTTTTAAGCAAAGTTGATTCAAAAGGTGCATTCCTTACTAAAGCTAGTGAGAAAGTATAAGTGAGTTCTTTCCATTACATCTGGGCACACTTAGAATGCTAACATTCTGCAGCCTGTACATTGTAAATAAATACAGACTAAATTTCTTACTGCTGCCATGAACATATATTTTCTCCAGACAATAAGTGGTGCATTAGGAAATATTTGTCTCCTGGCTGCAGCTTTTATTTTCTTTCTAAGTTTCTGGACATACTTGTGGGAGAGTCTTGAAAACTCAATATTGTGATACAGATGAGGAAGTTATCTCTTTAATTTTTAAAATTTATTTATTGATTTTAGAGAGGGAGGGAGGGAGAGAGGAAGAGAGGGAGAGAGAAAGATTTGTTGTTCCACTTATTTATGTATTCATTGGTAAATTCTTGTATGTGCCCTGACTGGGGATCAAACCCACAATCTTGACATATGGGGATGATGCTCTAACCAACTGAGCTACCCTGCCAGGGCAGGAAATTATTTTTTGATCGAGTCTTGTGTGGGTACTCACCAGCATCCAGTCTTGTTAATTTCAATGGCTGACAAAGCAAATTTACTTTTTTTCTTAAGTATATTAATGGGTCATTAATGTAAGCAAAATAAAGCATGGCAGGGTGAATAATAGCAACC
This sequence comes from Myotis lucifugus, assembly GCF_000147115.1. Lineage (NCBI taxonomy): Eukaryota > Metazoa > Chordata > Mammalia > Chiroptera > Vespertilionidae > Myotis > Myotis lucifugus. The sequence goes on from NW_005871188.1 coordinate 338,601, forward strand.
ACATTTCTTCAATCAAATATCCATATTGTGTGTCTGGTTGTGGTTTCAAAGAAATCTGGATTAAATAACATGATTCACATATGAAAAGGCTGCTAGAAAATGGATTTTCGTATCACTCAGTCATACATAAAGCAGCCAATTTTGCACTACATTTTTACACTTAGGAAAAATGAAATTGTTTCCTCTGAGACAGGTATACTGGATACTTGATCTCTGAATCCTAAGAACAACTCATGGAAAGAATAAAATTTAGAGGGACAAGAACAGGGCTGAGTCACCTCAGATTCTCATTATGCCAGGGATTTTTATTCAATTCTGATCTGTCAAAGAGGCACTTTCTGAAGTTCATTAAGCTTTCCAGTTTTCCTACCAGCTATTTAAAATGCTCACATACAAATACTTGCTTTCCTGGTTACTGGGTAAGCATTTAGGGTAGAACAATTGAGGGGCAGTAAATGTCCTGGTATCGGTAAAGTTCACACAGAGCTCAAGTTAAGGAATCTGACAATGTTTGCAGACAATGTTTTCAGTGGAAGTTTTACAATGTTATGAGCATTAGTCATGACCTTCAAGAAGATAATAGCAAGTTCTAGGAACTCTGATTTTCAAAGGGGATATGGAATGAGGGTTTTGATGGAAGTTTTCCAGAGCTGCAGCTGCTGAGCTTGTGGGTTTTCCACTGGTTGTCACTTGATAGAAGTAGGGCGGGAGGAAGAATTCTTTGAGGGCAAGTTCAGACAGTGAATAGTTCAAGGCTGCAGCCTGCCTAGAAATTGTCAGCAATGAATGGACACAAACCACAAATGTAAAAAAAACACAATGGGTTTGATTTTTCAAAGTTTTAAGGGCCAAATTTTAAGGGCTCAATTGTTTAGAGCATCAAAGTTTTAAGTAATAATTTTATTACTATATAATAACCATACAGAGTAAGATTAGCATAAAGTAATGATAGCCAGCAATGTAGTTGAAAATGATTTTTGCAAATTCTGGTGTTTTTTTTTTTCTGCCACTACTTTTCATCATGCTAATGGTACAGTGGAAAGAGCATAAACTTTCTAGTCAGGGAGATACAGATTTGGTCCTGTACTCAGTGTGGGTGACTGGGCCTCAATTTCATCTTCAACAGGAGAGTCATACCTACTTGCCAGGTTGTTGTGGGAATAAATAAACTAATGTGTCAGGGAACAGCAGATAGCTGCTAAAAAATGAAAATCATACGATCACTATCATAATAATGTGCTCTTGTTATAAATAAGCAAACAACCATTTATGCAATTGTTATAGGTGATTTGACCTATGGAGCAACACAGCTATATTCAATTGCACCTAAATATCCATACTATTTTTAAAAATGGTTCTTTATGGTTTTGAATTTACATGTATTTTTAAACTTAAAGTTTATCAACCTAGCTTTTATTTTATGTCATAAAAATAGAGATTATTATGGATTCTTTCAGAGTGGCAGAAGACTCAGTGCATGAGAGTGCTGCAAAGTCACAGACTAGATTTTGCTAAAAGGGAATGAGGTTAGCTGCCTCCTCCTTGCCTCAGACAGACTTCACAATGACTCACTGATAACAAATCCACTAGCAGCCATTCCTAAGAAACTTTTCTGTTGGCTTTACATACTTTATGGCAAACTAAGTCACATGTCCTCTTCTTGTATCTGCTTTTCTTTTCTAAGGCCCACTAAAACCTGCTTTTTGTAAATCTTAGGAGAGTAAATCAAAATGGCCAATCTGGAATTTGACTGAGTACCAACCAAGGTTATCTAAAATAGCATCAAGGGTCAGGGCATCCATCTACTTCTCCCTGCATTCCCACAACCATCAGTCATTTCCCGGCCACATTTAAATCTGTCCTTCAGGTGTCATGTTTTGTCTCTTCATGTTTTAATACCTATAGTCTTCCTCATAGTTCATGATTTATTCCCCTAAGACAGGGCTTAGCAAAGTATGACTAGTGGGCCAAAATTCTGATCACAGTCTGTTTCTGTATAACCCATAAGGATAACTTTCACATTTTTAAATGGTGGTGGTGGTGGGGAAATAAAAATTAGAATATTTTTTTCATGACACATGACAAATACATACAATTGAAACTTCAGTGACCATAAATAAAGTTTTATTGGCACACAACCATGCTTACTTGTTCACATATTATCTGTGGCTACTTTTGGGCTACAACAGTGCCCAGTGGTTGTTGTAGAGAACATAGGGCTGGCAAAGCCGAAAATGTTTAGTATCTGACAGTTTACAGAAGTTTGTGGACCCTGCCCTGGGGTGGGAGGGGTCTTCCTCTTGGGAGAAAGTGGGTCAAACACACATAAGATACAGGGCCTATCTGGCCAGTTTGGCTTAGTGATTGAGCACTAAGGAACTAGGAGGTCATGGTTCAATTCCCGATCAGGGCACATGCCTGGGTCTGTTCTATCTCTCTCTCCCTCTCCCTTCCTTTCTGAAATCAATAAAAATATATTTTAAAAAAAGATACAGAGTTTGTCCTCTGCTTTGGAAAGAAATAGAGTCTTAGCTTGACTTTTCAGTATGAATAAATGGGATTGGAAAAAAAGAACTGACGCAGGAGCCAGGAGATGTGGGTCTCAGGTTTTGTTTTTATGTTTGTTCTGGACAACTAAAGTATTCAACTTCTCAAGTCCTATAACATGGCTTCTCCTTTGTTGGGCTTTGAGTTTCCTTTGTTTGAAAAATAGAGTTAGTCCATCACTGTCTTACTGGATCACTGTGATAATATGTGAAACCCTACCACTTCCTCTCTCACCCCCCTTCCCAAATCCCAAATTTAGGGTCAGTGGGAAGTGAAGGGAATAAGGATATTAGAAATCTCCCTACAGGACTCCAGGATGGTAGTTTAAAACTCAGTTTTGAACCTATGGAGATGGTTCCCAATGTGACCACATATTTACTACAATGAATAATTCAACATGGGCTCCACTAGAGAATGGGGATACTTAGGACATATGAGACTGAGTCACTTGTTTTCTGGAAATTCCCTATCATAAATATGACTGCTAAGCACATAGTCTAAAAATATTGTCTAGAAAAATACTTCCTAAATTATAGCAGAAAAAAATAGGGCGTAAAGCTAGACAAAGGGATGGAGATGGGATGGGCAGAGATAATTTTACATTCAAATAGGGCAATATGCAGAGACTTTCTAGCCATACAGACATTATCAGTTGACAAAAACATTTCTAATCAGAGTTCCTATTTCATGCATTTTATATTGTAATGCAAATCTATATAAGTCATTTCTAAGCCAAGAATAGGCTATATCGTTACACAATAAAGAAATTTTATCATGATCTACTTTAAAAAAAATTTATACCTTATTGGGTTATGAAATCACCAGAACTTTTACTATTTCAAGTGATTGTTGTAGGGTAGGAAAGCTGGTTGATTTCATTGTCATGGATCTCCCTTTCACTAACTATATAGCTAATTTTGTATATGTGTGGTAGAAGAAAATCAGCAGTTACTGGATACTGGTCTAATGTAGAAAGTTAAGTTAGTAACAGGTAAAATGACTACTCATCATTCCCAGTGGTGAGCAGAACTTGGAGTCTTGGCCTGCCTTTTTGTCATTCGCATTACTAAGCAACTTTGGAACAGGTGCCCTCAAAGGAAAAACAGGTCTGAGAAAAGACTAGAGTGGATAACACATGCATGAATAAGAATGAACAATGACTGTTGTAAGCAGAAAGGTCAAATAATTACCCGATTACAAATATGATGAAAATTATCTAAACTCATTAAAATTAGAGTTGGAAAAGCTCTTAGAAGACTCTGAATCCAAGATTCCTTCATGGAAAATCAAAATGCAGGTCAGGTAGTAGCCATAGTTCAGCTTTTGCCCAATAACTCGCTCTGGTGGCAGAGAGCTCTCTTCCTCACCTCAGCCAGCTCATTCCATTTCGGTACAATTCCAATGACTATGGAGTAACCCAAAATAGAGAAAAGAATAGTGAGCTAGAAAACAGAATCTCCGAATTCCAACTTCAGTCCTACGTTAACTCAGTGTGACACTGAGCAAGTCTTTGGTGCTCTCTGGCCCTCAGGTTCCTCATCTATAAAATAGGGTCTCTATGATCCTTTCCAGCTCTAAATTTCTCTAATTCTCTATCTCCATTTCATGCTACTGAAGTAAAAATCAGTTGTGAGAAGGCTATGAAGAGCTGTGAAGTTTTTCTTCTTATAGTTCTAACTTATGTCACACCTGGGCTGCCTCTGAATGTTGCCAGACTTTAACCTAACACCTTGTCTTTCCCTCAGCTATCCAGTTTATCTATATAGCTTGATTTTGCTTTGACTGTTGATATCCCAAAAGTTATCATGACTCAAAATCTGATCTTTTAGCAATCAAATAGCTAAGGTTAAGCTACAAAAACCTCTCCAAGTGGCTCAGTTTGACCTACAGAATTCTGAAGTTTAAAACAACAACAACACATGACTAATGTTTTACTGTTCTCATATGCTGAACTAAAAACATCTTGTTCTATCTTCTATGGGGTGTTAGTAAACTACTCAGTATTTGATTCTATTTTATGAATGGAACAAATAAGATGAAATAAACCTTGAGCTTTGTCTTTTTTTTAATGCCATACTTATTCTGGAAACTGCAATTAATGTGTATTTGGTATAGTGCAGGGGTCCTCAAACTTTTTAAACAGGGGGCCAGTTCACTGTCCCTCAGACCGTTGGAGGGCCAGACTACAGTTTAAAAAAAAAACTATGAACAAATTCCTATGCACACTGCACATATCTTATTTTGAAGTAAAAAAACAAAACGGGAACAAATACAATATTTGTATTTGCATGTGGCCCGCGGGCCGTAGTTTGAGGACCCCTGGTATAGTATAAGTATACAAAGTTACATTTTTGAAAGCAAAAATGTTATACATTTTAATGTGATAGTACTTTGGAAAACGTTGGAAATGCAACACTAAAACGAATGACTCTGTTATCATTCCTTATATCACTAAAGTGGGTATAATTAAAAAGACTGAATGTGCCTGGGGAATCTTAGTTTATTAAACAATCATCATAACCAAATCTATAATGCTATGTAACTAAAACAAAGCTTATTTTCTGTACAAATACATTTACTTATTTTAGTAAGCTTTAAAGATAAACTTTAATATTTTAGTTATAAATGTGAAAATAAACAATATTTTTTTGTCAGTCAATTAAGTCCAAAAAAATGTTTTTAAACAAAAGAAAGAACGTCTAAGTGATGACTGTTACCAATTCACTGACTTGCTTGAAAAACATCACAGGACTTATACATGTCATACTTCAGTAAAAAGCTGTATTTAAAACAATCACCACTATGAATAGCTCAGGAGTTCTGGTCTCCCCATTGGACTTAACAATGATATCCAAACTTCTTACCACAGCCTGCAGGATTTGGCTCTGCCTACCTTTCCAACCTTTTCCCAACCACTTTTCCACTCCACTCCCTGCTATCTTTTCACTTGCTCTCTTCTACAGCATCAAGGCTTTTTCTACCTGGGCGTCTTTACATGTGCTTTTCCCTCTGCTTGTAGTGCTCTTCCTCTGACTCATTGCTTGTGTAGCTCTAAACTCTGTGTCATGGAAAGCAAGTCAAATTATTCAAATGTTTCCTAACGTCAGAGGTTTGGAAGTTCACTCAGGAGGCTAAAATAGTTTACAGAATGTTCTTTATATTCTAAACAGCCATGCACTGGGAAAAATAGTGCTGAGACATAAAATGACAAGCATGCACAGAGTTCAGCGGGATGGAAGCAAGGAGACAATGTGTAGGAGTGGAGTGGAAGGGCTCTTCTAAGGTTTCCTGAGCAGGGAAGGGCCAGGATGCTATCATGAAGTGTATCCCCAAGACACTAGGTACAGCTGCGGAGCTGCCCACTCTTCTTTTTGACCCCAGCTCAAAGCGGGTGTAGGCTGGGTTTAGCCCACTGAAGAGTCTGTTTGACCCCAAGTTGAAAAAATTGTGTTTTTTTAAAAAAAATTATTTATTCATCAAACATTTATTGAACACACACCACATGTGAAGGACATTTCTAGATGCTAAGTATATAGCAGTAAACAAACAAAAATATACAAACCTATAGTTTAATGTGGCAGATAGGCACTAAACAACAAAAACTACAGTATGCTAGATCATGATATATCCTAAAGAGAAAACAGCTGAAAGGGGGAGGTAAGGTACACGTGTTTGGCTACGAGTTTAGAGAGTGAGAGTAAAGAAAGCCTCAGAGAAGATGACATTTGAGCAAAGGGTTGGAGGGAGTGAATGGGCCATGGAAATACCTGGGAGAGAGCATTCAGGCAAGGGGACAGCAAGGGAGAAGGTCATGATGAGAAAATGAGCTGGTGTATTTGGGGAACAGGTAGGAGGCCATTGTGGCTGTAGTGAGGAGATCAGCTTTCATGCTGAGTGAGATGGAAAGTATTTGAAGGGTTGTAAGTAGACGAGCAATAAGATCCCTCTGATTACAGGAGAGAACGCATAGAAGACAGACCAGTTGGGAGGCTACTGCAATAATCCTGGAGAGAGATGGTGGTGATTTGGAGAGATAGTAGTGCAACAGAGATCTGTAAGAAGCGATCAGATTCTGAATATATTTTGAGAGTGGAGCCAACAGGATTTCCAGATGGATTACATGTGGGTTTTGAAAGAAGAGAGGAGTCAAGGACAACTCCAAGTTTTCTGGCTTGAGCATGTGGAAGAAAGGAGTTGTCAACATTTAAAATCAGATTTAATTTAATAATCTAGACTTCTAGTTACTCTCAAAACACTAGAAGATATGGTTAACTGTATATCTGCATTATTCAAAAGACAAAACTCAAGCTGGGAAGCAGCACCCCTGGAGAGAGGACACTGGACCTTTGATGCACTATATGGCTTGCTCCCTGTTATCTTACACCTGGCCTTCTGGGTAATGAACAGCTGTTTGTATCTGTCTGCATGCTGCAGCTGAGTTTGGGACCCCTACCCAAAGTGTTCTCATAAACTTACTGTCATAAAATACAACATAAACTTGCCCATAATTTTAACCAAAGAAAGGGAAGTTTTGACAAAGTATTTATTTAAAAATGGGATATAAAAGGGAGACCTATAATTCTAGATTTTCCCCTCCATAGTGATTTGACAGCAACCTGGGGCAGAGGTCCAGCCTCTCTCTCTCTTCTCAGTGAAAAGAGAAGCTCCTTGTCCCTAGCCGGTTTGACTCAGTGGACAGAGCGTCGGCCTGCAGACCAAAGGGTCCCGGGTTTGATTCTGGTCAAGGGCATGTACCTTGGTTGCAGGCTCCTCCCCAGCCTGGGCCCTGGTCAGGCCCCATGCAGGAGGCAACCAATCGATGTGTTTCTCTCACATTGGTAGTTCTCTCTGTCTTTCCCTCTCTCTAAAAATCAATGGAAAAATATCCTCAGATGAGGATTAAGAAAATAAATAAATAAAAGAGAAGCTCCTTGAAGAAACCACTTTTCGCATATTGTGACTTTGTCAAGCCTAACTCCCACTCACTAGACAGCCTATGTGTACAGTGCCAGTAGTGAGGTATGGTACGGTCCATACCGGGTTCAGAACCACATCTTACTGTACCTGTGATTTCTAAACAAGGGTGCTCTGAGCCTCAGGTTGGTACTGAGGGACACTAGTTCCAGGCTGGTGCTATTGTCAACGAGCTTGGTGACTGGCAGATTACTTATCTTCTTTGGACTTCTGTTCCTCATCAATAAGAATGGAGATGGACTACAATAGGGATTGTCAAGCTCTAATGTGTGTGAGAACCCCCTGCTCGCTTCCCTTACATAAGTGTCACTGGCTCAGAATAAAGTGCTTGGTAACAATGTCTTTGTGGAAGACCCGATAGCATTTCCCTTTAGCACAGAAAAATAATGTGAACCCAAATGTCTTGTTTTGCTTTGTCTATCAGGAAGCTCAAAGCTAAATGCAATCAATGTTCAGTAACAACAAAACCATTTTACCTCAGGGATATGAGTACAACATTTCCCTCTGGCCCCGCCTTTCTACATATTCAATTCATCTGAATGGTTTTGATTTTATTTTTAACTGCCAAGTTGTAGGTACATTTTGATTCTAGGCAATATCAAATATTTTCTGAAAAGAAGTGGGGCAAAAGGGGAACACTGGAAGAAGGAAGGAGTGGAAAAAGGAAAGTGACATTAAAAAAAAATCTTTCCAACGTGATATAAGAAACGTCAGTACATATGGATTGTGAAAGAGATCAAAAAATATAAACCTGACAGCCCTGCCTTACCCCCAGAGCAGCTTTGTCTCAGAGGCTATGACCTCTGAAAACTGCCTTTAGAACAGTGGTTCTCAACCTGTGGGTTGCGACCCCTTTGGCGGTCGAACGGCCCTTTCACAGGGGTCGCTTAAGACCATCCTGCATATCAGATATTTACATTACGATTCATAACAGTAGCAACATTACAGTTATGAAGTAGCAACGAAAATAATTTTATGGTTGGGTCACACATGAGGAACTGTATTTAAAGGGCCAGAAGGTTGAGAACCACTGCTTTAGAAGGACAAAAGCAGCCATAAACCGAATGGGGCTGTAGATTGGTGAGAAGGACAAGCCATGCTAGAAATGTACTTCCATGCAGCCTCTCTTTCGTATAATTATGGTCATTTACAGACAGAAGTGACAGATCTCAGACCTGGATTAACTCCTAATAATAAAGAGGGATCAGTTTTGATATCAAGAAGAATTTAATTAGTAACACAAATACTATGGGTAAAGTAGCATCAAAACATATTCTTTGTGGTAATAAATCAAAGTACACTCTGTAAACCTGCATTTAGTCAGCAGACAAGCACAATAAAGGGCTAGGATATCAATCCTCTTCTGGTGCCATGGGAAAACCCTGGCCTGGGTGGTAGGACCCCCAGCTTGGCTACCAACTAGTTACACAACCTTGGGGAATTCCTGTAACCACCTGGGTTGCATCTGTAAAATGAAGAGAATGTGAAGAGTACTGATTCAGAAGTTCTCATAACTGAGCTCCATTTACCCAATTTTATCCCTTTGTTTAACTCAGGACCGAGCCCACACATACTGCATGCTGCAGGCTAGCAGATGATTCGTCTAGTACATCCCATGCACTTCTTCCAACTGTTTAAAGAGTTGTGTTTGTTCCCAAACCTGTTTATGCCTGTTGGACTAGTTATTATAATTACATAATTTAATCACATATTATGTGAACTGATGAAATATGACAGTGAAAGGCAGGAATTGTTTTCTATGCAAAGTACATTGAATAGTTTGAGAAGACCTGATAAAGGCAAATCACTTAAAATAGAACTGTCTAATGCAAAAGAAAATCTAGAAGAATTCCTTTTAAGTCTTTTCTACTGTAACAATTGAAATTGGAAGGCATAAACAATGCAATCATTAAGGTATAATTAATGCAAGAAAAATGTTAGGAAATTATAATCAGCAGACCTATAATCAAAGCAAAGGCCTTGGCCCTACGTCAAGACTCTACTGTGATGGCAAAAGGAATGAGAACCATGGTGAGATGTTACAGAAGCCCATACTCTTATTTAAAACCAGGTGAAATATGCAATGATGACACTGAACCAGCTTTCCAGAAAGTGGCTAGGGAGGGAGAGGAAAAGTGGAGTACGGGTTTGGGGTTGTGACAAGGAAGGACAGACAGACACACAGACACGATAGGTGACAGTCCAGCATGTCCTTGTCAGTCTGTCAGCTGAAGGGAGGATTAATCCACTCTGCAGAGAATCATAGATTGGTCTTTGCCAAGTTCCCAAGAAGATTTCTTTAATTACTATAGTTAGTAGTTAAACTCTGTCCCTGCCTCTTCAATTTTTAAGATTTACACTTGATAAATTACCTAATGAGTAATAATATACTTTGAATTTACCTGGGCAATGGGCATTGAGAATGAGAACACAGGATGCTTTAGTTTCATAAGAGTAAGACATGCAGAGTGTGAATAGTCTTAGGCAGAAATAATAGTTTTCAACGGCAAGACCAGGCCTGTAATTTTCTGCAGCACACCATGACATCATGGTTTATATGAGGCCAACTCTATAAATCAAGCTTTACCTAATTAGAGATTCTTCTGCAGATCTACATTATTAGAGCAAATAATTAAAACTGCTTAGGCAATAATACAAGCCAGATCTGTTTACAAAAATGTTCTCTCCCCCACCCCCCCAAACTCTTTTAGTCTCCCTACCACTTACAGATCTTTCACATTTAGTAAATTATAGACTCAGAACATTTCTCTTAGTCTGACTTCACTTTCAAGGAATTCTTCAATTAACTTTACGTTGCTTTAAGCTGTTCATCTAACGAGAAAACAATCTGGTTTCTGACTCCTGTGCTTGCCAATGGCTGCCATCCATGTTTGACTTTCAGACACACTGTCTCTTGAGAGCCAGGCTCTGTTTGCGTAAAACCAGCCAGTTGTCATAGCATTTTGACAAGCACTATAGAAAAACAAGGAACAATACTCCATGGGGGCTAAACTGGGAGAATTACCTCTACAAGGGTGACTGCACTAGGGACACACATGACATCCACACCCAACCATCTGGCCTGCACCAGCAGGTAACGCGTACTCCACTTTCATCCATGACCTTTCCATTTTTAGGTGCCATCTCTTTGCCACCAATTATTTTCCTTCCCCCAGGCAAAAATGACAGTAGGAACCTAGGAAGCAAGAGATTGCAATGTCTTTGTATCTAGTGCCAGATCTTCAGCCAAATAATAGTGTAAAAAGAAGTGTGAGCTCAGAGGTGGGGGCCTCGGTCCGAAACTTTAAATTTTCTCACTCTGGTGTGGCCCCTCAATTCTCTTTGCTTCTTAAGGCTCCTCACTTATGTTTAGAAAGAAATGCAGATAACAACTGGGAAGTGAAAAATAACCATGGGGAAAAAAATGACAAAATGGTGATCATTAAATAAAAGATCCTCAGGTTTCCACCTATTATAGCTGAGTCAGGCTGAACAGAATCACACTTTCCTTTCCCTTGTGCTTGGCCAGTTTTTGGATGCCACTCACCTATGTCGGTCCTATGGGTGTACCTGTGAAGTCACCAGAATAATAAACTGAGTGTGATGTTTTGAAGGCCTCTTAAATGCTTAAGCTCCATATAAGATGCACATGTGATTTTTCCAAAACCGTGCTCAATGCTGTTCGTGAATGGGATGTGCAATTGCTGAAATTGCAGGCCTTTCCACAGCAATGGAATTAACACTCTGGCACGATCAAGCCATAGCAAACATGCAGGCAGAGCCAGAGGAGCTAGAATGAATGCACAGGTCAGGTGAAACCCAAGGGCAGATAGTGGACTTAGCATTATTAGTTCAACAAGGATAAGCATGGATGGAAGGACCACTAGAAAGTCTATTTTCTTCAGAGGAGGATTGTGCTTTGACTCCTCTCTTAATGCTCCTCCTACTGCAAGTGCATCTGAATAAAAAGATCTGTAGGATTCCTGAGAGACCCAAAATTATTCTAATACCATTCTTTTTCCCTAGTCTTCCCTCTCAATTATTATTTAAAATTCCTATGTGAATTTTATTATGTTTTGTTTCCAAGTTACTGCAACACTTTGTGGAAAAAGGAGATGAGTGTAAAACTAGGTTGGTCTCTTGTCTCCTTTCTCTCTCTCTCTCTCTTTCTCTCTCTCTCTCTTTCATACACACAACACACACACACACACACACACACACACACGCGCGCTGAGACCTAGCATTCAAGCTGTTCTTCTTTTTCCATTAAAAAGATCAGAGTTTTAGCAAGTATCAGATTTTCTTTTTTTTTTTAGATATACCAGATATTCTTTCTTTAAACAGCAAATCATTCTTTCTATTGAATTATCTTTATGTATATTCTGAGATTTAAAAAATATAAGCAACCAAGATTCCTGACATAAAATTCACTAATTTGTTGAAAGCAGTGCTTTAGTAGATTCTCTGAATAAAACACAATGTTATAAGAATGTTCTCTCCAATGAGGCAATTCTGAAATTCTGAGGACTCATTCTCTTATGAAGCTTCTTGCCTAATCCTGTGTACTGTTAGCTTATTTTTCTTTTCTTTTCTTTATTGATTAAGGTATTACATATGTGTCCTTATCCCCCAATTCCACCCCTCCCCCCACACACACACTCATGCCCTCACCCCCCTGGTGTCTGTGTCCATTGGTTAGGCTTATGTTAGCTTATTTCTTGAAGTAATGGTGCTAAAGATGCTTAACTTGGAAGGAAACAATAAACCAAGAGTGATATATTTGAGGGCACAAAACTTAGTCTCACTTTTTTTAGCAATTCCAAAGAAGAATGAACTTATTATATATAAGGAGAGTTCTAGAGTGTGTCACCAGAAACTCAGGTACTTTTGTTTTGTTTTGTTAATCCTCATCATTAATTTTCAGAGAGAGTGGAAGGGAGGAAGGAGGGGGAGAGAGGAGAGAGAAACATCCATGTGAGAGAGACACATCTATTGGTTGCCTCCTCCCACATGCATCCCAACCAGGGCCTGGGAACTTGCAACCCAGGTACGTGTCATTGACCCTGAATCCAACCGGTGACCCTTTGGTGTGAGGCCCGACACTCTAACCAACTACCTTTAGGCTAGGGCAACTCAAGTACTTTTAACAGTTTTGTTTAACATCTAGAACAGCAGTGACATAGGGATGACTGTGTTCTCCAATTTTCTAGGTAAGAATAGTAAGGAATTTTGCATGGGGATTTGAGGTCTAGGCAATCAACAAGCCTTAAAAAGCAGAACACACTGTCACAAAGAAAATTTTAAATTATTCATTTCCTTCTAATTTAGCTCTTAGAAAATAGAAATATACACACTGACTTGGTGAATTTTAAGATAAATCACTAAAAAAATCCAATACTTGAACTTTTAAGACTGCTTGAAAAAAAAGTTATTCATTTGTAACCTGCTGTTCTTCTTGTAAGAACAGGGTGAAAGAGAGGCTACCTTCCTGCCAATTTAGATTTTATGTCTTTTAGGTCTTGGCAAAAGATATCACCCCATTTGCAACTCTCAAAAAAAAAAAAAGACCAAAGCAATGCTGGGTCTCACATGCTCTATCTCAGGCCCTCAAAATACCCAGAAGCTTAAGGAATCGGCTCAGTTTCTGTCTTCTTTTGGAAGTTCAGTGATTACAGAGGAAATATTTTGGCTTTCTAATGTAAACTTGTACAGATTTTGAACTTAAGGAACTAACAGCTTCCGGTTGTAAACTTGTCTGTCACTAAGAAACCACAGCACTAGACCATAGTAAAATAATCCAGCTTTTAGAAAATCTGCAAAAGGTTTATTTGCAAAATGGCTAAGTAAATTGCAAAAAATTAGATAAAATAGGAAAAGGGTGTGGGAGCAATAAAAGAAATGAAGATACAAAGGTTTTAAAAGTTTGCACAGAGCAATGAAGACATTAAATGCCACATAAATTTAGAAAATAAAATTACATAGCACATGATATGCTAGCAAACTTCTCAATTATAGTAAGACTTTCCAAAGATTAAAACATGTACGGCTACTACACAGGGTGATTATTCAATCAGAGATATTACTCAGAAAGTAAAACCATTTAACATGTAGAGGTTTCAAGCTAGTTTCCTTGTGTCATACACTCCCTGCCCTCAATCTCATGCTAGCCACCCACATCCTTTAAATGAAAAAAAAAAGAGAGAGAAAGAGAGAGAGAGAGAGAGAGAGAGAGAGAGAGGGAGGGAGGGAGAGAGGGGGAAAGAACCACTTAGCTTTCTGGAATTCTCTCCCATAAATTCCAAATGAATAAAAAATAAATTCAAATGAAAAAAAAACACCTATAAAGGTAAATGACAATATGATGAAAATTCTCTTACTTATTCCTACTGTTGTGATAACAGCTTGAAAGGAAGATTATAATCCTATAGAATGTGAAGCACACTCTTACAGAAACATGCATTGGCTTACATTTATACTATTTAAAAAGAGAAAACGTTTAAATAGAAAAGGAATGGAAAGATAATCAATAGCTGTACCCAAGAAGTCTAGAAATAATTTTGGAGGAAAAAAACAAAAGGATCTGCTACACTCTTTAAATAGACCATATCACAATTTAACTTTAAATGACAGGTAACCCAAGATTCTCAAATTTCTTCTTTAACTGATTTTTCAAAAAAGATCTCAGTATACATGTTGATGGTAATACAAAGCATATACAGAGGCATTTCATTTTTCAGTTATTATAGTGTTTCCTGCTTGCTCTCATTTGGTAATGTGGGTGCCAGGTAGATTTGGACATGTAAATAAAGCAGAGGGTTAAAGAGGATAAAAAGGTGTTGAAGGGATATGATGAGCTAACTAACAATTACTAATAATAGGAAAAGTAATTACAGAACAGGTATAATTAAAATAGTCACTTGGAGGTGCTAAAAACCTCATCTAGCTTTACTGCTACAATCTATATCAAGTCCTAGAAACCTTGCCTGATCTAACACGTTAGTTCTTTCAGATCTGTATAATGTACACACTGGGTTGGCCTTCTCTCCATTAATTAAAGCACTCCATTAATTTTCAGCTTAATTGGTAATCAGACAGAATCACACAATTTAACAAATATTTTGTAAATACAGATTTTTAATAATAGACGTTCTTAGGACACATCAATTTGACAAAGGAGAATATAAAAATGAGCCTACTATGAAGCCTTTATTAAAATTTTTATGGCATATGTGTGTATATGTAATGTCACAGACTGTAAATTAAATAGACAGTCACAAACTATGAATTTGAAATACTAGTAATCCATTTAAAGGTCTTCATTATAGTTCAAAATTAAACCAAGGTTCAGGCAAATATAAAATGGCTCATAAGGAAGCTGTGAACTATAATTAGATGGAACTATGCTGATTAATATTTTAGACACAACTATTCTCACTTGGTCACAAGATAACACAGGCGGAAGTGTTCCTAGAAGCATTACTAGTACTAAGGAAAGGGATCAAGAAAGTATCTACTTTATACTAGCAAATGTGTAGCAACATTTCATGTATCTAAAATGTTTGAACAATTCAGGGTCAAGAAATAAGCAAAAGAAGGACTCTTGAGCAGCCCAAATCTACAAATGTCACGAACTTTACATAGAAAAGTGCTTCCTAATGTGCTCTTACTTTACACCCATGTTCATATGGCTGGTTATTTTAGCTTCACCCTC
Source organism: Myotis lucifugus (assembly GCF_000147115.1). NCBI lineage: Eukaryota > Metazoa > Chordata > Mammalia > Chiroptera > Vespertilionidae > Myotis > Myotis lucifugus. The sequence continues at coordinate 353,833 of NW_005871188.1, forward strand.
ACAGAAGATTAGAAGTGAAAATAAATATGTCAGATTAGGGAGTGAGGCTTAGTGAGGCACCTTCACAGGTGTCTGCCAGTCTTCACAGCAAGGAAATCAGAAATGCTATAAAAAGTTGACCCAATAGCCCCAAAGCACAACATTCAGAAGCTGTCTAATAGTGGTAAACACACGAATGCATCCAAAAGAGCCCGAGAGGATCATCAGACGCAGGAGGTACACTTGCTGAAATGCAAAGTGAACTAGATAATGACCTTGGGTCATAGAAAAAGTATGGTCAGCATATGTTCTTTTAAGGCAAATAAATGGAAATATCTTAAAAAAGTTTTCATCTAAACCAGTTAAGATAATATACTTTTAAAGTTTTGGAGCTTATGGTAGTGTTGGGGAGGTTCCTCCAAGAATGAGAAAATATTATTATCCAAAATAACAATTCAAAGATTCTAGAGAGTGTACGTTTTTCTATAGTACAAATATCTTTATAACTTTTCATCCGAGTGCAAAGTTTAAACTTTTAAACTTAATAACCTATGATAAAAATGATAGAAACAATAGCAATTTGTGTATACAAATTAAAAAAAATTCTTCCAATACAGATTTAACTTCATTAACTATAGGACATACTTTCTCAGTTAATCATTATTCATTTGTTACAGAATCAAAATATTTTGTATTTAATTACATAATATAACAATTTTATAACTTTGATTTTATATTAGTATAAATTAAAGTTTTAAAGTATACCAGGATTACACAATGGCTCTGTACAGACACATAACAACTAAGAACAGTTAATAATAATATATATACAAACACACATGCCCCTTTCCTTCCTCCTACTTCCCCTCCTTTCTTCCATTCATCTTTCCTATCAGGGGTAGGGGATAGCATGGAGGAAGAACAGACAGAAGGATCAGATATTCTTAATTTCACAGAGTCTCAAAAGGTAATGGAAATAGAATTAAAAATAATAGAATACATGATTTATAAGCTTCTAAAGAAAACTGTTCGTTTTCTTCCAAGTATATTCCCAATTAAATTAGTTCAGCAAAGCTAAATTTGTTTCTTTGTGTAGGACATTTTAGAGCTTTTACCAGATTTATCTTATTTGCACCATGACTTATCAAGAATATTGATTGCTATTTTTCTTAAATTTACTTGGCTTTTGTTAGTACATCACACAGGACTGGTGATCCATAGAAAACACGGCTGGACATCATGGCATCCTCCTTGTTCTGGGGATTGAGATTTAGAAGACAGGGAAAACCTATGCTTTCAGTTTCACAACTCACAAATGGTCATGATTTATGTTACCTGTTGAATCCCATTCCAGGATGCCCACACAATATACATTCAATACGTATTTATGGAAACAGTCACTATTTGAAAAAGTATCACTTTACCTCCCATATTGGTTTTTCCTGATCATCAATGATACTGTTTTCCATAAGAGAACACACTGGTAGAATATGCAAAGTGGACTTTTTTATCAAAACAGGGAACAAGATCAGAAACGGTTACAAATCAAACCTGTAGCTGATTGGAAAGTGGCCAATGTATTAAAAAAAATGAGTATAGGTGGCACTTCCTAATCTGATTAAGGTGATCAGTGTGATATATTTGAACAAAAATAAATATGTTCAAAACATCATATAATGATTGATTGGTCCGTAGTAATCAGGCTCTCACAGATTAAAAACAAATTAACAAACTGCCCTGGCCAGTGTGGCTCAGTTGGTTGGAGCGTCGTTCCATACATCAAAAGGTTGCGGGTTCAATCCCTAGTCAGAGCGTGTGCAAGAGGCAACAGATCAATGTTTCTCTCACACATCAATGTTTCTCTCTTTCTCCCTTCCTCTCTCTAAAAATCAATAAAAAGCATATCCGCTGGTGAGAATTAAGAAATAAATAAAATAAACAAACTGTGTTATAAAATCTTGTCTGTTTACTAGTATCTAGCACTATTCAAAGGGCAATATGGTTTGAATTTTAAATAGAAACCTTAGAGTAAAAAAGGAAATTATTAGCCTGTTTTAATGTTTTCCCTTTATTCTCATGTCATATTCAAACAATTTCTGAGTTGTTAATTAATTATCTTATGTAGATCTATTCAATATCAGGGAGGGACGTAGGGATATTTTATCTAATTCAATTTATTGGCCTTGAAATGGGACTGCTATCAGAATATGCTTAGGGATCCAGAAATCAATCCATTACTGGTGATTTGGTTTTGATATCAACTCATTTTATAATTGAGGAACCCACATGTCTCTGCCTTTTCTGATGGCATTTTGGCTGAACTGCATGCAATACTTAATTTGGAACAGGGTGGGGTGAATTTCTCCTTAAGCATTAAAACTTCTTCCAGCCTCCACAGTATTAGGAAGAATTCTCATTTCCAGATGTTCCTACCTTTTACCCGGTGACATGTAGTCAACAAATTTTCTCCAAAATTCTAAAATACTATACTAGAATGCTGGAGTTTCTCAAATAACCAATTTCTCAGGAAATACAAAGAATATTTTGTTGGTTTTGGGCTTTTAATGATATCAATAAGAAAACTAGAGAGATTCTCAAGAAAGAAAAAGGGAAAACAGCATTGAAATTAATTTATTTTTGTCCAATTAATATTTAGCAGATCTTATGGATGACAAGATACTCATTTTACCAATATCCTTTCTAGTGTAAAGATATAAAAGGACCAGAAATAATTTTTAGACATTTTATCCCTTTGGAACATAAAAGACAGAGGAAGGTGTTAAAAATCCAACTCAAGGACAGAATCAAACAACATTTTGTTTTTGAAAAACTGTTTTTGAATACTTTGGGTTAACGGATACTATCTATGCCTTTCTTTCCACTTACCATTCCTCTCACAAAGGTATTTAGGTACATGATTATTGATATGGAAATATATGAAAAATATCATATGACGCCAGACACAAGGTAACTGTGACTATAATGAGAAGTTATCCATTTTTTAAAGTTTCTAATACTAAAACTCACTTAAAAAGTCTAATATGAAAATATATGTATTCACCCATCTATTCATTCATTCATCCATCTATTCATTAATTCAACCAAAAAGCACAGTGCTTTGCAGATTATAAATGGTCCCCATCCTATATGCTCTTAGAACTGTGGGGTGAGGCCTATATTTTAGAAGAGAAGGTGTAGCCTACCAACCTAGTAGGAAGTTTGCTTCAGCCACTAAACTTTTAAAATAAAATGTCAATGACCATCACTTCTTCATCCACTATAAAAGGACCGTGGTTCTGCTGAATCAGCAACAATAAATGCCAATGTTCCATGGTTTCTGTAGGATTTTTAACTAATTACCAGGCATGTAGTTTAAAACATTAAAAACTGGTGAAAAGGAAGAGATAAAAGAATAGTAGAACTAAAGAAATGTGGCATCCAACTGATTTTCTGGGTATTTTAAGTTATATATTTTTATTTAAGCTTTAAAATAAAACATACAAAACATTCCCATAAAAAAACACACACACAAACAAACAAACAAAAATGCTGGGTAAGGCATGATGTTGGGAGTAGAATTTTTTAGGCTTTGGTTGCTTCTTCCTCAAGAGATTGATAATGCCTCATTCTATAGAAATAATTATTAGAATTCATGACTCTCCCTACCTTTGCAGAAAGTGTAGCAGACACAGACATCCTTTCTTACTAGAGAAAAGATTGAGAACATCAGGGAGAAGCCATCTGATGGGAGGATGTGTCCCCCTTGTCATTATACTCACTCTTGGAGGCTTCAACCTTCTACTATTATGGACCATAAGCTCTGATACCAACTATGCGCCACAGAATCCTGGTTTTATACTACTAAAACTGTGTATTTTGTTTCTTCTATTTAGTAACTGTGTTTTAAAATAAACAACTATTTAAAGACTCAAAACTATGACTCAAAAGAAAAGCTCTCTGATAATATAAAATGTTTTCGCAAGATGCAGAGTAAAATTCTGAGGAATGTCAGATTTTCACCCAAAACAAATGGAAAGCCACTGTTCTAAACTTGGTGGAGTCTCTAAAGTAAGCCCAATGCTTTATAAATAGAATTAAACATGATAACTCTTGCATTTCCATTTTCTAAAAGGCAAATTTGATAGAAATAGCCATAAAGAAGTAGGTTTGTTTCAAAAGTATTTGACTTATAAATATATTTAGTTATATGCCTTTCTCCTTGTTTCCCAGCCATCTCCCTCCTCCTTTGCCTTTGATAGAGTATACTACGGAGGTCAAATGTGTGGGAAAATACAGATTGAGACATCACAAAAATGAAAGTTTACATTTGACAAAAATAGCAATACGTTACCAAATGGAAAATTCCACTAAATGAAATGTAACTCCGATCTGATGACTTACCTAAAAACAAGAGAGAAGAAAGTGAGAACTTGGTATCATACTCAAACCCTCAATATACTAGATTCCATAAGACAAGGCAGGTATCTTAACAACTATCCAAAGCAAACATAAACTATACCAGGCCAGGAAATACCAATTCCTTTAGAAAGGGTAATTAACCTTAGAAAGGAAATGGCAAACAGGGAGCAAAAGCAAAGGGGAAAAGACGTGGTATTTACTTTCAAATCACTTGATTCTCACATATACTTTAAGAGGCCAATTTTGAATATGTAGGCACATATGCCTTAAAGGCCATAACTAAGCTGTGGCAGCATATGCATGCCACATTCTCTCCCAAAACCTCTGGTTACTGTCTTAAAGAGAGACTGTCAAAGCTGCAAACTTTCAAATATCTTCACCTCATCTGACTCCAGAAAAAGGTGCCACTGTATCAAGAGCTACTGTAATTTCCTCTGTTGATTTTCTTTCCCCCTTAACACTTAGATGTTTTGGCTGTTTCCTTTTTTATTTTCCAAAGTGAACACTGATGTTCATGAAAGGTGCCAGATTAACAACCTGGGGAAATTAAGAGCTTGCTCTATCAAGAGAAAAGGCCCAGTGTAGTGGAGGCGATGAAAGTTTCCTCTATACTGTGCTTGCCTATGTACATTAGCTCTGACCCACGGTCACCCCAGCTCTCCAGTTTTCATGGTCCATTAATGCCTTTGACTGCTTAGGTTACTAACAGGGGCAGGCAATCTTGCTCCTGCTTTTAATGCTACCATTATTATTACCATTACTGTGAGCTCTAACTTGCTCAGAGAAATTACATGGAAATTTAAATTGGCCATCATTTTGTTTCAGGACAACAGGAAAATAAACTGTAATAAAGATGAATCTTATATTCTTTTTTATTAAATATTTTTATTGATTTCAGAGAGGAAAGGAGAGGGCGAGATAGAAACATCAGTGATGTGAGAGAATCATTGATTGGCTGCCTCCTGCACACCCCACATTGGGGATCTAGCCTGCAACCCGGGCATGTGCCCTGACCGACTGGGACTTGAACTGTGACCTCCTGGTTCACAGGTCGATGATCAACCTCTGAGCCACACTGGCTGGGCTGAATCTTATATTAAGTAATATTGGAAGTTTAGTTAAAATCCATTAATTTTTTTCGAACAGGAGACAAAGTCTTGAGTGGTCAAGTTGAATTCTCAATCAGAGACATTCTAATATTTAATGGTAACAGATCTTTTATTTTTCCTTTTGAGTCTACCATAAACCAGTCAATTTTATTATTCACTAGAGGCCCGGTGCATGAATTCGTGCACGGGGAAGGGGGAAGGGGGAAGGGGGAAGGGGGAAGGGGGAAGGGGGAAGGGGGAAGGGGGAAGGGACCGCGGGAGGTTGGCTGCCGGCCCCAAGGAGGGAGCCGTCCCTTGGCCCCCCTGGGAAAGGGGCTGCGTCCACCACCACCCACCCCTGGTTTCCTGTCCCAGCCCGGGCCCGAAGGCCCTGGAAGGGTTGGGAGAGGAGGTGACAGTCGCTGGCCAGGTGGGGAAGGAACGGATGCCACCGTGCGGTTCCCTGCTTACCCCCCTCCTCCTTCCCTCACCACCGTGCTGCCACCGCAGCAGGCGGGCGGCCCCTGGGGTAGGGAGAGGACAGGAGCAAGACAAACCCTTGTGTCGAGGGCTGACTTTCAACAGATTGCAGTGAGGGAGCTGCTCTGCTACCTTCGAAACCCCAACCCAGAAGCAGGTCTCTACAAATGGAGCACCAGGGGCCAATAGGGGCCAGCCAGCCAAGAGGAGGGGCTGCGGGAGGTTGGCTGTGGGAGCACTCTGACCAGTAGGGGGCAGTTCCTGCATTGAGCGTCTGCCCCCTGGTGGTCAGTGTGCATCATAGCGACTGGTCGTTCTGCTGTTCAGTCGATTTGCATATTATCCTTTTATTATATAAAATAGTTTAGCAACTATGGTAAAGTTTGGTGGATGTTGAGGCTAAAACTATCATTATATGAGATCTGAAAATCACTATCAGCCACATAGAGAAAAATATATCTTTCTTATACTTATGTTTCTTATATTTATTGCAGTTTTCTGAATTGTCTGAGTACTCTGCAATTATTATTCATTAATTTATCTCTCCTATGCCCAGGGATCAAGGAAATCATTTTGCTTCAATTAATCAGATACCAACAACTATTTAGTGTTGTGTAGTTCTCCACACAAAATATAAGGGCAAAGCAAGAATACAATCCTTTTCCTATCTAGAGTGTATACCAAGAAGGGAAACAAAGCTAGCAAACACATGCAAAATATTAATGGAGCAATGAAATACAATACTGAATGCTATTGACTAACAGACCAATAATTACTTAGTAATTATTTGGAAAGATCACAGAATTAATCCCACAGTTGTTCCCTGTCTCTGCCATTGTACTTCTTTTTGTCAAAGTCCAAAGTCTCTGTAGCTAGAGTAGATTTCCATCATGACATGGCTAGCATTTCCTGTAATTTCTAATCTCTAGAAGTGCTGGAGAATGAAACTTGCAGGGTACCAATGACTACAGCAAACACATGGTAACAATTAGATGAAGGGTACCCTGGCTGCATCTCATATGGAAATCTTGGAAAATTTTAGCTTAGAAACTTTGGCTGTTTTTTTCCCTTTGCCATGCACAGCCTTTATCAAGCGAGTCCTTATGGTATTAAAATATATGGCACTGGCTCAAGTCTATGCTATTGCTGGCAGGGAACTAATTAAGGAGGGGTGGAGTAGTTACCTTTTATCAGGAAAAACTTTAACTTTATGGAAAGGCTCTTTCCTCCCCACCGCTTAAGCAGCTTTACTGCAAGACTAAAACCCAGATGCGAGAAAAGAGATTATCTCCAAGGGCAGCAGCACTTTATTTAATGATGTGAGTACAAAGATCAGGAAGGTGGAAAATATTATGACAACTTTGTAGATGAGAAGGGCACCCCCTGTATATAGACTTCATGGTAAGGTTGTGCTGGGAAACCAACTCCAACCCCTAACCCCAAGGAAGGCCTCAGTTTCCCTAAGTTTGCAAGAAAATTAGAACCTAAGTACTTAGAAAACTAATAACCCCATGCTCTGCAATAACCAGTTGAGTGGGAGGCCATGAAAATCTGCTCACCAACAGATATCTGCCTTTACTCCTTCAGTGGCCAGCTCTTGCCAACTCCCTGTTGCCACTAGATGACTAATATGTCTTTCCCAATGATTTTTGTCAATCCATATTACAATTCATAACAACGGAGCTCAAAGCAACAAGGCCCATTTTGCTTATACAACACTCCAGCTTCCACCAATAAAGCACTTGTCTGACTTGAAGCACTGTGGAGGTTGGCTGTAACTGCAACCAGAGCAAAGTCTCTATACATCCAGCAACAATTCTAGCCTCCCGGCACCTGTGTCTTGTCCCTAACTCTGTACTTCATTGCATAATGTATCTTTTATGGTTTCCTCTGACTGGACTTTTGCATCCTTCATGATTTGGTTTTTCTCATTGTACCACTGTTTTGTGGTGGGAGATGTACATGCATGGATTTCCGAATTTGATATTTCATACAAAATTGATCAGTGAACCTGCAAAAATTAGGTTTATGAACTTGGTTTTCTAGTCACGTAAAAATTTTAGGCTAACCTGACCGCTGTGGCTCAGTGGTTGACTGTCAACCTATGAACCAGGAGGTCACAGTTTGATACCTGGTCAGGCATATGCCTGGGTTGTGGGCTTGATCCCCAGTGGGGGGTGTGCAGGAGGCAGCCGATCATCATTGATGTTTCTATCTCTCTCCCTCTCCCTTTCTCTCTCTGAAATCAATAAAAACACATTTAAAAAAAATTTAGGCAAGAAGATATACTGATTTCAATAAAGATAAAAACACTAAATCTGAGAGACTTGAATCCTTGACTCTCATGCTCATGAAGAAGAAATAGAAAAAGTTATAAAGGCCTTTAGAACAGAAAATGGCGGGTGATTTCCTCTTGTCTTCCCATTTCAAACATCTGTTATTAGGCTAATGAATACCAAGGACACAAGAAAGAGAAAGTCAGGGAAAATTAGAGGCCAAGAGATGGGATAAAACTCATGTATAAAATACCAGCTAAGTAAGACACTAAAGAGTTATGAAGATGAATATGGTAAGATTTTGGACAAAGAGTACATAAAACGAGACCATACAAAAATACTTGGAAAGTAAAAAAAATTTTATATCCCTTATAATGCATATTAGTAATAGCTCAATTTTAAGAGCTTGCAATGGTTTAATAATCACACAGCTCAAGACAATGCATCATGGTTCTGCTTATCAAGAATGCTTGCTTACTTTGGCTAACATGCTGCAATTATTAATTTGGTTATCTGATTCAAAACAGTGCCAGAAACATTTGCTTTTAGCTTTAATTTCTTAATCTAAGTAGCAAATTCTAGAGTCACTATGCTTAGGGCTGAGTGCATTCCAAATTGGAATTTTCTTAAGGGAAGAGATGATGTAAGATAAGCAAGCTGGAGTCTTATCATTCCAAAGCTGAGTTTTAATAATATAATATAAAAAGAGGAAAACTAAAACTTCTAAGATTTAAATGATGGCTTCCATGACTATGTGGAAGAATTTTTTTTTTTAAGCAGAAAATTGCAGATGATAATTTGATGAAAAGTAGGGGTGAAAGGTGAAACTCAAATTTATCCATCTGTGGGTAGTAGAGATGATGATTCTGAAAAAGGAGGAAAGCAGTGTGTGGGTGAATGTACTCAAAGGAAGTAGATAACAGTTTCTATTATGAAGAAATTTAGAGACTATTTAGGGAACCAATTTATACAAAGTTAACAATTCAAAGACAACAAAAACAAAATTTAATCAAGAGCCCAATTTGAGTTAGTTTCTGAGGTTATCTCAACTGGGGCAATCTCTTACTGCCCCTGCCCCTAGCACTCCCCAAATACACCTACATCCCCCACACAGCTTATAACTACAACAAATGGTTTTACCCGGAAGTCTGTGGCTAAGGGCTTTCTGGTTTAAAGGTTTAGGTTATTTTAGAACCCAGAAGCATTGCCTCCCTCTTTTCTATAAAACTTCAATTCTATTTTCTATCAAATTGCTTTTCTCTTTTCTGCTATTCTCCATTCAAGTTTGGGTGTATAAGGGTTGAAAAGAGGTAGTAGATATAGGAATGAATGAGACACAGCTGGCCTGTGGCAAAATGACTGTGAGTAGGAAGCAGCTGCATTTTGGAGGCAAGCAGAAAAGGGATTTGAATCTTCAAAGCCAAGTTTTTCCCTGTATTCTTCCCTCCTTTCACCTCTTTCCCTTCATGGGAAATGACAGAACTTTCACAAAACACAAAGCTTTCTGAATTCATAAAAACTCTCTTTCCTCATATCCAAGAGTGTTTATTTATTACTACTGCTAACATTTTGCATGTACCTTGCATTTAAATGTTTTCCTAAGAGTTTCAAAGAGATTTATAAATTTTCATTAAAGCAAATATGCTTATATTATATATTAAAAAAATTTAACTTTAGAATAAGAATTTGGGTTGTAAAAAAGGTTACTTTTATAGAATTTGGATTATTACACTCCATACACATCCTAGACTAGTGGGTCTTAAAGTTTAGGCTTCATAAGGCTCCTCAGGGGTGCTTATTAATATGCATATTCTTTTTAAAAATTCTCACCCAAGGATAAGCTTATTTATTTTAGAGAGAGGGAATGTGTGAGAGAGAGAGAAAGAGAGAGAGAGAAAGAGAGAGAGAGAGAGAGAGAGAAAGAGAGAGAGAGAGAGAGAGAGAGAGAGAGAGAAGAGAAAACAGTGATGTCAGAGAGAACTGGTTGCCTTCCTTACTCGACCAGGGATCAAACCCACAACCCTTCCGTATACAGGTAGGTATACAGGATGATGCTCCAACCAATTGAACCACACCTGCCAGGGCTAGTATGTATATTTTTGAGCCACATCTGATCATGGATTTATATTTAGTTGGCCTAGGGTGGGGCTCTGGAATTTATATTTTAAAAAAATATTTTATTTTTTGAAATAATTCTTTATTGTTCAAAGTATTACATATGTCCCCTTTCCCCCCATTGACTCCCTCCAGCCCACCCCCGCCTCCTGCCCTCATCACCCATTGTCTGTGGCTATGAGCCATGCATATATGCATACAAGGTTCTTGGTTGATTACTTCCCACCCACCCAACCTCCCCAACCTTTCCTCCTAGATTCTGCACTCTGTTCCATGCTTCCATGTCTCTGGATCCACTCCGTTCATCAGTTTATTTTATTACTTAGATTCCACATATGAGTGAGATCATGTGATACTTGTCTTTCTCTGAGTGACTTATTTCACTTAGCATGATACTCTCTAGGTATCTTAAAGGGTAAGAGATTCTGCTTTTTTACTGCTGCACAGTATTCCATGATATAAATGTACTACAGCTTTTTTATCCACTCATCTATTGCTGGGCACTTGGGCTGTTTCCAGATCTTAGCTATTGTAAATTGTGCTGTTATGACCGAGGGGTGCATACATTCTTCTGATTGGTGTTTCAGGTTTCTTAGGATATATATGCCTATGGAATCTATATCCTATATAATGAAAGGCTAATATGCAAATCAACTGAACGGTGGAATGACCGGTTACTATGACTTGCACTGACCACCAGGGGGCAGACGCTCAATGCAGGAGCTGTCCCAAGTCCGCAGGCCCCAGGCCAGCCAAGGAAGTTGCCAGTGGGGGCCCCCGATTGCCCTGCCAGTTGCCCTGCAGAGGGAGGTAACCAGCAGCGGTGTTGGGGGGCAGGGCCAGACAGGGAGCAGGCAGCGCTGGCCAGTGAGCAAGCAACGCCGCCCCCCAATTGCCCTGCCAGTTGCCTCCTGCAGGGGGAGCGGCAGGTGGTGGGGTCAGCGAGCGGGTGGTGCCAGGCGGACCAAGGCGGGTGCCAGCGGGGGCCCCCCACATCGCCCCACTGGTCACCCCACAGATCGGCCCTGATCGTCGGCCAGGCCTAGGGACCCTACCCGTGCACAAATTTTGTGCCGGGCCTCTAGTCTTTAATAAGCACCCAAGGGAATCCTTGTACACATACATCAGGGATACAGGGGTCCCACTGTGAGAACTTGTCCTAATCTGAGCACCCTAGCCTCCAAGCTTAAACTTCTCCAAATCAGCCTGTCTCTTAGTGACAGTATTCAAGCAGTCTCCTATAGTTCACACTGCATAGTGAGTCAAAGATACAAAGTAAGCAATCTGAAAGAAAATGATCACCAACAGGATTTCACTTTTAAAAATGCAAGGTGCTATTAGTTTAGCTACACAAATAAAGGAAAGAAAGGAAGGTGTCCTTTAACTCTGCTTCCTTGAATATGATGAGGTTTGGTATTATGAATGAGTTGGTTTTTCTACTCATGAGAGTTGAACCTTTACTGGCCTTCCATTTACTTATGCTGATTTCTGGCATTCCCTTATCCAACAATGTCGGCCTTGCAGAGCCAGCCTTGATTTCCCAAATTGCAAGCAAATTAGAACCTAACTACTCAAAAAAGTAATAACAACATGAAATCTACTATGCTATGGGTGCAAGGCTACGAGAAGCTGCTTGCCAACAGACACCAATGATTCTCCTGCCTCTACGGCCCTCAGAGGCCAGATCTTCCCACCAGTACCATAGAGTGAATCTAACAAAAGCTTAGAAGCCTGAATTCTTCTTGATGACACCATGTGCTTCTGCTTTTAACCTATAAATCCTACCTCTTAGGTACTATTGTCACCCAGCCCTGGTTCCCAGACCTCAATTCCCAGCCCTTGTGCCCTCTCTTCCTCCTGCCCCTTTCTTGGATTCATGATATCTTGCTGACTACTCTGATATTAGATAATGCTTAATATCTTGTATCTTGCTTCTGACCTTATGATGCAGGGATGGGGAACCTTTTTTCTGACAAGTGCCATTTGGATATTTATAACATCATTCTTGGGCCATACAAAATTACCAACTTAAAAATTAGCCTGCTATATTTGGTCAAATGTTTAATTAACTCACCCCTAATGCTTTGGCATGGCCAGACCAAATGATTTCACTGGCCTTACACAGCCCATAGGCCAGATGTTCCCCACACCTGTATGATGATCACAACTATTCTCTCAAAGGTCACTAGTGGCTAAATTCAATGGGGTTTTCTTATTCCTCTCTCTCTCCACTACACTTCAACAGAATGAGCCCCCATCACACTTTTCTTCTGCTGCTTCTCCTCCCTTGGTTTCAGTGATAACAAGATTCTCTTATGAACATAGTGAGTATTTGATCTTCTTGGTATTTATTAATACTTCCAACCTGGCACAACAAATAGAAAACCGAAGATATAGTTACCAATATACATGATGAGTCTAAGAATATCAGTTCAACCTAAACAAAAATCCCCTGCCTACCAATATCAACTTATAGGTGCTGTATTCTACTTTGGGTTTAGGTTTTTGAAAGAATCTATAAGGAAAAAACCTCAAATTATGTCAAAATTACCTTGAAAATCCCCTAGGAAAGCCCTATGCTGGAAGTCCACATACTATCTCAACGTAGGCCCAGCACAGGTGGGTTTTTCCTCTGGCATGGGTATAGATTCTCATGTCTTTGGCTGAATACAAGATGAGACAGTGGCTTATGTTTAGAATGTATGTTGTATGAAACAGCATACTGAGCAAAGCAAGATGCTCACCTTGAGGGAGAACATGGAACAAACACAGACTGAGAAAAATCAATACAGGACTCCTATCTCAGGCTCACTCCTGGGCATAGGCTCATTGAATATAACCTGAATAGACATGTCTGCATAAGTAAATTGTTATTACTTCTTTTTTTTAAAAATATATTTTATTGATTTTTTTACAGAGAGGAAGGGAGAGGGATAGAGAGCTAGAAACATCGACCAGCTGCCTCCTGCACACCCCGCACTGGGGATGTGCCCACAACCCACGTACATGCCCTTGACCGGAATCGAACCTGGGACCCTTCAGTCCACAGGCTGATGCTCTATCCACTGAGCCAAACCGGTCAGGGCTATTACTTCTTTTTATATTCATTTCCTGAGCAGTGTAATTCATGAAAATTTTGTGTTCATATGATACAAATCCACCAAAGAATATACATATTGACTTGTAGTATCCCAAGGGTAAGCAAAAAACAGAGGCAGAGACTATATCAAGATGAAGATCACTTGAGAGAACTGGGCATTTTTCTTGCAAAAATTCCCTGAGTACACAAATCGAAGGCACTTGTGATAGAGTGAATAAAAATACTGTACTTGGTGTTAAGAAACTAGGATTCAATCCAAATTCTGACATATATTTGCTAAGTGAACTGGGCCAGTGTCCTCACCTCTAAAATGGGTACAAGCAGAATTGCTCTGCTTTGAGGTTTACAAGAAAAAGTGTATGTGAAAGCATGCACCACAGTCCCTGACATGGTACAGGTTTGTTTGTTGTCAATTTGTCAAACTGAAACTGAGAGACAAAACAGCCATGTAAGGAAGAAAACTATTAGCACTGACACTGCAGGGCACACATAGTAGGTGCTATATAAGTATATACTGAACTAAATTGAGAGAGACATCAAGCTGATTTGAACAAGTCAGTTAGTAATTTGCTTGTTCTAACAGTCTTTTATTTTGTCCACATGGTCATTGGTACAAAGTCCTCTTATGGCTTCATAAACATGGGCTTAAAACAAAAGTGCTTCTAATCAGATTTGGCAAGAAAAGGAGAGAAACACAGGGTGAGGTAAGTGTGAGACAACAGTGCTGAATAACAGGGATGGCAGTGCCTCAGTACATGAGTCACACAGACACCGAGCAGCACACAGCTAGAGATAATTCGCAGGTAAACGTTGCACGAGCCATTACGTCATCCTTCCTCTGCCCTTTCTTCATCAATCATGTTGCCTGGACTCTGATGCAACCCAACAAGAATGTCTGATTTGCAGACAGCAGAGAGAGTTTTAGATCACACACATTCTCATCAGAGAAAGCAATATGAACCCAGAGTGAAGTTTCTGGTATTTCCTTTTGTTTAAATCATGCTTTAGAGGGGAAGTCTTATGGGTGGAATATAACTATAGATTAAGCCATCTGGTCTAGGCCTAAAGGAGTAGGATTCATAATTTTAAACAAGCCACTTCAGGTCGATAGGCCCTTTCCACATCTGTACGATGAGATGAGATGATCTTTAAGGTCCCTTCCAATTCTGCAATTTCATCATTAAAAATTCAGGCCAATCACACCTATACAATGGGCAAAAACATTTAGTTATATAAATTAGGCACAAATACAGCTTTACTTATTCTCAGCTATATAGATCATTCAAATTTTGGCTATCTCCATCCTCTCTTTGAACTACTAGGAGAGTGTGTAGCTGTGTACTAAGCTTGTGAAAGCAATGAAAAAGTGGCAGGGAGAAACTGATGGTTCTAGATGTGAATGCTTACAGTGGAAATTATAGGGATACTCTAAACCCGTGGTTGGCAAACTGCGGCTCGCGAGCCACATGTAGCTCTTTGGCCCCTTGAGTGTGGCTCTTCCACAAAATACCACGTGTGGGCGTGTGTACAGTGCGATTGCAACTTCGTGGCCCATGTGCAGAAGTTGGTTTTCGGCCTGGGCAAGTCTATTTTGAAGAAGTACTGTTGATATTTGGCTCTGTTTACTAATGAGTTTGCCGACCACTGCTCTAAACCATAGAACCTTGAAAGCAAATATTCATCAGGGGCTTTAATATATGAACAGCCATTTTCTATAGGGGAAATGTTTGAACATGGAGTTGCAAGGGTTGCAAAAAAAAGAAAGGGGAAGGGGAGAAGGCTAATCCAACCTCCAAATAATTTATAACTTAACAGGGATGCTGGAACCCTGACTCTAAACCAAATTCAGGGCCAGTCTGTACAGGATACACCAAGAGAGAACAGCTTGTGAACTCACACTACAAGTTCCACAGGAAGGAGGCGCTCATTAGAGACCAAGACAGAGAAATGAGGAGGTGGTCAGGCTGGCAAGATTGTCCTGGCACCACACCTTCCAAAGCTGGTCAATGCAAATACTTAGAGACCTAACACTGGAAGACTTGCAATGGGATCTCCAGAGGGGCATTTTCAACAAAATTGGGATTGGAGGAAAATAGACAAGCCCAGCAAAGATGAAAACTAAATGCCTTGTAGTGTTTTCCTCAAAGCTGACACTGTGTGGGGTCTCCTACCTTGCATTTTGAGCAGCTGGGTGTGGGAGAGGCATAAGCCCACTGCACCTGGAGCAGCATTCAACAAGATGCCCAGCCCTTTAATTGTTCAACCAAAATAATTTATGAAGCTTGGCAGCAAAGACAGGGCAGACTGGTTTAAATTCAAAGGATCAAACCTACAGGTATTCTGAGAACCTTAGCCACATCTGTAATGAGCACTGTTCCCTTTGGGAGGGTGGAGAATAGAAAGGGAGAAGATATGACCTGCCTAGCAGGAAGACAGAGCCCAGCTAGATAGAACATGTCTCCCCACTCCTTCCCCACCCTATCACCTACCAATGCTCTGGCAGACTTTCTTCCTATGAAAAGCAATCAAACATGTGCAGTTCACTCTTTCTATAGCTAGAATGTAAAACACCAGAACCATCAACACATGCTCATACACTGGGCTTGGTTGGTTTGTTCTGATTGTTTACTGATGGTGTAATCTTTTTGATCAACCAGGGTAGGAGTCAGCCAACTTTCTCTCCTAAAGAACTGTTACGGTTGTAATCAACTAGATATTAATAATAGGAAAAGAGCAAAAGGGAGGCCAGGCATTATAAGCATGGCCATCTGAGCAGCTTCACCAGGAAGCTGCAATTTCACACTCCCCAGGGAACCACCAGTCCATTCCCTACAGATCACTGGGGAAAGAGAGGCACACAAGCAGTGAGTCCGGATGACATAGGGAAGGTACTGGGGACTATAGATTGGCTAGTGGGGGTACACTCACCGTAAGCGCAGGAAATCTTAGGAGGCTAAAATCCCCAGCTAAAGGAATTATCGTTCTCTGGTTCCTCTCTTATTCTTCTTGCTTTCACCTGTGTTCACTCCATAGGCATGTGGTGAAGCTGCATGGCCCATGGCCATATGGACCCCACATGCAGTGGACTGACAGACTGCAGCTGGGAACACAGCTTAAGCTAGCCTGATGTTGGACTGGACCATGCAAATATAGAGTGGAAACCCTGGGCATCAGCTTTGATCCTAGCTCTGCTAAAGACATAGCTGGACTTCTTCCATGGCGGTGGAGGGAGAGGGGACCTTGGAAACTCAGGGGTTTAATTTCACACAAATAAATGACATTCATTCTGCCATGTGAGTTTCCGAAAACTCCTTTTTTCAACATCACTTCCATTTCCACTGCAATTGATGGGGACAGGGAGAGCACCCCACTGATAACAGAACCAGATAGTAAATATTTTAAATTTTACAGGCTATATGGTCTCTGTCACAACTACTCATCTCTACTATTACAGCACAGAAACAGCTATAAACAATATGTAAACTAATAAGCACAGCTGTTTTGCAATAAAACTTTATTTATAAAAATGGGGAAGGATTGGATTTGACAGGTATGACTTGCTGACCCCTGAACTAGTTAGTGTATTTCCAAATAGCTGAACTGTGGTAAAGTGAGAAGGTACTACCAAGTTTTTCACCTCTTTAAAACAATTTAAATTTAATCTTCAATTTAGGGAATAGAACTAACTTCTAAAATAATCAACCTTCATTAATAATGGGTATATTAAGAATACATTTTTGGACAGTGAGTGTATGTGTGTGTGTGTAAATACAGGGCAAGTAAAAAGAAATTGAACACTTTAAAAAAAATCTATCACTCATTAACTAGGTTACCTTATGAAAATGGAGTTTGTACTAAATCGTCAAGTTACACTTACAGTTGTCTTACCATAAGGCAACTCCAGGCTTTAATTACATGTTTATATATAATACAGCTACTGAGTAATACATTTTGAAAGTGTTCAATTCTGTTTTAACCAACCTGCATATTATTTGTGTACACATTATATACTTTAAATGATAAAACTAAACTATAAACAATGGTTACTCCTGGAGAAAGGGGGTTAGAAGCTTCACTTTTAGCATTATTGTTTGATTTTTTTACAAACATATATTACTTTGTGAATAAAAAGGTGTTTTATTTTTATTTTGTAAAGAAGTGTAGGGATAGGCAAACTTTGGCACTGCAATTTAGTGCTATTTCTTGTCTTGAATCAATCACTAACGATGTTCTGTGACTCTCTACTGAGTACAGCATTTCTTGCCTTTAAACTTTCACTCTTTCTTCCAGTGACTGGGTGATGGGGCAGCCCCACTGAGAAGACATTTAGGTAGAGATCTGAAGGATAATTAGGTGGCAGGTTTTTGAAGTAAATTGCAGGCTAAGTCTTCTGGCCTTGATTCTAAGCCAGTGTTTTCAAATCCTGGTTACACATTAAAATCAACTAGGGCACCTTCAAAAGTACTGATGCCTGGGTCCCACTGCAGGCCAGGCCAGCAACTCTCTGGAGGTGGAGTCCGATATTGCTTTTCCTTTTTTTTTAAAGGCAGGATGAGAAACAATGTTCTAGAGTCTAGACACTTTTATATCAGCATGAACAGAAGCCTTCAAAGATTACAGGGAATTGGACTATGGGTAAAACTGAACTATACAGTTATAGAATGGCATGGGGCTTTTTTTTGGTTTATTTTAATCCAGTCAGATTAAGTGAATGCATTGTTCAGTGATGTGATGAAGCCCTGGGAATTTTTCCCTCACCATTGAGTAAGAGACCATAGAAACACATAGATCTTTTAATTGGGACCTTTTGCCTGAGCCTCTGGCAAGCTGTAAAACAAATGAACCATCAAGTGACAGACTTCTTTGATGTGTTTAGCAAAGGGCTGACTGAAAAGGCTAGGCCCTGAGCTCCTCCTTGAAGGCTAACAGATTCAAAACTTGCTGAACCACAAAGAGACGTTCCCAAGGCAAGGATTTAACCTATACAGTATAAGAATATACATGTCCTCATACTGATACACCCCTATTCACCCAACTCTAAATAAAGCTGGTAACAGATGACCAGGGAAGCAAGACTCATTGGAATTTGTCAATAATATTCTAAATAATTACAGACAGTTCTTTCATTCACTGATCCATCCATCCAACATATACCCACCATTGCACACCTACTCTGTACTCTGTACTGTAGTGCATAGAATATACAGGCCTCCCCTTCCAATGGGAGAGAAACACAATAGAATGATCACAATAGAATGTGATATGTGCAATGAGACAGTGCTCCTCCTCTTCTTCCATGTTATCGCTATACCTTGAACTCTCTTCTACACTTATCATACTATCTATAATTTGCTTAATTTTTTTCTTAACTAGAGGTTCTTACAAAGCAAAGATGGTCTTACTCTGTATCTTTAATAACAAATATAAATTCATAGCATAAAAGTAGGCATTCAACAACTGTAAACTGAATAAAGTAAGATATATCTGAGGATTATAGATGTACAGTGGAAGAAGTGCCAACTGGGAGCCAGGGAAAGTTACACAGAGGGGTGATACTTGAGATGGATCTTAAAGGATGAACCAAAAATCTTCTGGAGGTTTCCTCTGGGTGTGTGCTTGGACTTTGTCCCAAAGTCAGTAGAGAGATATTGAAAGTTTCTAAGCTGAAGAAAAAGATGGTATGATAGAATCAGATTAGAGTTTGAGAATCATTCTCTGGAAGCACTGTGGAAAGTGAATGGGAGGATGGGAAAGCAGTAGGTCTTGTGGCAGGGAGGGTGAATAAATAGGCTGTGATAGTCAGGATGTTCATGAACTGCAAGATATGGCTATCTGGACTTCATGGCATGTGTTTTGTGTACCTATCTCACTTCTGAGTTCATCTATTTTTCTGGTGCTTATTTTTCTTTTGCCCAGATTCCTTCCTTTACAATCACTATGAGAGAAATTATTCCATCCTGCCCTATTATATGCATTGTTAAGCTAACTTCAATCTTTTGTGAAAAAAGGTGGAGAAATATATATAGCAATAAACTAGATACACTGGTCAAGGGAGAGAGAACCATTGGTTTTCTACAAGGATGACAGAATTAGTGGGGCCATTATCCAAAGCACGGACTAGCGTAGAAGAGGGCTAGTTGAGGAGAAGATACAGCAGTTCCTCTTTATCTGCAGGGAATATGTTCCAAGACTCCAGTCGATGCCTGCATTCGTATAGTACCAAACCCTATATTAACTCTTTTTTCCCTATACATACATACAAACCCATTTATGTATAATGTATACATTATAAACTATACATACATACATACCTATGAATATTTAATTTATAAATTAGACACAGTAAGAGAGTAACAACAATAAATACTAAAATAGAACAATATAGCAATATACTGTAACAAAAGTTATGTGAATGAGGTCTCTTTCTCTCTCTTGAAATATCTTATTGTATTATATTCACCTTTTCACTTAAAATAAGCACTTTATGGCTTCTCTTTGGCATATCTAAATGACGGGCATCACTACTCTTGCACTTTGGGGACATTGTTAAGTAAAGTAATGGTTATATGAACACAAACACTGTGATACTGTGACAATCAATCTGAGACGACTGCTAAGTAACAGGAAGGGAATATATACAGGGTGCACATGCTGGACAAAGGGATGATTCATGGGATGGAGTGGGGTGGTGTGAGATTTCACCATGCTAGTCACAATGGTGCACAATTTTAAACTTATGAATTATTTATTTCTGGAATTTTCCATTTAATATTTTCAGACCACAGTTACTACGGGTAACAAACTGTGGAAAGTGAAACCATTGATAAGGGAAGACTACTGAGATGCTGAAATGAGCTCTATTTGGGCATTCAAGTGGAGCTGACTAGAAATCAGCAGGGAATAATGACTGGAGCTCAGAATGTGTGAGACACAGGTTTGGGAATTGGCAGCATATACATCATTGTTGAAGCCATTGGTGTGCTGTTAATCTAGCTTTCAGAGACACCTCCCTGCCCCCCCATTTGTAGCATTTGCCGATTTCCATGGCATGAATACTCCATTTGTAGCATTTTCCGATTTCCATGGCATGAATACTTCCAGCTTGGCCAATTTAAAGCTACCAACATGACAGTCATTTAACAAAGAGTTGAGAAAATATATGCACATCTAAGAACCTGGCTCCAACATACCACTGGCAGAAACCAAGAATGAAGAAAATTATCCAAGGACAAAATGAAGAGCAAGAATAAAACCTGAGAAGTATGAACATTTAAGAAATGGAAAGATAAGTCAGCAAAGTGCCTTGAGGAAAAGTAGTCATACAAGTGGGGAGAATAGAGGAGAAAAAAGGGTCACAGAAGGTAAGAGAAAAAAATAATTCAAGATGGACAGAGTGGTCTGTAGTGTTAAATGTTGTTGAAAGGTGATATAAGATAAATGAGGGTAGTATAAAAGTGTCCACTAGGTGTGACTATGAGGATGTTGGAAGTGAAACCCAAGTGTGGACTGAAGAATGAAAGGGAGGTGAAGAGGGAGCAGAAAACACTGGAGGAAGAGGCTATAGGAGAAATTGGGTATAAGGAGATAAAGGGAGGTTGAGGGGAAGAAGATGGTGGAAAGAAAAGGGGAGGCTGAAGATACACAGGAGAGAGGGCCAACTTGAAGGTATCCCATCCCCCCAAAAATCAGCAATAAAATTAAAAATATAGATTATAAAGTGAATTTATCTTGGGTAAGAGAAGGAACCCTTCTTTCTCTGGAAATGGATACCAAGGGATTACTAGGAAGCATAACAGCTTTGAGTTTCATCTTTCTTTAATTAGCCTAAAGCAATCTAAGTTATATGATCAAAAGGCATCCAGAAGATAAAAGAAGAAAATGATCAAAGGTCTCCACAAGCTACAGGCTGCATTTTTCTCCTGGAAAAGTAGTACCACCCACAAATCCTACTTCCCTTGGAAACTGTTTGGTAAATACCAAATTCCAAAAGTGCAGATTCTTTGGATATGCAATATATATCTTCATAGAATGTGTTGACACACATACATTTAAACACAGGCAAAATGAATTAAAATGATCTCATTTAAAGATTTTTCAATGGGCTAACATTGCAACATTATTAAAAAATACTTTTAGATCTAAAATAAGGATATCTAGGATAGATTTATCCATAATAAGTATATATAATTTTATGGAACTACATAATTTTTCAGATGGTAACAGATCTTGCTTAGATTAAATATTACTTTAGTAATCCTATATAATAAAAGGGTAATATGCAAATAGAATGAACGGCAGAACAACCGAACAACCAATCAAAGTGTAATATGCTAATGATATGCTACAGCTGCTCAACCGCTCACTATGATGTGCACTGACCATCAGGGGGGCAGATGCTATGACTAGTAGGTTAGCTTGCTGCTGGGGTCCAGCCAATAGGGACTGAGCAAGATGGGCTGGACAGGCCCTGGAGCCCTCCTGCAGTCCCTCCCCGGCCTGATCGTGCACCGATGGGGTCCCTCAGCCTGGCCTGCACCCTCTCGAAATTCAGGACCCCTTCAGGGATGTCAGAGAGCCAGTTTCAGCCCAATCCCGCAGGCCACTCCCCTTGGGAGGGTGCCAGACACAGGGCTCATGGATGGCGAGCCTCTCCCAATGGGGACTGATTGGACGTGAGCCTGCAGCAGGCACAGTGGAGTAAGGATGAGTGGGAGAGGCAGGTAGGAGCTGCAGGCAGCATTGGACTGCGTGTTTCAGCCCTATCCCTGCAGGCCACCCAGAGGGACCCCACCCATGCACGAATTAGTGCACCGGGCCTCTAGTGTATTATAATTCTGAATGTCCATATAAGATTAATTAGTTTCAACTCTATGGTTTAGCACAGTGATGGCGAACCTATGACACACGTGTCAGAGGTGACACGCGAACTCATTTTTTTGGTTGATTTTTCTTTGTTAAATGGCATTTAAATATATAAAATAAATATAAAAAATATAAGTCTTTGTTTTACTATGGTTGCAAATATCAAAAAATTTCTATATGTGACATGGCACCAGAGTTAAGTTAGGGTTTTTCAAAATGCTGACATGCCGAGCTCAAAAGGTTCGCCATCACTGGTTTAGCAAGTGTGAAATGACTCTTCTGAAAATTTTTATTTAGCCTGGCTGGAGTGGCTCAGTTGGTTGAGCATTGTCTTGTACACAGAAAAGTTGCATGTTTGATTCCCAGTCAGGGCACATACCTGGATTATGATTTCATTCCCCAGTTGGGAAGTGTACAGAAGGCAACTGATCCATGTTTCCCTCTCATATGGATTTCTCTCTTTCTCTTTCCCTCCCTCCCTCCCTCCCTCCCTCCCTCTCTCCCTCCTTCCCTATAAGCATGTCCTTGAGTGAGGATTAAAATAATAATAATAATAATAATAATAGCAATAATAATATTTGAAAATTTTAATTTAATTTGATCTTGATTCTTGACATGGAAAGTCTGAGCCCACATTTTCAAAGCAATTTTCTTTCAAAGACATTATATTTCATTTATATTTTAATAAGGTTTGTCTAATAAGAGAGTGATTTACGGCGGTCGCCAACCTTTCGGACCTCACAGACCACCAGTGGTCCTCGGACCACCGGTTGGCGACCACTGATTTAGAAGTTAGGTTGCCAGATATTTGGTATTTACAGGATAGCAAAACTTTGTTACCTCATGCTAATCTTATTTTATCTTTTTATAAATATTCACTAGTTTCAGAGCTGTGTACAAAGTTTTTAACTCTTAACAAATCTTTTTATTATTCATTTCAAAAGAAGTGGTAGTAAGAATCACTAATATATATATTTTAAGCACCTACCTTAATTTCCTGCTACCTCCCCCATAATCTCCCCTCCTCCATCCACCTATTATAAGAACTACTGGTGAATAGGGCCCTGGCAATTGTGAATAACTTCCCTAGGTATTCAAATGTGTAGCTAAGACTGAGAACCATTGGGGAATAAGAATGAACAATGAACTAGGAAGACTTAAACCCGAAACCTGGATTTGTCACTTAATAGTGACATGTGATTCGTTTTCTCAATAATACACTTGTGAGAATTAAATAAGGTATCATAAAAAAATCACCTCAGCCCTAGCTATTTTGGCTCAGTAGATAGAATGTCGATCTGCAGACTGAAGGGTCCTGGGTTTGATTCTAGTCAAGGGCACATGCCTGGGGTTGTGGGCTCAATCCCTAGTAGGGGTTGTGCAGGAGGCAGCTGATGGATGATTCTGTCTCATCACTGATGTTTCTATCTCTCTCCTCCTCTCCCTTCCTCTCTGAAATCAATAAAAAAATATTTTTTTAAAAAAGAAATCACTTTATATACAGTGGGGCCTTGACTTACGAGTTTAATTCGTTCCGTGACGGAGCTCGTAACTCAAATTACTCGTATGTCAAATCATAAAGTGAACGAGTGAGACACGTGATGCTGGGCTGAAGTTGTGGCGTTCACTGTGACGTTCGCTGCGCCAACCAGCGGTGGGGTATCTGAAGCTGGCTCGTAACCCGAATTTTAGCTCGCAACTCAAAGAAAAAAATCGGCCGAGAGACGGCTCATATCTCGAAAAACTCGTTAGTTGGGACACTCATAAGTCAAGGCCCCACTGTATTTTTAACAATGGGAATAGTTCTTAAACAATTATATTCCTAAATTTATTCCTACTTATTACTATTATATCCCTAAAAAATCCTATTTATTCCTAAACACTTCACTGGGGACACTAATTGTTTTAAAGCCTTTGGAGAAGTGTATGCCTCTGCAAGTAGCTATCACATTCACAAATAGCCATTTGATCAGCCATTTGAAATGGTCACACATTCCTAATCAGAACATCTCTCTTTAATAAGACATGGGCTGCTTATTTGTAAATAAGCAGGAATTTTATGCTGTAAAACTAATGAATATATTAACTATTTTACAGTTAATGTGAGGTAGATGTTTTTCTTCCTTTTGCATCATAAAAGATCCTGATCTTCAAGTGTCCTTTGCCAGTATAGAAATTCATAGACCAGATTATGTGTGTCTTTTGACATTTGGGGATATTTCTTGAGCACTCTCATATTTTTTTAATTCTCTAAACTCTCTGACTTTTATATCTAACCATAATTTAAATGCTTTGAGGGAAAGGATATGCTTTATACTGTTTCCAACTCCTCCCTGCTCATAGGAGTCAACACATATTTGTTAGATAAAAATATGAAGGGGAATTAAGTGCTTGCTCCCCTATCCTTGGCTTCCTTGTGGAATTCCAGAAAGGTACTATTTTTTTTTTACAAACATGGGGGTATTTTCCTTCTTACTTTTTTCTTCTTCTGGACTCTGATGGGAATTGTGTTTTCAACTCTGGCTATATGTCAGAATCATACCAGGGAGCTTTGGAAAAATAAGGATTTCGGAATATCATCCCCAAGATTCTGATTCAACTGGTTTTAAGTGGAGCATAAACATGGGTATTTTTAAAAGGCTCTCCAGTAATTCTAATAGTAGTTAGGAGTGAAAACCTGTTGGATCACATAATAAGTATTCCATACATATGGGTTAATTTGACTTTAAATTGAGAAGAGGAGTGGTTGGGACTTGTTTGCTGGTTCAGATCCTGATATGGAAACACAATGTATATCTCTGTCTTTGCCTTTCTTGCCTCTCTTGACCACCTTCCCCACTTCCCAATGGAAATGCTGTTAGGGCTGGCACTTTGTTTTGTTTATAACAGTATTCTAGGGCTTAAAGCATTATCTGCATATAATAGCTGCTCCATAAACATGAGTTTAATATATTTCTTTTTCTCTCACACACAAACACAGAGATAGAGAATTGCAAATATAATCCCTTTATGGGATTTTAAAACTCATAAATTTAAATTCTTGTTGGGTATAATTCACTCTTCTACTAGTAAGCAGGTGACAAGTGCTTTAGAACTACTCCAGTTTCCTTATCCATCTGAGACATTAACATTGACTATGTAATGAGTTTTGGTAAAATCAGTCTGAATAAGTAAAGGTTTGTTACTTCCATTTCCTTTCTATCACATTAAAACCTAAATTTTAATATTAACATACTAATAACATACTAGCATATTAAAAGATGATTACCTTACTCTTTACACCTTAGTGCTTTTCTATAGAAGATATTAAGGAGACTGAATTGATGACTATTTTAAAAAACTGCTCCCACAATTTAAAAATTTATCATTATAAAGACAGAGCAGTTGCAGGGGCAGTGAAGTGCAGCACCAGGAGGACCAAGAGAAAAGGGTCACAGCTCTGAGGAATGAGTCCGAGTGAACTGGAGCAACTGGCCAAGGCAGATGTCTGCAGTGCTGGGGCTCCAGAGGGATGGGGGTGGGAGGGGGACATGATAAATGAGCTATTAGATAGGAGGAGATGGACTTCTCTAGGGAATTTTCTTCTGTTTCCCCCCCTGACCCCCTCTTACCCCTACTTCAATATCTAGGATCCTAGAAATGTGGCCAGGAGTCCCTGAGAAAGCAGAGCAGAACTCAGGACTGTAGAGCATAAAGCAGGGATCAGATACCTGGCTGTTAATTTCCAGAGGCTCACTCTGGACTTTCCTTAAACTTCACTTAAATGGGCTATTCATATATGTCCAAGAAGAGTATAATAATAATATTCACTTCATACATTTGTTGCTAGATCCAAACAAGATAATGTATAAGAAAATGCTCTATGAACTGTGAACGAACCAGTAGATAAATGCTGGTTTGGACTGAAGAATTTTTGGAGAAACAAAATCACACCTAATTTCTCCTTCGATGTCCATGAGAAAATATACCTGGCTCTAAAGGTATAAATACAGTTATACCACATTTCTAATAATTCCATACAAAAATCTGGAAACACACAAAGTTCCCAATTGCTTGTGAAAGGGCGAGGGCTAGGCCCTCCACCTTGCCCCAGGGTAAGGGCTACGTCCTCCATCTTACCTTGGCCACGTGCGTCTTCCCGGAAGTCTAAGACTCTGCTAGCCACACCCAGGAACAAGACATCGACTTGCGCCTGGCCAATCGGCAGAGCACAGTCCTTTCTCGTCCCCTTACTCCAACCTCCTCCCCACTGAAAGATATATAAGATATGCTTAAACTCTTAGTCGGGGCTCACAACCGCTACTCTGTGCTCAGAGTGAGGCTGCGAGTCCCAGCATGCTGGCATCAATAAACCCTTTGCTTTTTGCATGAGAAGCGTCTCTTGGTTCTTTGTGACAGCGGCTTGCGTCCAGGGCGTTACACTTGGTACTCTAAAATAAGTTTTAATAGAAACCAAAATAGAAGCCAGGAGGATGAAAGCACTATCAGATTCAGACACTGAAAAGTTGAAGAACTGGTCCCAGGAACTGGCCAGTGGTGGGAGTAAAAGTGTAATCCTAAAAGGTGTTTTTGTAAAAGCAGAGGGGCAATCCAGACAATCCTCACTTTTCCATGTTTAGAGGAAACAACTAGAAGAGGTTTGTTTGTTTGTACCATCTGGCTTCCAGCCAGAACTGAACTAAAAATTATGAAACTGAACTAAAAATTATGAAATAGGACTTTGGAAATGGCTTTTAAAACAAAGTTTTAAATTGAAATTTCAGACTTTCTTAAAAAGGGATGGTTTGGATTGAAATGAAAGATCTCATAACAATTCTTTTCATTTTTATTAATTTATAATAAAATTAAAAAGTTGTTGAAATAGAACAAAGGTAAAAACAAGATTTTTATGAAGCATGCATAGACAAACAATGAAAGTATAGCTCATCTTTGCAGTCTGGTAGGCTAGCTCTTTTTTTAAAAAAAAAACAACACTTTGATTTGATTAGCAAAATATAGCTATTCCTCAGAAACAGAATAATGGCCTAGAAGAATGCTACCCTCAAAATCTCAGGATGAGAGATTTTCAGTTCTATTTTAAAACTAGGTATATTATTTATTTCCAGATAAAGTAAATAAAATGTTTACTGCTAGAGTGTTATTTTTAAGTTAACAAAATCATTTTTGCTGACTTGCTCACTGGACATATGCATACAATTTAAAATGAAATTTCCAAATACTTTTATTACATAGGTCCATGAAGAAAATAACTGAGGTCTCAAGACTATGCTAAACCAATTCTGATTTTTGCTTCATGTTAACAACAGAACTCTTAGTCCTATCAGACCTGTGGCTCTCTATTTTAATAAGATTAAGGCCACAAAGTTCAAGCTTCTTTCGTTTAAATCTCTACAACAGAAAATATTTCTTTGTACTGTCCCCCAATATATTCTTGCTCTCCAAACTAGGTATGGGTTTCTCAACTTTGGCATTATAGGTATTTTGGACTGGATAATACTTTGTCATGGGGGCTGCCCTGTACATTGTAGGATGTTTAGCAGCATCCCTGGCTTATACTTACTAGATGCTACAGCACCACACAAACCCAGTTAGGTTAAACAAACTGACACCAGACATTGCCAAATGTGCCCTGGAGGGCTAAGGTGTCCTCCACTGAGAACCACTTAACTAGGGGAGGGAACATTCTCTTCCTCTATCTACTTGAGTTCTTGGGCCCATACTAATCACCACTTCATTTTATCCCAGTTAGTCAATCTCCCTCTCTCTTTCCATTTGTAACCTGTGATTACTCTCTTTGACAAACTAACATCTCAATTCTCTCCCCATTAAGAAAATATAAACATACCAATCAACCAGCCTCAAGTTCTGCAACTACTAGTATATAGTTACTGTCCTCTGTTTTCTTTCACTAGGAACTTTTACGAAGATATCCCTTACCAGCACTTCTCAAACTATGTTGTTAAAAATAATCTATGCTGGTGAGATACTTTTAATTTGTTTATAAAATGATATAGCCGTGGAATGGAGGGCCATATTATTTAATGAAGCAAGCTTCATGAAGGACCTCCTGATCCCAAGATATGTCACAATCAACTTACATACTGATGTATAAGCACCATCCATCAACCAACCTGGTGATGTAAGCTATCTTTATGACTTACAATTTCAATACATTTGGAATATTTGGTTCTTATTAAAATAAAAATGATTTAAATATTCTACCTTGAGTCTTCTTATAAACTTCAGAACACATATGAAAGAAATTTTTATTCATCTGTGAATACATTTCTTGCTGTTGATTTTGGTAAATGTGCAAACTGTACCTCATGAGGTCCTATTAGTATAAAGGCATTGTAATACAAATGTGTTCTATGGTCACACTAGCTTTAGCCTTCAATGTGCTTTATGGATATATGCAATAGGCCTTTAGAAATGGCCTCTGAAACAAAAGCTTTTCTTATAAGAAAAACTCAACTGGTTGAAGAAAAATCAGACTTATTTTTAAAAATACAGTCTGTCTAGCTCCCTTTCTTGAAACTTATCTTTCTAAATGACTATTCTATTTTTGGAGCTCTTTAAATGTTCTAAAGCAGTATTCACCAACTTTAAAAAAACACAAAACTATGCCCTCCCCTAAAATGATTTTTCACTCAATCTTCTTTCTACTCCAATTAATCCAAATTTTACTAAGCTTTATTTTTGTTAGTATATGTTTTATAAAGAAAAGGACAATGAATATGCTGTTTCTAGCTACATATGTCCTACCCCCCCATCTCCTATACCTTTCTCATGGCATATCCTTTAAGTAATTATATTTAACAAAATTTATCTTGTTCCCACTAAATCTTTTCTTCCTAGAGCAATGTCCTCATTTTAATTAACTCTGGAATCCCAGTTGGCCAAATTCCTTATCACTGTAGTCATCTGTTTGTTAATATCCCTTTTAAAATATGGCATGCAGATCTAAATGCATTATTTCATACATGCTAGAATTATAGGACTATTTGAGCTTTTACTGTATACGCTATGTTTTGGGCTGGTATTTGGCAATATAGAATGTTCTCAGTAAATATTAGCTGTACATATTTTTTTGATTTTATCACTGGGCACTGATTTAACTTAGCTTTTCAATCAGGCAGGATTCTAAATAAAAAATAGGTTTTCTACCTGGCCAGTGTGGCCCAGTGGTTGAGTGTTGACCTATGGACCAGGAGGTCACAGTTCGATGCCTGATCAGGGCACATGCCCAGATTGCAGGCTCAAGTCCCATGATTCTCTCTCATCATTGCTGTCTCTCTCTCTCTCTCTCTCTCTCTCTCTCTCTCTCTCTCTCTCTCTTTCTCCCTCCCTCCCTCTCTGAAATCAATCAATAAAAAAATATTTTTTTTAAAAATAGGCTTTTCTATTACTACTACACAATTCTTTCCCTTCTACATGCTGGGATCCCTCCGCCATGGTGGTTAAAGTTAAAGTGGTTGGCTAGAGAGGAGGCTCTTAGTTTTTTTGGCAAAGGTGATCATTCTTTCTAAAAAGCATCTGAAGGGGGAAATTCTTGACGAAGAACCTCTGAGAATAGAAGCTCCTTGGCTGTGTGCAGAATGACTTGCAATGACCAGGGTTAGAGGACAACTGACCACATCAGAAAACTAACACAAATGATAGAATTTCACAAACCTTTAGAGTTCATAAAAAAGTTCTCCAGGGCTCATGAGCTAATGCAGACTAACTGGTGCCTTCTGTTTCTGCTCTGCCATTATCTATCATAATAAATGGTTAAATCCTAAAAATATATTATGGGGTTTTCATCCTTGGCTCTAGATTACTTGTGGAGAAGACAAAATATAACCTTTAATTTGTATTGACAAGACATCCTACATAATAAATAAATGAATTGCTACTAGTAAAATTGTACTCAATGAATGCATTTTGTGGCTTCCAACAATCACATTCCAGTTTCATTTCTAAAAAATCTGCTTAAGACAATTGTGATGTACTTCCAGAAATATGGATCATTATTTCACATCTGAACATTTGATAGAACTCAGTTTTACTTTACCTTGTGTTTTATACCTACACACACACACACACACACACACCCTTTTTTCATGCTAATTAACATATAACAGAAGTCAAGAGATTAACCAACAAGATAATAAAAGAAAGTCTATTAAATGTAACTAATTTTTATCATATTAGATAGGAATTTTTCCTCTCTTGGCTGTCCTCCAGTCTGTTTTCAGACCAAACCCATGTTCTTGCTACTTTTGGCAAGTTATTCTACATCCTGAAATTATTCCTTCAGATGTTCTATTCTCCTTTACTTTTGTCCTCTGATTTTACTTTCCTCAGTAACTATAGTAGAGTCATATGGAATATTGGTTTGAACAGCTGGGAGTGAAGATTCTAGGTGAACAGTGTGATGCTTTAATTTCTCAGAATCACTGCTAAGGATACCTTTTTTGGATATTTCAATAATTCAGATAAGTTAGAGAACAATGTCCTTGAGAAATTATTTTCAAAAGGCACTAAAGACAAGTGAGATGATGGCTGTAAAAATGCTTTGAAGCCTCTGAAAAAATAGTATTGGTGTAATGTTCATTATTGTGTGTATCATACCTGATGGACATAGACCAATGACTTCCCTCATACTCAGGGGGTGGGCACAAAAGCATAGCTACTACAGGGATACTTCGAAGACATCCACCCTACACATTCTCATACAGCACTGTATGTTTTACTTTGATGTAAGAGACTAAAAAACATGCTTAACACAGCTGCCTTCAGCTGCAAGCCCACATTACATAGATTTATTTATTTTTTTATTGCTGCATAAATTACTATTTAATAGGGTTGGGCTGTTCAATTGTCATCACAGATTTTCTACACACATGTTTGAAAAATGAGGAAAGATCATTCTATGAAATACTACATATGGCATTAAGAGAATAATGCAAATGAATGGTGGTCTGGTTGTTTCTAGGAATAAACAATTCAATGATTCAAAAAGTTTCAAAATTACCTGAAGAAAAATTTGCACACACTTACACAGCCTCAAATTATATTGGTGGATGTGAAATGTATTTAATAAGCATGACTGCCATAAGAAAAGAGATCATGGTACAACAAAGAAACAGAAAAATGTATACATACATACACACACACACACACACACACACACACACACACACGCGCGCGCACGCGCACACACACATACACACACACTTATATATTATTAAAAGTATTCCAAAATACTTCTATGGAATTATACTAAAAATTTCTACATAGAAATATGGTCTTTAAAACTAGACAAGTATTATCAAGTAGAACCAGAATAAAACATAGAGAATGAATTGCTCCTAAATACCACTGGCCCCAATAAGTGTCCTGGATTCTAGAAAGAATGAAATGTCTATAGAACAAAAGCCTTAATTGTCCTTTATAAAACAGTACCATTTCCAAGGGGAAATTTCATAAAGATTTCTTTTCTGTTTTTTTTTTGTTTTGTTTTGTTTTTGTGTGTGTGTGAAATTGATCCTTAAAAAATAGGGTAAGAAAACGCAACCATTTTCACTTATGAACAACTAGACTTCAATGCTGGCTCATTACCTTGACCTTTATTGTCCACCCAAAATTTATCCTTAGTTAAGTGATATGATAAAATATCTTTAGAAACTTCCACTAGCACAAATATTTTAACTGAGCCATATATCCAGATAAGCTTTTTATATTTTTAGTATTGTCCCAAAAGTTGGCCATGAAGAGAGGACATAGTGGAATTTTAGGTAGAATCTTTCTCATTTTTCATCTTAAAATAGTTTCTGTGAAAATACTGGACTTAAGAATTTTAATTTTGTTTCCATGAGGAAATTATTGAAGATGACTTTTTATATTTATATACTATTCTGGATATAAAAATTCTAAATGTTTTGCTATTAAGAATTTATTTCTAATATTTTCCAGAGGTAAGGCTTAAAAAATGCTTTCTTTGAAGTGTTCCTTTTTTATTTTATGTAAAGGATGACTTGAGGTGGGATTATGAAAGGCTTTAAAAAAGAATATTAATTTAAAAGAGGATCAGCTGACATAATAAGTTGCAAATGGAAATTGTGGCCTATTTCTATTTTTCTTGCAGTTTTTTATTTTAGGTTAATAATGGGTATACATGCATATTACTTGCTTTGAACTGGCTTTCTAGTAATGGTAATGGATTCCTCATATTTTATCCACTTTTGTAAATGACTGGCTAGGATAAGGTAAATAAAGTAAATTAATTGGTCCACAAAGAAACCTACCTAACAGTACTGATCTTAGCAGTATCATGCTCCATTCAAAATATTCCATTCTATTATTTTTTCCGATAAATTTGGAAGTTAAATAAGCTTGTTTAAGCTATTGTACTATTTGTACTATATATTTTTGGGTATCTTTGCTAAAATCAAGTATTTTTGTTGTTGTTATTGAAATGTTTTTAATGTAGATACCAAAGAAGAATTTTATTCCTTCTAAAGGTAAAACCCTATGAAAACAAATCATTTAGGTATATTTACTATTTTCCTTAACTTGTCTCATATTCAATCCATTCAGCTCTTCTTCAAATCCACTTCTGTTGCCTATAGACCCTCATCATATCATGCTGAACCACTGCAATATAATTTTAATTTGATTCCCCTGCCTCAGGTTGCTCTATCCTCCTAATTTGCCCTCCACTCAGCTGCTAGAATAACCTTTCTAAAAAGTAAAGCCACAATGTTGTTTTTTGGCTTAAATTTGTTTCCTGGCTTTCAATTTTCTCTGGAATGCTCAGCTGCATAGGGTGACTGACTTTCTTTCCATGCTATGCTGCCTGTCTGGTCATCCAGCTGTATGCTCCTTACAGTAGAACTGTGTATGGGTCATGCCAGGTTGCTTTATTCCTCCATGCTGGTGCCCATACTGTTCTCTTTATCCAGAAGACAAGAACTAGCAGCAAACCTCACATTTAACTCTCTCTTTTGACATCTATTGGTTGAGATAAGGTGTACAGCCTCCAGTAAACATTCAATCTCAACTCATATCTCTAGCTTCCCTGGACTCAGGTTATCATGGCAACTTCTATTGGTCCCCATTTCATCTGCAGATTCATCTGGATCACTTTTGTTAGTGCTCTCAAGAAAGACATTTAGAAAATGACTTTTAGGAGAAGCCCATAATAGATCCTACCCAGAAGGTGTGGCTCAGTGGTTGAGTGTCAACCCATGAACCAAGAGGTTGCTGGTTCAATTACAGTCAGGGCACATGACCGGGGTCGTGGGCTCGATCCCCAGTAAGGGGCATATAGGAGGCAGCCAATCAATGATGTTTCTCTCTCATAGATGTTTCTATTTCTCTATCCCGATCCCTTCTTCTCTCTCTGAAAATCAATACAATACAATACGATACAATACAATACAATACAATAAAAAATAGATCCTATATACTCTGCTCTTATCTAAGACTAGAGGCCCGGTGCACAAAAATTTGTGCACTCGGTGGTGCGGGGGGGAGGGGAGGGGAAGGTACCTCAGCCAGGCCTGTGCCCTCTCCCAGTCTGGGACCCCTCGGGGGATGACCACCTGCTGGCTTAGGCCTGCTCCCGAGGGGATTGGGCCTAAGC
Source organism: Myotis lucifugus (assembly GCF_000147115.1). Lineage (NCBI taxonomy): Eukaryota > Metazoa > Chordata > Mammalia > Chiroptera > Vespertilionidae > Myotis > Myotis lucifugus. Next base: position 387,784 of record NW_005871188.1, read on the forward strand.
TGGCAACCAGACATCCCTCTGGCAGCCCGGCAGCCCTTGGGGGATGTCCACTTGCCAGTGGGGAGCAGACCTAAGCTGCAGTCAGACATCCTTAGCGCTGCTGAGGAGGCAGGAGAGGCTCCCACTACCGCCGCTGTACTGGCAGCCATCAGCCTGGCTTGTGGCTGAGCAGAGCTCCCCCATGTGGGAGCTCACTGACCACCAGAGGGCAGCTCCTGCATAGAGCGTCTGCCCCCTGGTGGTCAGTGTGTGTTATAGTGACCAGTCATTCCCAGTCTTTCTGCTGTTAGGGTCAGTTTGCATATTACCCTTTTACTATATAGGATAGAGGCCTGGTGCACAGGTGGGGGCTGGCTGGTTTGCCCTGAAGGGTGTCCCGGATCAGGGTGGGGGTCCCGCTTGGGTGCCTGGCCAGCCTGGGTGAGGGGCTGATGGCTGTCTGCAGCTGGTCACACCCCCTTCAGGGTGGGGGTCCCCACTGGGGTGCCTGGCCAGCCTGGATGAGGGGCTGATGGCTGTTTTCAGGCTGCCTGCACCCTCTTTAGGATGGGGGTCCCCACTGGGGTGCCTGGCCAGCCTGGATGAGGGGCTGATGGCTGTTTTCAGGCTGCCCGCACCCCCTTAAGGGTGGGGGTCCCCACTGGGGTGCCTGGCCAGCCTGGATGAGGGGCTGATGGCTGTTTTCAGGCTGGCCACACCCCCTTTAGGGTGAGGGTCCCCACTGGGGTGCCTGGCCAGCCTGGATGAGGGGCTGATGGCTGTTTTCAGGCTGGCCACACCCCCTTTAGGGTGAGGGTCCCCACTGGGGTGCCTGGCCAGTCTGGATGAGGGGCTGAGGGTTTTCAGGCTGGCCAAGCCCGCCGGTGACTGAAGCTCCCAGCCTCTCCTTTTTTTCTTTTTTTATTCTGGGATTTATTTATCTTCTATAATTGAAACTTTGTTGCTTAGAGTGGAGCTCAGAGCCCAGCCACAGCAGGGAGAAAGCTTGGCTTCCTCCATCACTGGAGCAAGCAAGCCTCCTGCTCGCTTCAGCTGCGTGGCTGCCGGCCGCCATCTTTGTTGGTGCTTAATTTGCATATCTTGCTGATTAGCCAATGGGAAGCGTAGCAGAAGTATGGTTAATTTCAATTTTTGTCTATTATTAGATAGGATTGACTCAGGTTTTAATATTTAGCACTAGTAATTCTGAATTGCTCTCCATAACAAATCACACTATCATAAAAATATTCTTTTTTTTTTTCATTCATTAACAGGGTTTCAAAATGTAGCTATGTTTCTCTATCATTATTTGGAGAAAAAAATTTCAGCAAAATTTTCCTATGGAAAATGTTAGCCAACAAAGAGGCAACATAAAGGAAAGAAACTCAACTTCTGAGAGGAAGAATGTCTTCTATTTATATGGTATATACCAAATAATGGGAGTCTCTGAAAGAAATATAATTCTTCTAAATATATATTCATATTACCATCTAATCCTTATAAATTTCAAGTATATAAATCCAGTCTCCTAAGATGGGAAAATTTCAAATGTGCTTAATGCAAAATATAGCTTTCTAGCAAAGTGTCTATTTTGACTATTTTGTGTTCTTTTTTATCCTTACCGGAGGATATATGTTTTGTGTTCTTAAAAAATAGATTTTAGAGAAAGAGGAAGGGAGAGAAAAAAAAAGATCAATGTGAGAGAGAAACATTGATTGTTTGCCTTCCCATACGCACTCCAACCAGGGATCGAACTCCCAATCGAGGTATGTGCCCTGACTGGGAATCGAACCTTCAACCCGTTGGTGCATGGGAGGACGCTCCAAGCAAGTGAGCCACCAGGCCAGGGCTACTTGGTGATATTTTATATCCAGGATACACTACCAGTTGACTTTCAGATTAAAGATGTCTGGAAGTACAGATAGAATATTTGACAGCATTAGAAGCAACCTGGCTTTCCCTCCTTTCCATTCCACCATGTTTAGCAAAAATAAAACCAATAGGCATATTTCAAAAGTGAATAATTTTAAAGTTCTTTCAAGTCCAGCCATCTAGGATTTGATTTAATATGATTTTCAACGACTTTTTCTAAAAAGCCGCTTTACTTAAAAATAAAAGAAAGAAAGAAAGAAAGAATGAAAGAAACACTTTGCTTAATTTCTTCATCCTAGAAATATTTTTCCATTTAGAAAATCCCGACCTCCAAAACTATAACCATTAAAATTAAATACTATTCCTTAGGGACTTTTCTTCTACAGCAAATATTTTGATGATCACTTAATAAGCACACCTACTGACTCACCTGTGAGTACCAGGACCTGTGACCCGGGGAGAAAATGCCTCCAAGCAAGGGGCCACATCTTAAGCTACTTAATTTTCCAATCCTTGCTGTGTCCCAATGGGTAAATAACATATCTATCATTTAATCCACAACTAGAAAAATGAAAATATAGCTAGAGAAAGAGAGATACATTGGATAGGAAAAAGAAACAAAATTTCACAATGAATTAGACTTCCATTTTAACATTCTATCTACCAGTATAGTTCATGGTCCACAGTAAGAAATCCACACTCTGGAACAGACTGCCTAGGTTTGAATCCTGGGTCTGTTATTTACTAGCTCTGTGATCTCACATATACCATGTGTCTGTTTCCCTTATCTGATTAATGGGGATGATAAGCACCTGTTTCACAGGGGTTGATTGATATAAGGATTAAATAACATGTAAAATGCTTAGAAAATTGTGACTCATTATAAGTTCTATTTACATGATTGCCATTATTATTATTACTCTTTCCACCAAACCAGTGAGAATTAAAGTCATTTTGAGCTAGAGTGAGGGCAAGCATATCTTGGCAGTGCAACTCTTTCTTGAAAACCAAACATTATGCAGAACCCCAATAAATAAACAGATTAATAAAAGCAGTTTTTTGTTGTTGTTGTTTTTTTGGTGCCCTGACTGGGAATCGAACCAGCAACCTTTTGATGCATGGGATGATGCCCAACCAACAGAGTCACACTGGCCAGAGCTAAAAACAGTTTTGACTAAAAAAATTATATCATACATTTAAATATATTACATAGTTTTAATCAGTGTTAACAATGAAGATATTTTCATATAAAAATTTATAACTTGGGAGATGATAGTTATATGCTTCAATTATCCTTAACCTCTATATTACTTATTTCTGCATTTCATTTTTGTTGCACAGTGTCAAGAAAATTTTGATTTACCCAGGTAGTTTCAAAAGCTCTTTAAAAAGAAAAGGAAGCCTTCAATGAAATTGATCTACAGGCTTGAAACAGAAAGAGCAACAATTTTTTTCAAAGAATTATTAGAAATATTTAAGAACCGCTTACAGTCCTTATGAAATACTAAATCAGGAAAAGAACAATACATGCTAAGAACATGATGTCATGATGCAGCATGCTATCTGTTTACTTGTTACTGCATAACTAACTGGTGTGCAGTGAAGGTAGGTGTCACTGACACTGCCTGATATTTAACTGACTGCTGTGTGTATGTAGTTGCAATGGTGAACCCTGCTTTTGCACTTTTACATGTGTGGACACACACAGGCTGAATTTAAGTATGTAGAGCCACACCCATCCTAATCAATGCCACAGGTGCCAGAAGTTCAAAGATAATGTGAAGTGGTGGCAGGAGGTTTCATGAAGTCTGAAAAAAACAAACACAGAAAACCAACAGAGCAACCCAATTATTTTAATTGGTAGTTCTCCAATGTGATGATTTTACTATATAAAACATTTTAGCGTGATTTATTTTATTACAATTTTCACACACTTAAAATAAAATTTAAATTACATGTTTGCAGAACTCCTGAAGCGAGTCTGTAGAACTATTTAAAAACGACTGAACTTGGGGGGAGATCAACCAAAGGACTTGTGTGCATGCATATAAGCCTAACCAATGGACACAGACACCAGGGGGTGTGAGGGCATGAGTGGGGGGTGGGGGTGGGAGGATAATTGGGGGATAAGGACATATATGTAATACCTTAATCAATAAAGAAAAATAAATAAAGTAAATTGGCCTGGCCAAAAAAAAAAAAAAGGTACAAACTAAGGAAATCTGAATAAATTATTACTTTAGTTAATAATAAAAATAAAAAAACCCACTGAACTTGAATTTTGATTCTACCTAAGGTATAGAAAGCTGAAAAGAGTATCAGATTCACCCTCTAAAGAAAAGCCGAATAAAACATAAAACCATTACTTGAGTCCACAGAACTGAAGTGACAGGGTAAACATCTTAACATCAAACAAGGGACAGGCTCCTCCAATGATTTTGGAACCTGCTGTAGACTGGCTCACCTGTGGCACAACACAGAACTAGAGAAACCAGGCGCTATAAGTAGTTAAAAAGAATTCAGCTAAATATTTAAAGAATTCCTAAAGGACAATTGTAGAATAGAGTGAGAGCTGCAATCACAGGGATGTTCAAAACTACTCCCAGACTATTCTTCAAGGACCTCCATGAGAAATATTGGGGGGTGGGGAGGAGGCAGGTTTTCAAACCAGAGAAAACCTTTGAACAGGAGAGAATAAGACAGAAGAAATGTTGGAAGGGACAACAGTTAAAATTTTCCAAAAAATAACTGAAGACATCAAACCATAAGTCTAAGAAACATAAAGAATCCTGAGTAGGATCATTATCATCATCAATAACAACAAATCCTATCATATTCAAACTACTGAAAACTTAAAATAAGGAGGAAATCTTGAAGGCAGCCAGAAAAAGAAAAGACATATTATATAGAGAGGAACAAAGATAAGAATTACAGCAGACTTCCTGCCACAAACTATGCAAGGCAGAAGACAATGAAATGACATCTTTAAAGTGCTGAAAGAAAATCACTGAGCAATAAGATAGTTCTTGGAGTAAAGCCTAGATCCTGCAAGAGTCATACTAGTAATCTGGCTTCAGTACCCTTGTGGAACAACTGTTCCCAAGTTCATGGTGTCTATATATTTATTTTGGACATGGCTTAATAATTTACCTACAAAATCCAATAAGTAGCCCTGGCTGGTGTGGCTCAGTTGGTTGAGCTTTGTCTTATGCACCAAAAGGTTGCTGATTCGATTCCTGATCAGGGCACATGCCCAAGTTGTGGGTTCAGTCCCCATAGGTGTGCATACGGGAGGCAATTGATTGATGTTTCTCACATCAATGTTTCTCTCTCTCACCCTCTATCTCTAACAAAATCAATTTAAAAAATAAAAAATTTAATAAACAGACATCACCACATTACCATCTGATTCTGTTCTATATGTATGGTTATTTTTTAGTTATAAGCAGAAATGAGTAGTAGATGTAAGTCATAGTATCTTTTTACTCTCCTCAAATAGACTAATAATTGCACACAATTATATAACCTTACTATGCTCTACTTTCTAAGTGCTTTATATGTATAAAAGAAATACTGTATTACTGTTTGCTTGCTAGCCCAAAGAAAATATGCAATAATGTATGCTGCTGATTTTTTAAAACTTTCTTTCTACAACTCATTGCATATTTGAGTTCCACATCTGAGTAAGAATGTTACTTTTGGAATGACCTTGACATGAGTATACTCAGGACTGCTGAAATCTCTTTCCCTAGATCAGAGATTTTCAACCTTTTTCATCTCATGGCACACATAAACTAATTACTAAAATTCTGTGGCACACCAAAAAATGTATCTTTTTGCCAATTTGACAACAAAAAATTAGGTATAATTTAGATTCATTTACACTGGATGGCTACTGTTGTGTTGGCTGTTGTCTTTTTTTATTTTTTATTTGAGAATCTAAGGGAATTTCTTGTGACACACTGGATGAAAATCGATGTTCTATCTAAAATAGCACTCTCTCTTCCTTTATGTCTCCTGGTACTCTGGCCACTTTCTATCTGCTTACCTAGTTTATTTTTTTATAGCATTTTTACTACATGAAGTATTATATTTTTTATTTATTTGTCTGTCCATTGTCAGTCTCCTGCACTAGAATGTACGAAAGTAGATTCTTAGTCACTTGTTGTATTTCCAGCCTTTAGAATAGTTCCTGAAACTAGAAGGAGTTTATCATGTATTTGTTGAATAGATACACAAATGTATGGGTGAATATATGAGCAAATAAAAGAAATCCCTCTCTCCTAAGGAATTAGTAAACTTGGGGTAGGGAGGAACAGAAGCAGGTAGAAGTTGAATGCCTATGTGAAAGGTGCTTAATTGGCTTAACTATGATCATCTAAGATGTTCAGCATAGTCCCTAGCCTAGAACATAAGAGACACTCAATGTTATTACTTGTAATCATTCATTGTTGTTCTTATCTCATGAACTCATCTTAAAAAATCTATGAGGATACTACCATTTTCAGGTTTGCAAATTCAAAAAACGGTTAAACAATGTGCCTATGATTACAGAGTTATGAAGTGGTGGAGTTGAAGCCACACAGGTATGGCAGACACCAGAACCTATGCCCAGAGGTGGGTAAGAGAACATCAAAATGCTGCCTATCTTGTTGAAACTCGTTTCATGCCCTCATTACTAGCTCATCTTGCCTAAATTATAATCTTTAGTTGAATAAAATTGAATAAATTTTTATTATATGTCATAAAATGATAGACTCTTCCCTCCAAATTTGGGTTTTTATCCTTGCTTTCTAGCTTGTGTGACCCAATAAAGGTAGCTTTAAAATCAACAAGGCAAAATGTGGGCTTTACTAAGTTACAAAAAAATCCAGTTTTAAGGAGTCCTAAAAAACTGCAGGTCCACATCATAATAAATCAACCTGTGCTTGAAAGCACAAACTGTATATACTGGCACCCGATTCAGCTAAGATAAAAATGACAAGTCCTTCAATGATAAATTGTCCTCTCCATATTATCCAATGGAAATATTCATATTGTCCAATACCTACAAGCAATTAGAAGGATTGAGTTTAACTTTCAAATTAAAAGGACATTAAAATGGTGCATAGTTCCCCCAATCTGTCTCTGAAAAATATTCAGAGAACCTTCTTAGTCTTAAAGCTTGGAAGGAATACGGTACATAGTCTCAATTTCCTTTAATCGCAGAGCAATTCCTCCAGCTATTTGAAACTATAGACTATATGAAATTGTGGGATAAAAATAAAATGGGAAATTATGCAGGATGTTTTAAGTTATTTATCACTTATACATTATCAGCCAAGGACAGCAAAATTTTAGAGCCAATCTGCTCCAGACCACCAGCCCAGATCCCAAGCAGCAGGCCTCAGAATAGAGGTACTGAACATCTGACAGGATACTAGCATCTCAAATCTCTGCTTTCCTCGCTGCTGCAGAAACTGGGGAAAGATGTCTACTTACACAGGTTTTAAGAGCAAGTGCATTTGTCTCTCATCATGCATGTAGGGTGTTCATTATTCCCCTTATCATGGGGGTTTTAATTTTCAGTTTATTAGTTACTTATAGGATGTGAGTATGAATTCTATAAGACCTGAGGTGGAAATATTGATAAGTTTCATATAATAAAGAAGATATTAGATGTCTACCAATAACATCTGGCAATACAATTTAAAATGTCAAAATAAGAAAGATAAAAAGGAAGATCTGCATATATATTTTCACCTGTATATTTTAGATTTCTTTTTTATATGACTATATGGTTTCATATTTAGAAGGAGACTAAATTAATAATCATATTGAAATAGGATTTTCAGAATTAGGACTTTAAAAGAGACCAGATGTTGAAATGTATAAGCTTGCCTACACACAGAAAAATAATTGTTTCCCTACTGACAAATTCTCAAACCAATATTTAAAAGTTTTTAACACACCCTCTAATTCCTTATAGAGATCAGAGGAAGAGAAAGAAACACTTTTATTAATTTCCTTTATGCTAGGTCTACATAATCCTCCCAAATTTTCACAGAATTCACTGAGTTCTAAAATAGATCTTTAAATCCAAACTTAAATTTTTATTATTCAGGTGGCCTCAGTTTACCCTTCATCTTTCTTAATAATTGTCATTCCATTCATTTCTTGTTTAGTTCTGAACCTAATTCGGTGAATAAATAAAAGGGAAGCTTTAATGGTTTCTGCCTCAAATTCTCCGACCTGTTTCTGGCTCTCAGCTTTTATTGCCAAAGGCGTTAAGATCAAAAGATGCTCCTTGCTGAAGTGTTTACTGCCTGCAACTTACCCTCTCTCACAATAAAGGAGTTCATTATTTACATCTAACATGAAAGAGAAAGTTCCAAAGTAAAAGGCCTGCATCAGACAGAACCAAGTGATAGAATTAGCTTGACCCACACTCATGAAAATTCACATAATCAACATCTAATCAATCTAAATGTCTTAAAAGCAAAAATCATCTTTTAGGGAGGGGGTAGTTCTGGCTTTCTTACTCATTTCCTTGGCTTCACCATACCTTCAATGTTCCTCAATAGGGTGGTGACATGGGCTCCTTTCACAAGTACAGAAACATCTCACGACAGCCCATGGAAACGTGAACCATTATTTACACTGGAAAGAATGACTGGGAGCAGCTGTGCCCAGCAGTAGACAGCTCTAGAGGCAGAAAATGGTGCTGTGTCGCCAATCTGTTATTATTGTAATAACTAATGGAGAGGAATAAAATGGATTACCAGTGCTAAATCAAACTGGGAGGTTTCTGATACTGCTGCAGGACTTTGGCTTCCCATGGTTTATGATATCACCAGACTTCCTGATGAATTTACAGTCTGGTAATTCTGCCATGGCATTAGTTTTCCACATGCAAATCCCTGGAACTCAGGTCAATTCAGCCAATGAACAGGACTAGGGAAGTTTATTTCAACCAAAGTGAAAGTAAAGATTGGTTGTCTTCCTTATCAAATCTACTAAGCTCATGAAAAGACTTATTTGAATAACATCTTTTTCCATGTTCTTTTCCCATTTTTTACATATTCGTCAATACTTTTTAAAAATATATATTTTTATTGATTTCAGAGAGGTAGGGAGAGGGAGAGAGAGAGAGTAACATCAATGATGAGAGAATCATTGATTGGCTGCCTCCCACATGCCCCCCACTGGGGACCGAGCCCACAATTCCGGCATGTGCCCTTGCCTGGAATTGAACTTGGGACCCTTCAGTCCTCAGGCCGACACTCTATCCACTGACCCAAATCAGCTAAGGCTTGTCCTACAATATTGTCCTATTCCTATCAGAACTAGGTCCCTCTCATTGATAACATTCATTGATTTACGTATTGCGTAGCCAGACCATATTATCAATATTTAACCAATTTACACATTTGCTGGCTATCCTCCTTGTCAATATGCTAATTATACAGTATACCTAATCCACATTTTCCATCTAGATTAAATACCCGTAGGTCAGGAACTAGGCCTTTCTAATTCTACCTGCACAAGGCCCACCAAAAGAGTGTGTACAAGTGGCTTTTAGGATGACCTAAATCCAGAGGCCCCAGTGTGATCATTCATTCATCTATGCTAGGAAATTACCCTTCAGTCACTTAGATAGGATCATTCCCAAGCCCCATTCTTTCACATGGATGATTGCAAAAGCTTCCTAACTCATCTCCCTGCCTCTAGAATTTTCCCCTTTAATTACATCCTTACAGACACTTACCCATAATTTTTTCATGGTAGTTTGCTGCTTAGAATCTTTCAATGGCTAGCCACAACATAGAGGAAAACGTTTAAGTTTTCTAAAATAGTAAAAAGTCCTTCAAGACCAACTCCAGCTTCTGTCTTAAAAAACCTCTGTCACTCTTTCTTACAAACTACCTCTTCCCACTATCCCGATTCATGTCCCATATATAGAATGTCCTGTTATTTCTGAATGAACTGTGATCCTTGCTGTTTTTCAAACTCCTGCAACTGTGTATGTGCAATGTTGAGAATTCCCTTTCCTGCTTCTCTGCTAGTAAACCCCTATCAGGAAACCAGGAACACACTAGGCTTAAATTCAGCAAGGAGGAACAGAAGTGTATAGACCAGTGGTTCTCAACCTTCCTAATGCCGCGACCCTTTAATACAGTTCCTCATGTTGTGGTGAGCCCCAACCATAAAATTATTTTCGTTGCTACTTCATAACTGTAATTTTGCTACTGTTATGAATCGTAATGTAAATATCTGATATGCAGGATGTATTTTCATTGTTCGTGACCCACAGGTTGAGAACCGCTGGTATAGGCATACCTCATTTTTTTGTGTGTGCTTCACAGATGTGTTTTTTACAAACTGAAGGCAAGATCCTCCATCAGCAAAAAGATTACAACTTACTTTATTGCAATACCAGCTTTATTGTGGTGTTCCGGAACTGAACCTACAGTATCTCTGAGGTATGCCTGTATTCTGCCATTAGAACAAGGTGGAAAGATGGAACTCTTAGTGGAATAAAAAACTCATCTGACTCACTGGATCACTATGTACCATATGTCCTCATGCAATGCATTAAATTCAGGCTCTTATAGTCTAAGATCCTTTCCAAAAATTGAGTACTTATATTCATTTCTCACAAGAAGCTTCACTCTCAATGTATATAAAATGCTTTGAGTTCTGTGAAAGGAATGATGTAAACACAAGACATTATTACTAACATTATCCCCCAGATGACCTCATGAGGTAAGTATTAATGTCAGAGGGAATATTATTTTACAGGCGGAGAAGTCAGCTGATTTGCTCAAAGTCAGAGGTAGAGGTAAGAGCCAAGAACATACTCAAAAGCGTCCTGTGCTTGTATCCATTGCCAGATCTAATGCAAGCTTTTCAAAAAGTCTTTCTTAGGGTTTGAAGAGAGTCTAAGAATTTTATCCTTTCTTTTTGGTGCCCCATTCCTCTTTCTCTCTTATCAATTTTTCCTTCTTGAAAGGAAACCAAAAGAGAACACAATGGTCACGTAGGAGCCATCCACGCCCACACCTGTGCAGCATCTGGGGTAGTGCAGTTCATTCATACTCCATCCTACTTCCATCCAGGGCTCTCAATCAGGGCAGCTCCAATCTCTACCAGCTTGAGTTCATTCAGTTGGAGTAAATCACCGTGTCGACCAAGTACAGTATGCTCCATTGAATTCATTCTGTTTAGTTACATCTCATACAAGTGGCCCACATAACAGAGATCCCACTTTCCAACTAGTTGTTCAAGTCTGACACACTACATTTATCAGGACAATTCTGACTAAGTCTCCAAACTATTTTGATAAGCCCTGCACAATAGCGATCATCCTATATAATAAAAGGCCAATATGCAAATTGTCCCCTCGAGAGTTCGACCGCCCGCTATGACATGCGCTGACCACCAGGGGGCAGTGTGGAATGAAGGAAGGCCCTGGCAGGCAGCCTGCAGCCAGGGAAGGAAGGCCCCGATCGGCCCTGATCCCCGGCCAGGCCTAGGGATCCTACATATGCATGAATTTCATGCACCGGGCCTCTAGTTTATAGATAAGTAGAACTCTGCTAGACTGAATTATATGTAGTTCCATGACCTAAAATTTACAAACTCTCCTCCACCCCTGAGAAAAACAGTTATCTGGAAGGATGCAAGCCTTAGGTTGACAAGAAGGGAAAAGGGAGTAAGAAAGTGAAGAAAATAAAGAGAGGAAGATAAGAAGGGAAGAATATTTTTCTTTGTGAAAAGACAAAACAAAAAACCAGTAACTTGCTTCAGTTGTACTCCAAAAGCCTCCTCTGTTTACCCTAGTGTCCTAAATAAACATTACCATTTTCTCTGGGAAACATCAGCTGAGAAGCACTAGCTTAAGGGACACCAACTTTCTTTTGACCACACACACAGATCAATGTAAAAACTTGATTCATTGAGCTGTGTAAGTTTGATAGGGTACAAAAAGCAGAGGTGGGAAAAGGGTTTGGGTTGTGGCTCAGGCTTTCTCACTTCGGCCCTGAACCCTAAGCTGATCACTTGACCTGTAAGGACCTGCGCTGCCTTAGTGGTAACATAAGCTGATTGACTTTTATCTTCTCCCCCCACCCCAACCCAATCCTTACCAGAGGATATGTTTTTATTGACTTTTAGAGTGAGGGGAAGGGGGGAGACAGAGGGGAGGGAAGAGGGGAGAAAGGGGAGAGAGAGAAAGAGAGAAAGAGAGAGAGAGAGAGAGAGAGAGAGAGAGAGAGAGAGAGAGAAACATTGTGAAAGAGAAACATTGGTTGCCACCCGTACATGCCCTGACTGGGGATTGAACCCACAACACAAGCATGTGCCCTGACCGGGAACTCAATCCGCAACCTTTTTGGTGTATGAAACGATGCTCCAATCAACTGAGCCAGGGAGGTCTCAATCTTCTTTAAGGGCTCATCTAACACGAGACCCCTAGGTCTGTGAGCACCTTCAGCTTCCTCCTGGGCTAGGGGCTGTAGCAGAAACTTGGACTTGACACAGACACTGGCCCTATGTTCAAAGAACCTGTCAGACACTGGCCCTATGTTCAAAGAACCTGCAATCCAGCTAGAGATAAGATCATGAATGAAGATAGGCAGTAATGAGTAAATATAAAATCTAATTGAATTGAAATAATTTAGAACTAAAAATTATCATTGCTTGTTACCTCAATGGCACTTCCTACTGGGGCATATGAATCTTTAGTGTGAATTTGCATCATAGAACTAATCAATGACCTCCACTTTTATTTACTCATGCAACAGAATAATCATGATGTTCAAATATTCAAACATGTGCTCGAAGATTATAAAGTCATGTGATCTGAAGAGATCAGCTTCACCTTGGTTGTACCTAGGAGCTCAGGCCTGGCCCATTTAACATTTTCATTATGACACATTTTAATTAAGTCATTAATAAACTGATGTATGTTCAGATAATACTGACCAAGGCAAGAGAGAGCACTAAGAGTCCTTTCCTCAAAAAAAGTTCTGACCTGGGTTTGGCCCAGTTGGTTGGGCATCATCCCAGACACCAAGAGGTCACTGGCTCGATTCCTGGTCAGGGCACATGTTCAGGTTGTGAGTTCGATCCCCAAGGGGCGTGCAGGAGGCAGGCAATCAATTCATCAATATTTCTCTCCCTCTCCCTTCTCCCCTCTCTCTAAAATCAATTTTAAAAAAGTATTTTAAAAAGTTCAAATATACCATTCACTCAACATTCTTTCCTATTTTTCTAATTCTTTCAAGCAATTGTTCCCACCTCATTTTTTGGACCCCCAGAGTAAAGTAATTCCTTTACTTCTCTGCTGGATGCCACTTCTACTTTCACTTCTTTTCCTATCCAACATATAGGCTCCATGGATCATCACTGCAACCTTTCCCTTTCTCATCTTCATCCCTTCTATCTCCAAGAAGCACTTGTCTATACACACTCAACACGGAAGCAATCAACCTTGGAGAGAAATCACACATTTGGAACTAGGGCAACTGTACATTCATGGTTGCCAGCATTGCCTGGAAATGCTGCTAGGCAATTCTGTTTCAAACTTTCTCTGGTTCACTGTTACCCAAATTATCCTATGCTCTCTGGGCAGGGTGAACCCTCTTGGACAATGGCAAGAGGCAGGAGATCAACGGAAGCTGCAGGCAGCCACAACTGCTAGCGAACCCAGGCCGACCCCTGAAAGCCATCAGGAGAGTGATCTCCGCCATGTAGTAATCTGTGAATAAGATATGATATATGGATCAGTGAATACTTGCTTTATTTATGCTGGTCATGACCATGCCAGTGAATGTGTGGTCATGACCATCAATAGCAGACAGGAGTCATGTATAAAGATGTCTTTAATTTTACAGGCTCATTTCATTTCCTTTATCGGAAACTTAAATCTTTTCCCACATGTTCTTAGGGCCTAGAAGCAAATCCTAGCTCTGCCACTTAGCTTTGTAATCTCTGGTAAGTTACTTAAACTCTCTATATCTGTGGATAATACCTATCTTACAGAGTTAATGTGAACATTAAGTTTGTTAGTATAACAGGGCCAAGACCATAATGCCATATACGATAAGTGTTTGCTATTATTGTTGCTGTTGTCCTATGTATAGAACTCACCCAAATTTTCTCACAGTCACAAGCATTGTCCCTTTTTTTCCTGTTGTTTCTCCAAATATTTTGTTGAGGGAGAAATGGTCTTGCTACAGAATGTGCCATATCTGTCTAACCCTAACGATCAAATACATTTTCTCTAACAACAAAACATAATATGAAAAATATTTCCAACCTATATGAACCCATACAAAACCTGATATGTTTTCCATAGTTATTGTGTAACCAAGAGAATACTAAATATCTTTCCTGATCAGGAGTATCCATCATTCTCTACTTTCCTGCAATGTCCAACTCCATCTTCCCACCCCACTACCTGTTAGCATGGTTTCCACTCCAGCACTGCTGTATCTTTCTCACCACCTCATCATTCGGTGCCTCACTCCGACTGTACCACCCTCACTTCCCGGGACTTCCCATGCACTGCCTCAGCTTTTCAACATGTTGGCCCTTCTACTGAAACAATTTGGATTTCAACTACTAGTATATGGTACACCCTCCAGAAAACTTTCCTTGACACCCTCAATCTCCAATCACCAAGAATTTGGTGCCCCCTCTATAGCCCTAATCACTCTTAACCAGAATTCCCCAAGGGCAGGTATCACAGCCTAGTTTGTCCCCTCTGCTCCCCTAGTTTCTACCAGTGTCTAACATATACGTAGTTTGTACTCTACAAATGGAAAAATGCACTAAAACATAAAAAAACAATTTGACATATCTAGAGATGTTTGACCCTGAAAAGGGGACAAGGCAAGATCACTGTCAATGTCTTCAAGCATTTATAAATTTCATAGAAGAATATTTTATGTAGCTTCAGAAAGAGACACCAGGACTACTGATATAGGATCTGGGGAGGCACATTTCAAAACAATATAACAAAGAACTTTCTAAAATGTAGAGCATAAGATACTTTGGCCAATATTCAGCTACATACAACTGGAGGAGTGCATACAGGGGCTGGTAGAATGAACCGAGTGATACCTAGTTTCCTTGCGAAGTTAGATTCTGTGACATAAAACTCTACTTCTGGGCACCTAGGTATGGATATGTAGGAAAAGAATCATATTGGATACATAAAAGAGAAGAGCAAAGATTATACATTAATGTCACCATGGGTCTGCCTGAGTAATTCAGGCAAAAAAAAGTCAGAGGATTTTAAATAAAGCAAGCAAACAAAGTAATCCAACCCCAAACCCAGCATTCCAACACAGGGGACAAGTCTGGTAAGAGGCAAAACCAGGTCCCTTGGGACATTCTCCATACAGCCTCCTTCATCCTGGAGGAGGCAATTTAACTTTACAACTTTCAAGAAACTTCCCATTAGAAGTGGTTTCAACTTTAGATTTATTGCATTTTCCAAGGTTACGTCATTTGGGCTACACATAATCCAGAGTCACTCAAAGGGGCCACACTGTAAACGTTACAATAAACATTAATGAATATCGTGCTGATAAAACCTGTAATGTGCACCCACGCACCCACACACAAAGGGACTTTTCACCTTATATGGTTAAAAAAAATCCACCCTTTTTACATTCCACTTTGTTCGTCTGCCAAACACACAGACTACATCTACTTTAAAAACACCAATTAAAAATATTAACAACACAAAAATATATAAACGGTGGTTCAGAGCCAAGGGCACATAAATTGACATGGATTCAGGCAGTAAGTAAACATAAAATGAGTACAGAAACTACTACATCATACAAAAGGAAGCATGAACAATAGCCCTAAATGTGAAAGTGATCTTCACCCCTATCCCAATACTCCAACTCCCCCACCTTGAGGGCAATGATCAGGAGGTAGGCAAAATGGTTGAAAGATGGGAGGGATAGAGAAAGGAGCACAAGAATGATTTGGACAAGACCTGCAGGAGATGGGGAGGTGGGGAAGGTAATCTCATTCCACACTATAACCTCAGGAAGCCCTAAGGGCTTTCATACAGGGTGGGGCAAAAGTAGGTTTACAATTGTTCCGATGGGAAATAATACAATAATTAATACATAATAATACAAAAACAAACTGTGTTTTGCATACTCGCAGCTATAAACCTTCTTTTGCCACACCCTGTGCTCCTCATCAGAAATGGTACATCAACAAATGTTCAAAATCTCAAACACCGCCCTGGCTGGGTGGCTCAGTTGGTTGGAGTGTTGTAATGTGCACCAAAAAGCTGTGGGTTCGATTCCTGGTCAGGGTGTGTACCGGAGGCAACCGATAGATACTTCTCTCCCATTTTGATGTTTCTCTCTCTCTCTCAAAATCAGTAATAATAATAAAAAATCCTCAGGTGAGGACTAAAAACAAAAAAATCTGGGCTGCATAACCGAGGAGCAGCTATGGAAAGAGGGCTGTGCTGGGAAGTACAGTCCTTAGATTAAAATTATTATTATCATCCATGTTCTGCCACTTTGCTTTCTAAGTCTCCACATCTATAAAATGGGGATCCTAAAACCTACCTCATAGCATGGTTGAGAGGAATAACTAAAACCAGGTGTGCAAAGGTGACTAAGCTAGCTGGAAAACCACCCAGAAACCCTCCAAGATTTTGTCTGTTCAGAGAGAAAAGAACTACTGCCCTCTGGTACCCAGCTGGTTGAGCTCCTACTATTTCCCTATGTTGAACTTAGCCCAGGTCATGGTGGAGCCCATCACTATGATATTGAGAGGCATGGTGCTGTATACCCTGTAGACAATTAATGTATGAAGGAAGGAGGGAGGCAAGAAAAGAAGAAAGGTGAAAGAAAGTCCCATGTATAATGCTGATATTTCTTTTTGCAAGAGGGACAGACATGCTCCCTCCAAGCCATTACTCTGCACCTCCCAGGGGTAGTCTGAGTCTTGAGCTTGGAGTCTCAGCCAGAGAAACATGCTCATAATCTTACTGTTAGGCAATTCAAAAAAATTATAGTACCAGTAAAATTCTTTCCTTTAATTGTTCTCTACATAATTATCCCATACCCTTTGGGAGCTAATTTGATAGTTCACTGGAGACTCACTGTTGCTCTATCTTTGGAGTCTGTCAGAAGTAGTGTCCTCATTAGAACTAAATTTGTTTTTTTCCATCGCTAAAGCCTCTTTAGGGGCTGCTGAATTTTATTCTATGGATTACTGATTCACTTCAGTTTGCAAAAGAAATTTTACATGTAGAAAATCAAGGCTCGGGGAAGTCCAGAGAATTGATGCAAGACATGAAATGAATTAGAACCAGACAAAAATTAAGTAACTTAATTCCTCTTCATCTTTTTTATATTTATACAGAAACTAGAATATTTAAAGTTTGGGGAAAATGGGAACAGCCTGAACATTTATAGAATAATATTTTTTAAATATTATGATCATATCCTAACATGCTTTTTTAATTTTATTAGATTTATAACATACTTCAATAATTTATCTGATGGAAAAAATAAAGGAGCAAATGTTTATCAAGGCATGACTATCTGCTATGCTATTTATTACTCATAAGAACTCAGTGCTGCAGAGCTCATTATCCCCGTCTTACAGATAAAAAAAAAAGACATGCTTAGAAACATCTGATGGCTTTCCACTGCCTTAAGCATAACGTAAAAACAACTTAAGATGCTAGATGAGTGCCAATATGGCTCTCTCTCCAATTCATTCTGACTCCCCTGCCTCCACTACCATACCTCCTTAGCCTTCTCCATGTATCACAAGCCTCCCCACCTTAGGCTCTAGCCCAATGATCTGCTCTGCAGTTTCCTGAACAAGCTCTGCTGGTTCCCACTTCTATGCCTCATAATGCCCTCTGCCCCCAGCTAGCTTCTTCCCCTGCATGAGCACAGAGATTCAAACCAAGCTTCACTGCAAGCATTTTCTGAAATGCTATCTCAGCCTACTAATTGTGGACTCCCTTTGACCAGTTCCTCCTGCGACCCGCTCCTACCCTTTGGTGGCATATACAATATGACATAGTTCTTTCCTGGTTCACAACTTCTCCTTTCTTTGTGAGTTCTTAAAAGGTAGGACTGAGTCCTAGGTAAACACCTTTCCTGCTGGGCCTCAGTAATGCTGTTTCTTCATGGTGGGTGTGACAAGAGCTCTAGTTCTGTCTCTTCATGGCTCTGCCTATATGGGGGCAATAAAAACAGACACTGGGTAGCTGATTATTTCCCCCTTTTGTTACTATTCCCTTAAATTCAAGTTTAAACTTCTTCATTCTATTTAAAAAAAAAACACACACAAAGCCAAAATCATAGGGTATAGGAGCAAATGAGGTCAAAAGGCTCACTTTTGTAAGAGGAAGAAGAAGAGTGACAGGCACACTGACTACTGTAGTAGCTTAACTTCCAGTCTGAGGACTGAACTGCTCTAGATGTTCACAGGGGGCCCCAAAGGGGAGAAAGTCCAATTACATATGCAGTGATTAAAAGCACTGTTTTGTTCTTTAAAAGACTTTTAATGATATTACCATATAGACACATAATGAGGATCTTGTGTGTATATATATGTAAATACATAAATTTTGTGTAATTTTTTTTTAATGTCATAAGAATTGGTGAAAAACCAGAACATTCTGGCTCCAATCCTTAATTGGGCTGTCCTTTCTGCAAGTAGATTCTTTCTGTTAGAATGTGTGGAAATTGGAACTTTTAAGAATAGTCTGATATGCATACAATGCATGTGGTTCATTCACTACTTTTACTACTTTCCATACTTTCTTACTGACTTGGCCTTTTGCTTGTACCAACATCTTAATGCTAAATCAGAACACCCTGAAATAATGTTTTCCAAGTCATCCCCTCTACTTTATGGTAATATCTTGTTGTATCCCCACATAAAAATAACCTTACAAACCATAAACACAAGTGCTTTTATTCTCATAGAGGGGAGTATGTTAAGGGAGAGAGAGGGGAGTGGAAAAGAGCACCAAGATTTTAGTCTGGATATCTGGGGAAAAGAGCATTATTACAGTCAGCTAGAAGCCTGGGCAGAAATATGAAGACTAAGAAGAGGTTCATGAATTTGGAAATTAGGAAGCCACTGGTGAAGGCAGAGACTGGACTACAAGTGTGTGTGTGTGTGTGTGTGTGTGTGTGTGGTGGGGGGGGGGGAGGTGAGAGGAAGGGAGCTAGAGACTAACAGAATGAGTTCCAGCAATGTGAAGATGGGAGAGAAATTGACAGTTAAAAGTGGAACATGAGACAGAAGATTTTATTAGAAAAAAGGAAAATTGGGCATGTTATAAAGTGATATAAAAAGAACTGGCAGTGAGAGAAAAGAAAACTATAGGTACACAACGGAAAGGAGGTATCTGATGGGGCAAGAATCCAGACATGCCTCTGATCTAAAGCTCAGATGAGGGGACAGACTTGGAAACCAAGTGGAAGATTCCTTTAAGATAGGGGGAGAAGAAAATGTGTGGAGAAGGGGAGAGGTTTAGGGGCAGAGGTGGGGAGGAGGAGAGAATGGTCATCTGTGAAGGGTAAGAGTAGTGAGAGAGGGAGTGAGATGAGTGAGGAAGGCTTAAAATCATGGTTTAGAAGTGAGACAGATTCCAGCAACAAGGAATGAATAAAACTATTACTGAAAGTAAGGGCCCATTTGAAGCTGGAAGTTTAAAAAGCATGCTCTTAAAGTTGGCCTGTTGGTTGGTCAGTGAACATTTACTGAGCACCTCCAAAGTTCCAGGCACTGTGCAGCCCTAGCCAGGAAGGACTCCAGGGTTCAATCAGGATGCCAGGTAAGTAAAGGACCATAAGGAAAAGGAGCAAACTCTATGTTACAGGTACATAGGATGCATGAGAGAGCGGAGGGATAGTTTTCTGGAGGAGCTGTTTAAATTATTAACAGTCCTGTCTGTAAACTGTGAGAATAGAGAATGGGCCATTGGAACTCCATCTCATTACACTCTCTAACATACACTAATGAGAAAGATATATAACCATATTCCATGTGAAATCAAGTAAATGTACATAACAGCACTGGGGGATCTGGACCATCAATGCTTGGAGATGTAATTTTCATGACCACCAATGAGTTAGGCAGGTAAAACATAGTTCCACGGGAATATGATGGAAACAAACAATTCCACAATCTGTTCACAAGCAACAAAGTGTCTGGCAGTGGCTGTACATTGTTCAAGTCCTCAGGCATTACTGGAAAATATTCTGGGGATCTAGTTTCCTGATCCAACTCCGGGCACTAAATTCCGGTTTAATTATTACTTGTGTTCTGTTATCCTCCGGTGCCAAGCACAAAACAAATATTTTCTTAAATGCCTTTGCTAAAAAAACCAATGATCTGGGCTTTGTTTCCATTTTAAAAATGCTGTAGGTATCTTATCTTTCTATGAGAAACAAATATTACAAAGACTCAATGTTTATACTTCTTGTCATTTACAACTCTGAAAATCAATGTCTGCACTCAGCTTTACTAATGGGCTCCGTTCTGTCCTCTGAGAGCACACTACTTCATTACTGCAGAGAGGACTTGAATTCTGAACTAAGATTTCTTAACAGGAAACACTCCATCACTAGAAAGATACAGACACAGAATTGGAAGGACCTTGAAATCACCTGCGTAATGGTTTACGTAATGAAGGGCAAATAACCCATCACTCGATCTAACTTTTTGTTTTAAGTAAGAGAAGACACCCTTTCATTTTTACCACTAATATAACAAAATCTTTATAATAGTGAAATAGATAGTGGGAAAGCATGATTTTTCTATTCAAATCGATTTTGCCATTTCTGTTCTACACTCACTATAGTAATATTTATTGAGGGCTTATTACATTCCAGGCACTGTGCTAAGCACTTTATGAGGATTATCTCATTTTGTCCTTACAATAATCCTAAGAGACTGGTGACATTATTATTTTATGATGAGGAAATTGGGGCTTAGAAAAGCTGGGAGCCAAGTAGAGCTTTATTTAGTTCCTGGTGTAATCTTGCCATTAACTGATGTGTGACAATCATCGAGTTACCTAGTCTCACATGCCTTTGTGTAAACTGGGAATAATTATGATACTTACCTCACAAGGTAGATAGAAAGATTATGTGAGATACGGGCTCAGCGCACAACTGCCATGAATCTGTTTTTTCTTCTTGGGACTAGAGTAGGTAGAAGAAAGAACCTGGGCTGTAAAATTAGATGACCTGGGCTCAAAGCCCAGCTCTGCTGCTTGTTAGCTGTGACACTGGGCATGTACTTCACTACTGAGCCTGGGTTTCCTCACCTATCAAAAGTGAAGACCAGCCCTAACCGGTTTGGCTCAGTGGATAGAGCATCGGCCTGCGGACTCAAGGGTCCCAGGTTCGATTCCGGCCAAGGGCATGTACCTTAGTTGCGGGCACATACCTAGTAGGGAGTATGCGGAAGGCAGCTGATCGATGTTTCTCTCTCATCGATGTTTCTAACTTTCTATCCCTCTCCCTTCCTCTCTGTAAAAAAAATCAATAAAATATATATTTTTTTAAAAAGTGAAGACCAATACTTATACCTCACAGAGTTACTGAAGGATGAAGTGAGAGGACTCCTCAGAAAGAGCTTCCTACAAACCATCTCCTTTTCTTCTCCTGATTTCTCTTAAGAGTACAATAAAAAATAAGGAACAGGACCTCTTAGAAGACTGCAGGGAGGTTTAGGAGACCTACTGTGTGGGGAAGGAGGCACTGGTTAACCACAGAGGAGGGCAGTGTGGGAAATATACCTTGTTGCCTTCTGATTTCAGCATGGGCAGATGATTTGGCGTCTAGGGAAAGACAGGAGTTTCCATAAAAGGGTATAAATGACTAGTTAATTGCTCATTAACTGTGTGAGGCAGTTCTCTATCAATATCAAACTAAATTCCCAGGAAGCTTATGTCTGTGATTTCATATCCATGAAAAGCACCATCCAACAGGAATGATGAGTAAGAAGTGTTTCAAAGATACTTATAGCACCTTCCTATGAGCAAGACAATGTGGACAGCTCTTACAAAGATACTAATACAGTCACTTTAAAAGAGACTGGATGGATTTTATTTATTTTTTTAATGTAGAGATTTAGGACTCTGTTCAAAGGTAAAATGGTCCATTCTATCATGAAATAGAGACAGATAACTAGGACACAATTTTCATACAATTCCAACCCGGACAAAAGGATGTAAAGGCATCTGTACCTCAAATAACCCTCTCATAACCTCTGCAGCAAAAACATTATTTCAAACCTTACAACCTCACTGGTTACCTGCTTTCTCAAGCCATGAAGAATCTCAAAGTAAAAACTAGAAATAAGGGAGAAGGTAAAGGCCAGCAAGGAGCAAATAAATGGCTGGCTATAATTTGACAGAGGAGAGAAAAAACAAAATACAAATATATATTATTATATAACTAGTGGCCCAGTGAATAAATTTGTGCATCTTGAAAGGAACTGTGGGCTGCGTGGCCCATCCTCCTCGACCCCACCTGGCCCCTCCTGCTGCAGCCCCTGGTCCCCTGTCTGCCAGCAGCCCACTCCCGCTGCCAGCTGCCACCACTGCTCCCACGCATTGATGGTGCGGGCCCTGCTCACACCAGCTGACGGTGGCTGCTGCCCCGATCGCCCCTCAGGAACAGGGGGAGGTGGAGAAGCCCTCAGGGGTGATCAGGACCAGCAGCTGCTGCTCGCACTGCTGATGGCGCCGAGTGATCAGGACCGGCACCGGGTGCAAGCGGCAGCTCCGGCGCTGGCTGTGGGTGTGAGCAGGGCTGGTGCTAGCAGTGGGTGTGAGCTGCGGCTCGGGTGCCGGGCGCAGGGCTAGACCGCAGCACACGGGAGTAAAGAATTTTCAGTAACCACCAGAGGTTTGCCCTGATGACAGTGACTGGCGCCCCACCTTGGTCTGGCGTCCCGCTCACCTGCTCCACCATTCTGCCACGGCGATGCCAGCCATGTTCCGCACATGCCCCCTGGTGATCAGCACACATCATAGCGACCAATTGTACGGTTGTTCTATTTGCATATTGGCCTTTTATTATATAGGATACCCCAAATGCTGGTCATGGAAATAACAATGAACTTAAAGCAAGGAAGGTAACTTCATACTTCAAAATATCCAAACATTCAACTTTATTTTTTAAAAAGACCTGGCAATTCACAGGGAAAACAGTTGTTGGAAAATTCACCTTCACAGACAACCTGGTTCAATAAACTGTTATTGAACTCAATAAAATGTTATTCTGGAGTTTTTCCAACCTTATCTACAATTCTATTGCCTATTTTAGGAATACACTTCAATAGTGCTCATTTCAAAATATAAAGATTAACATCCTCAACCACCTCAACTGATTCAAATGAAATACATGAGAAAAAACTTCTTAAATATCCTCTTAGGAATGAGCAACTTAATTAATGAGCAATTTCATTTAAAAAACCTAAGTGTTTGTTTTCTTCCTTCGTCACTCAAAGAAGTAAATACAGACATTATAAGAAAATCTGGTTCGGAAAAGGAAATTTGTGCTTCTTTATAGCTCTCTCTATGCATATGTATTTAAAAGCTGTGTATCTATTTCTACATGAACTGTAGCACAGTGTTTTCTAGCACAGAAAGCTTAATACAATGAGAATATAAATGATCCATTCCATGTGGCTCCTATTCCACAATGACTAAACCAACCATGAATGAACTCAACGCAGATCCTGAATTCTTTTACACAGGTTCTCAGAGTTGGAAGTTTCTGAGCTGGGGTAGGACCAGCCAGAAAATTATTTTGTATTTATTTATTTATTTGAACAGGCAAAATGACCGCTGAAGAACAGCTGAGGAAAATGTTCAAATTCTACAGTGCAAAACTATGAAAATACTTTGAACATCTAGTTAATGCCAAAAATAATTCCACTGAAAGTGCCCTAGTTAGATTTAAGGATACAAATTTTGTAATCAAATTTTGTAATCAGAGATTATATCAGATCTCAAGTAGGAACTGCCCCTCATTCCCTTTATATCAATGAAGAAAGCACATCCACAGGAGACTGTGGTCTATGTAACATCATGCTCTCACAGTCTCAGTTGGTGCCTGTATTTAACAGCTGCAAAGCTGGCCCCATATCCTCCTGCAATATATAATGACTTTGTGAACAAATTTCATCTAAAGGGGTGGAGAATCACTCTTTTCTTTAGACTGACGTATTTCTACGTTCCTTCACAATGGCTTCAAAGCATCATCTAAGGCAGGGCTCAGCAAAATATGGCTGTTTTGGTAAAGAAGGATGTATTGGAACACAGCCATGGCCATTCACTTGTGCATTGTTCTATGGCTACTTCTTGGCAAGACAGAACTGAGGAGTGGTGAAGGAACTACAAGGCCTGCAAAGCCTAAAATATTTACTATTTGGACCTTTACAGAAAAAGAATTGCTGGCCCCGGATCTAAGGGAACCTGTTGGACCAATTAGTCACTGGAATGTCATTAGGAAAGAGATATCATGTAGCCAAGGTCAACATGATGGTGGGGGAGGTAGTCAGGCAGAAACAGTGCCAAGCAGAAACAAGCACTTGCCTCATTGCTTTTCCCCCATTGTTATCTAATATCCAACAGCTCTGTAAATATACCAACTCTGCTAGATTAAGTAAATAAGAATTTTGTCAGGAAGACTCGACTAAAACAAAATCTGGTCATTTGATGATGAAATAAACTCATTTCATTCACTAGGCTGAATATACACTCTGTGCAAAGTACCAGAGACATAATGGTGAACAAACAGACTATATTTGCACTTGTGGATCTAATAGTTGAGTGGAGGAGGCTGAAATTCTTTAGGTAATACAGATAGATAGATGATAGATAGATAGATGATAGATAGATAGATAGATAGATAGACAGATAGATGTATGTATAAAATTGCTACTATAATTGATTTAAGAAAGAGGTCATGGTACCACTAGAGTGTATAATGGGGTTATGACCTGAACAAAAAAGTCATAGAGGACTTCTCAAGGAAGTATCACTAGAGCTGAGAGTAGAGGTTGAGTGGGAGGATTTAACCTGAAGAGCAGAGAAAAACTGTTGAAGCATAGGGCACAATAGAGCAAAGGCCTAGGAGTAAAAGGGAGAAAGTGAGTGTAAGCTAGGAAAAGAAGGCCAGCACATTTGGAGCAGAAGAGTGAAGAAGGGAGGGGTATGAGGTGAAATGTGGGCCAGATCAAGCAGGGCCCTGGAAGTGCTATACACAAGTCTTGAGTTACTCTCAAGACAGAGTTAAACCTAGTAATTTCTGCCTGGCAGTCTTCTCCCCTTGACCCACTACTGTCTTCAAGATCAGTTACTGTTTTTCCCCTTCCCTTTCCTTCCCCCCTCTTTTCTCCTTTCTCCTTTCTCCCCTCCCCTCCCCTTCCTTCCCATCTTTTAAAAACTGTGAACCAAAATCAAGCTCTATTTTGAATATTCATGCAAAATCTTCATCATATTCAGTGAGCAAAAAATAAAGAAAACAAGATAATAAAGAATTTACTTGTACATTTTAAGTTAAAACAATGTTATGTCACTCTACCTTTAACTTGGGAAAAATAAGTTGAAAAGCAAAAAACAACAAAAAAGAATTTACTAAGTAGCTTTTTGTGAATGGATTAAACATGTATAAAGAAAATTATGTGGGCTGCCTCCATCCCTCTTTCTGTCTGAAGAAGTGAGTGGGAAGCAATATTCACAGAGTCATGGGCTGCTTCCCACTAGCAACAGCACACTTTTAAACTTCAATTACACTATTTCATGGCTAGCATTTTTCGGCTAAAAGACAAGGAAAAGCATCAGGGGAGACTAGTGAAAAGAGTAGGTAATACAGAAAAGTGAAAATCCCAGGAACAGTACATGTGAACCATAGCTTAGCCACTTATTAACTGTGTGAGGTTGGGCAAGTTACTTAAATTTTTTTAGCTCTGGTTTCTTTGTTTGTAAAAATGAGTATAAGTAGGTGTCCATCACAGGGTTGTTAAGAGGATTATAAAAGACAATGTAAAAGTTTCTAACATCTAATAGGAGATCTGATATTGTTTTCTTCTTTTCCCAATAGCATAATCTATTTCTGATATATATAGACTGGGGCAAGTAGGAATAGAAGATATAAATAAGGAAGTTAAAGTGAAAAAGTTTTATCTGCAATTAGAGTAGGTGGCTCCTTGTTAGAGTATAGTACTTTGTAAATTTTATGACTTTTGTTCTCTAACCTAATGAGTCAAAATACTAATACCTTTAAATGACCTTATCTCCAACCCTCCTAAGGAGGTAACAAAAACACATAAAGCAAAGGCAGAGATGTACCTTTGATTATGGAATTAAGTTATTCTGAATAATATTTAATGACCTATTTGAGAATATTTATAAATTTAAAAATGACAAACCTTAGCCTGACACCTCCCCCTCTTCCCAACATGCATGCTTGTACTGCATACCAGCTGCTAAGAATGTCCTTAGTAATCACTGTGATTGGCTTTAAGGTAAAGATTAGCAATATCAGTAGAAATAATTATTTCTACATATGAAATCAGCCTTACTCTAATTCTCAAAACTCAGAAGAACTAAAAAGTAAAAATTATACTTTAGAGATAGATGGCTTGAACCACTACAAATGTTTAATTGTGCACCTCTGGTCATCTTTTAAGTGTGTTATACCTTTTTGATTGGGAAATGCTAATGTAAACACCATGCTCTTCCATATACCTTTTAGGAAAACATTAAGTATTTTGAAATGTAGCCAGGTTAGTGTTCTGAGAAGGAGCTTAAGGTTGCAATTGAATTGTTTGTTTTTCCTTCTTTCAACTGAGGAAAGGCACTGAGAGAAGAGTGGCCTCCTTAAGGTGGTATTATAGATAGAAGCATAGACAGTCATGGATTCCTGGCTTCCTGAAGTGAAGAATTGAACCGTGCTACACAACTGAGCATTCAGATAA
This sequence comes from Myotis lucifugus, assembly GCF_000147115.1. Lineage (NCBI taxonomy): Eukaryota > Metazoa > Chordata > Mammalia > Chiroptera > Vespertilionidae > Myotis > Myotis lucifugus. The sequence goes on from NW_005871188.1 coordinate 414,634, forward strand.
AATTGAAGGACAAATATCTAAAGCATACTTAAATATTTAAGCAAGAAGACAGCTGCCAAGTATGGAAGATTTTATTTAAAGTCATTTTATTAAAAACAAACAAACTGAACAGTACAGATACATCAAAACAGAATGTGGGGACACAGCCTATGGTTTCTTCAGCATTTTAGAACCAGGAGCCTACAATGACAAAATTTTCTTAGGTTATGCCCTTAATGATAAATCACTCTGGCCTGTTTGCTCATTGGCCATGTGAAAGTTCCCTGCTTAACTCTGAAATTTATTCACCATAATTTATATTATCAAGTGGCATTAAACTAATAACAGTGTCATGAGAAGTAATATGGATTAAGCATTCTGAACACATCTTGAAAGAATCTGCCACGTTTTTAAGAGCATGCAGTTATTAAAAATGAGCACTTAGAGAGGTTGTACAAAGAGGGTGCTACCCCCTTTCCGGTGCCCGCTGAGAAAGAGCTAGTTGGGCAGACCTATCTCCAAGCTCTTCCAACTCTGATGATATTTTATGATGTGGAGACTCTTTTCTAAGCCAATTTGGTCCTTCTCTGCACATCCTAAGTCACATAACAATTTAATATTTGGTACATTGCTTGGTAACCATGTTTTACTATCTTTTGGTAACAAAGGACTATTATAATGGTGATACACTCTAGAGATTAGAAACAATGCTGTAGCTTTTTTTAAAAAGTATTTCTTATTTTACCACCAGCAATGTTGATATAGCTTTTTACTTTTAAAGAAATATACTCAAGTCCAATTTCCATCTTTTGAATTTAAATCTACATAATGAAGTAATCTGTAAATATAATAGCAGCCTCTTCCATGAAAGGAAAACATTTGTGAAAATAAACATTCTTCCACTGTTAAAGATGAATTACTTGGATGCGTATTCCAATTCTCATTTCATTTCCAAATTCTCAACTTTCAGGGCCTGAAAAGGTGGTACAGTGATCTAACAATATCTAGTGATTGCTATATTTATATTTTTTTACTTTATAAAAGTTTTCAAAACAATTTCACATTTTTAATTTGGTAAAGGGGAAAGAATTTAGAAGGGAGGCAGAGTAATGATTATGAGTTGTGATTAAATTCTGCAGAAGCCAAAATCACTACTTTAAAACAACATGTTAGGTATGTTTCTGAGCCAAGGGCAGTTCTTGTAGCTGCCAGCCAGTTTCAGAAAGTCCAGATAAGTGGTCAAGGTTCCTTATTAGCTCTAGATCCTTTCTGATCCACAGGGTACAGGCCTCTAAGGTGAAAGCAAAGGGAGGGATAAAGGAAAGACACAAAAGAGGATGCTAAACGAAATATCCAGATATAGGAAATGGTCTTTTAATAGGGGTTATAATTAATAATGTCATATAATGAAATATTATGCAGCCATTGAAACTTGTGGCATGGAAGAATAATGATAATGGTTAATGTTCCCAAAACAGCATGCACATTGTAACAGACACAGAAGAGAAGAAAGCCTGGAAGAAACAAAAAGATACAGAGTAGAAATCTCAGCATGGTTGGATTAAAGATAATTTTAAAAATTCTTTATGCTTGCTTCCCCATTTTTATTGTTTAACACATACTACTTTTTAATTAGGATTTTTTTTATTTAAAAAAAGGGAAATGTTGACAGAAAAGGTAAAAGAAAGCAATACCAATAAAACACTCACAGCAGAAGGCAGGCAAGTATTAGCACCTGTGCAATGAATGTGCTTGCACCCCTCAGATGGAGAAAGTGAATATGCTTGGCAATTTGATGCTGTGTTATAGAGCCAGCAAATTTCTATTTTAAAAACTGTAGCCAACATGCTAGAAGAAGCGTATCTACTAAAGGCTAAAAGTAAGAATATTTTGGACCCAGGCCTCAGCATATAGCCACCACCACGTTAAACTGCAATCATTTTTCACCTGAAAGTAATTAGGGTGTGTACAGTAACTTGTACTGAAGAGAGTAAGGGTGGATGCACGAGGTCTCTTATGACACTAGAAAAAAGAATGCATCCTTTAGTTTTTAAGGTCAACAGTCTGCAAGGCCAAATGTCTTCAGCCCACTCCTCAGCTGCAACTGCAACCATTAGGGAATTCTGATCCAGACATGAAACCACGTGGATCAGGAAAGAGCAATGAAAGGTTCAATAACAAGGAAACAGGAGCCTTGTGTTTAACTGCTGCAACAAAGACCTTCAGACACTGTTTATCCATCCTTTCCAGGATGAGAACTCCTTTTCCATAACAAAAAGTTTCCCAATTCCCCATTGATGGTAGCTGTAGATTTTCCTATTCATAGACTGAAAACAGATATAAACCACAAAAGCCTACAACAAATTCAGAAAACACATGAATGGTTTCGATGGTATCAAACACAATAGCATCCATAGCTATTCTGGAGACATATTACATGCATTCTTAGTTTCTCATAATGCTTTTGGAATACGAATGGGAAGGCCCCTTGACAACTATAAAAGTTCCCAGGGGTTCCCGTTCACAGGTGGAGAAGGACTACTACAAAGTATGTATTAAGTAATGGACCAAGGCCATCATCTCAAGAATGTTCTCTCTCCAGTGGTTATCAATAGAAATACAGCTATCAACCATCTGTATGCACACACTCATGAAAGAAATACACAATTTTATGGTGAGGTGCTAGGCAGAGGAAATGAAAACATCCATGAAGTCACACGCTGAGGACACCAAAGTGTGTGTGGCACTTTTGAGCCAGAGGCTTTTTTCTGTTGGCTCTGTGACAGAGGTTTAGCATGGGAGGTAGGGACATGAGAACCTCAACAGGGGAGTTTCTTTTCTAAAAACTAAGGGATAACGTTGCCTTTATAAAGCCTTCCTGTGTCAACAGGCTGCCCGCTCCAAACCCCAGCAAAAACAGGGGTGGCCTCTAAATGCCAAAAGAATAATTTTTCTGAGCTTTGCATGCTAAAATTGACTTGGCAAGCTCTCCACCTTACAAAGAACAAAAAGAGCTTAGTTTAGTCTGTGTGTAAATGCTTCACAATCATTAACAAAATATCCAAAGCAACATGCTCAAGGGAGGGTAATGATTCTTTGTTCCTCCCCCTACCCCCCTTAATTGTAAGCTTCTGACATCCATTTATTTACTTATGGCTCCTAGCAGCCGCTGTCACCCTCCCTGGTCAACATGCACTCTTGGCTGCTTTGGGCGCTTTCTAACAAAGGGCTACATGGAACCACACACAATGGGTAGAACCCCATAGCTCAATCTCTCTCAGTCCAATGGACTCTGGAGGTTCAGATCTATTCAACAGGACTGGGAAGGGGTCTCCCCTAATTAAAGAGCACTGGAAACATACTCCTCATAGAGCTCAATGGTCCTAAGAGCCTCAGAAAGGGCTTGGTCCACCCTTCATAGAGGAGGATATAAGGAGAGCCCTGATATCAGTTTGACTCAAACTCATAGGGCAGTGATGGTGAACCTATGACACGCATGTCAGAGGTGACACGCGAACTCATTTTTTTGGTTGATTTTTCTTTGTTAAATGGCATTTAAATATATAAAATAAATATCAAAAATATAAATCTTTGTTTTACTATGGTTGCAATTATCAAAAAATTTCTATATGTGACACGGCACCAGAGTTAAGTTAGGGTTTTTCAAAATGCTGACACGCCGAGCTCAAAAGGTTCGCCATCACTGTCATAGGGTCTAGCCAGAGCCACATTACCTAAGGCCAGTGTTCACCCTGCTGCATGTGGCTTTCTTAATGCTTTATGATGCTCCTTGATGCTTTTTGACTTAAGCAGACCTACTGCTTTATAACAACTCCCTCCCTACCATCTAGAATGAGTTGAACAGTGGAGAGCAGTGAAAGAGCATAACCTAATTCACACTGTGCCTTAATTACAGATTTGATCAAGTCTAGATATTCTTTCTCCCTGGTTCTGTCTATGTTCTCTTCTCCTTTCACCACTTAATAATCAGGTCTTTCGTGAAAGGATACTAGCCTTTTCAATTTTTCTGATGGAAGTCAAAGCTGTACCATGAGTGTTGAGATGTCTCTTCCATCTTTAAACAGATCATTATTCCTAATGAGAACTTAGGCAACAGAATGCAGGCTTGTGAAGTCTGGGTGGGCTCTGAAGCCAGTTGGAATTCCTGCTCTGCCACTTACCACTTCTTTGGCGTGGGCCAAATAGACTAGAACTCTTTCAATATCGATTTTCCATAAAGTACAAATTAACAGTATTTGCCTGATAAAGTTGTTTTCAGTATCAAAAGGAATACTGCATGTAATGTGCCTTAGCAAACAGTACCTGATCAGGAAGACAGTAAGTTGTGTGTCACTGTTGTGACAGAGAAGATTTTAAAAGTCTTGGTGGGAGAGGCATGCCAGCTACAGCCTGGGTGAGTTAACCCTTTTGAACCACCAGGCTTAGTCATCTTGTTCGGAACAGTTATGGCCAGTTTGAACCAAGAGGTCAACCATTTCATGTTAAGTTCCTCCAAATTGGCAGTTACCTATCACCTCTCTGCTAAACAATCAGGTTTGTAGCAAAATTCCAAAGTCTTCAGCATGCCAATCTCCGTGTTGGCAAGGCACAAAATAACACTCTGAAAATACAGGTTTAGCACTCACTGTAAGAACTCCATTCTTCAGCGATATAAGGCTGAGTAATATACTCTCCTCATGATGCTAAAAGGCAAAGTCCTTTAGTTATTTTCTTATCTCATTTGATGTCCCAAGAGGGAAGGCATGTCTGATGAATCAAGAGATAAAACTGTATCATTATATCTTCACCAGATGAGTTACATGTTCCTGTCACTTGCCAGGCACGGGCACAGCATTTTTATACATATGATCTTGAAGCCTCTCAACAATTATGCAAGACATTGAGTCCCGAAGAAATGAAGTAACTTGCCCAAAACTCAACAGCAAGCAGTGATGGAGGCAGAGTTGTAACTCGGCCTGGCCAGCTCTGGAGCTTACACTCTTTCAACCCTGCCATATATCATGTCATGCTGTTTCCTACTTTTCTGCTTACATTGGGATTCTAGAAAAACAATCAGAAGTTTTAGGACACCAAAATTTTGACATGTAACTAATGTAAATGAAATATTAAAAGCAAAGCCCTAAGTTATAAATCCAAATGTGTCATTTTGTCAAAAGTTTTCCCTTATGAAGCTTATAGCTGACACATTTTGGAAATATCTTCAAAGCCCCTTCAAGGCTACATTCAAAAGCCAATCCCATTATTTTAAGGTCACAATTGGTTCTTTGACCAAAACCAATATTAGCGGACCCAAACTCTAACTTGATTCACTAGATTTGGTTCCAAGGAACTTTCCCCTGTTGTCAGAAGTCAAATTCACTTTCAATGGACCAAATTTTGTCACGGCTGAGGGATAGTCCAAAAACAGAAAACTCTGAGAGTGGAGCTCCAAAACTGTTCTTAGTGACAATGCTGTTAAAATGAGGTCAAAGCAGCTCTCTGCTCCTTGAAATCATTTTCTATCTTGGCTCCAGAGACACAGCTCAGTCATCTGCTTCTATGTCTCTGCTGGACACCCAAGCATTGGTGGCCCTCCTTCTTCTTTTCTCTACCTCACTCCTTCTCCTTTTTCTTTTTTTTTTTTTTAAGAGTCTTACTTCTTAAAATGTTTCTGTATCCAATACTGTCATTTTAAATCGTTTATTATCACCATTTCTAAATATACAGAAAGTAAAAAAAGAAAAAGATAAGAATACAACAAAGCCTGTGTACCCATCACCCACCTTCAACAACCCTCAGTACTTTGTCATACTTGTTTCTCTTTTACCTTCTGCATTTATTTTTTTCTGAAATATTTAAAAGTAAAGCCTGGCCCTGGCTGGTATGGCTCAGTTGGTTCGAGCATTGACCTTCCCACTGGAAAGTCGTAGGTTCAATTCCCAGTCAGGGAATTGTATCTAAGGTTCTGGGTTCAATCTTCAGTCAGGGAGCATATGGGAAGCAACCGATTGATGTATCTCTCACATCAATGTTTCTCTTTCTCTCTCTTTCTCCCTCTCTAAAATCAATATAAACAAAATCTATCTATATAAAAGCCTAAGTGACCGTCGCAACTGAACGGAAGACCAAACAGGCTGTGTGGGGCGACCAGGCTGGCAGGGGGGTTAGTGAGGGATGACCAAATGACTGAGCAGCAAGCTGCATGCGGCGACCAGGCCAGTAGGGGGGTTAGTGAGGGGCGACCAAACGAAAGAACAGCAGGCTGTGTGGAGCAACCAGGCCGGCAGGGGGGGCAGTTGGGGGCAACCAGGTCAGGGGGGTGGGGTAGTTGGTGGCAATCAGGCCGGCAGGCAGAGGCAGTTAGGGGTGATCAGGCCAACAGGAAGTCAGTGAGGGGTGATGAGGCTGGCAGGCAGAGGCGGTTAGGGGTGATCAGGCTGGCAGGAGGGCCAGTTAGGGGTGATCAGACAGGCAGGCAGGTGAGCAGTTAGGAGTCAGTGGTCCTGGATTGTGAGAGGAATGTCTGATTGCCAGTTTAAACCGGTAGTCGGACATCCCACGAGGGGTCCTAATTGGAGAGGGTGCAGGCTGGGCTGAGGGGACACCCCCCCCCCATGCACAAATTTCATGCACCGGGCCTCTAGTAAATAAATAAAAGTAAAGCCTGGAACATCATGTCATTTTGCACTTAGATACTTCATTATATATCTAGGAAAATGAAAAGAACATTTTCTCACATAAATGCAATGCTATTAACATGTCTAACAAAATGAACAATAACTTCTTACTATCATCTAATACAGCGGTCGCCAATCGGTGGACCGCTGGTAGTCTGTGAGGTCCGAAAGGTTGGTGACCACTGCTCCAATACATAGTCCACATTTAAATTTCCTTGGTCGTCTTTTCTCACAGTCCGTGAACAATCAACTACTACTACCAAGGCAACTTTCTATGGCCTTGTTGATGACTGTCAAGGCTTTCTCTTACTTGTCATTTTCTCTCCTCTAGAAAGGGCCCCAAAATGTGAAAGCAATGTGACTGAATCAATTAGCTTAATATTTTCAATTTTTTTTACTCATTATATATTGAGAATGTTTCCCCATATTATTAAATATTCTTTGAATACTTGACTTTTACTTGCTGCCTATTTGGCCAGTATATAGATAGTCCATGATTAATTTAATTATTTCTCATTATTTGTTGTACACTTGTTGTTTCATCTTGACTATTACAAACAATCCTGTGATGAACAGACTTAACTGTGCCCATGGTGTCCTTTCTATCCTCATCTTTCACCAATGAATACCTCCTTTGCTTCAGCTATAGGAATGATTTATATTCACTATACTGTGTTTTTCATCTACCTGTTATCTTATCCTCCAAGGCCCTACTTATCTTTGAGATGCTTTCACTAATCCCTTTGGCAAAGTCGGTCATTTTATTTCAAATGCTCCCAAAGCACTTTGCATATTGGACATTTTTAATAATGTTTACTGGTACTTAGTCATGAGCTTCTATTTCTACCACACTAAGTTGTGAGTTTCCTAACACCTCAGTTTTTTCATCTGTAAAATAAGGAGAATAATACCAACTCCATATGTCTGAAGTGGACAAAAAAGATGTGAAGAATATAAAGTATGAATCATATTATCTGACAGATAACTGAAGCTTTACTAAAGTTAGTTTCCTTCTTTTTCTCTGTCAGACTAGACTTATATGGCTGGGAGGCAAGGAGTTAAATTTCCCCCAGTTAAACTGAGTATAAACTAAGTGTATCAGAGATGCTGGGAAAGGAACAAAATGGCTATAAAGCTCATAACTATCCAGGGACTTTACCAGTTGCAACATTTTCTCTGTAATACACAATCTCTCTATTCTAGTCACAGTCCTTAGATAAAAGAAAGAAAGATGTCATGTTCGAATACATAGATGGGAACTATTGATCTCTGAATCTCTTATTCACCTCTGAGCTCTTTTGTTATGTTGGGTGTGTCTAGCCAAGAGGAGGCCTAAAAACACTCAGGGTGACTAGTGGGTGAGGAAGAGGTTGAGAAAGCTAAGAAAATTTTATGGAAGAGTTTGGGTATTCTGAAAGGTGCATTTTTATCTTTCAGGATTCACATCTATGTACTAGTAGAGCTAGAAAAACAGGGCTTGGACTATGAACGTGAAGTGTTGCTGTGGAAAACAGCAACAGAGCTGTAGGCAAGAGACCTGGGTTCTGAAGCTGGTTCAGGGTATGATCATGGGCCTCAGTTTCAGAATAAGGGGATTGAACACAATTGGTTCCAGGAGCCAAAGGGACAAAAATTCAAAGAGAGTAGAAAGGTTAAGTGACTGGCTCAATATCACTGTACTTCTAAGAAAAACAAGAGAGCAGAATTGGAAGAAGTATTAAAGGTGATGTAGTTTGAAAACTGTTAAAAGAATCATATGATTTTCAAGAGCTCTGATTTAGTGCTAGGAGTACTACATTTAAAAATGAATTTAAGGCTACTTGGACTATATGAAAATAATTTTCTTTTTCTGTTCTATTCCACAAAGATCTGGAAAACATTCCCAGTCCCATGTCAACCTTAAATGAGAAAAGAATCTTTAAAGAGGCAGTGATTTGTAATGGAAAACTTGGATAAATAAACTATTTATACTCTGAGATTTTTAAATTTCTTTTTGTCTTTCTTCAGAACACACAGCTAAGAAAAGCCATGATGTAAGTGTGTTCTATTAGACCTCATTGGCAGGCTGTTTATTCTGTATCTACAGCTTAGCAGCTTCTCTGACTAGCATACTTAATGGACAAGTAACCAAAGAATATATTCAAGAAAAATAAAAAAGTATGAGTTTTTCATTAGCATGAGCCTGGAAAGAAAGAGGCATCAGAATTCCTAATTTTTTTCATCTCTGTTCCAAGGTTTATCAGCCAAATTTATTTAAGCTTTCTGAATCTCAAATTTATATTGAACACAGGGCAAAAAATTACCTATCTATTGATATATCAAGCAATATATACATTAAAGGTATTATAAGCACTCATCTGATAAGCTGGACTAAATCTTCATGAAATGCTTACTATCAAATTTCTGGATCTATACTTAAAATTCCAATGAGACTGAACATCAAAAGAACGACTGAGATCTCCCCTAAGTGTATACTCTGACCAATTCACTGCTTCTGTTGTGTTTAATATCTGGAAAATTATGTCTGACTCCATGCATTTCTTTAAGAAACAACAGGTCTGCCCAGACGGCATGGCTCAGTGATGGAGCATCAATCTATGAACCAGGAAGTCATGGTTCAATTCCCAGTTGGGGCACTGGTGTGGGCTTGATCCCCAATGTGGGGGCGTGTAAGGAGGCAGCCAAACAATGATTTTCTCTCATCACTGAGGTTTCTATCTCTCTCTCCCTCTCCCTCCTCTCTGAAATAAAAACATATTAAAAAAAAAAAAAAGAAAAGAAAAGAAACACCAGGCCTAATAAAGAGTAGGTCTAAAAGGATATAATCAAAATGCGTGAGATTGTATGCTGGGCCAGAGAGACTAAACTAGGTGTGAGGAGTGATTGAAGAAGCTGAGATTGTTTCTTCTGGGGGGGCGGGGAATAGAGCCCTTCCCATTTAAGGACTACAGTGTGGCAAGAAGAGTACACTTGTTTGATTTAGCTCTGGAGGCAGAAGCAGGATAAATGAATGAAGTTCCTGGAAGCTGGATTTCAGCTCACAAGGAAGCACTTCCGGATACTGAGAGTTGTGTAACAATTGAGCAGGTGATCATAGAACATACTGAATGGCTGGTAGGTGGGGGATGGATGAGGTGACTACTATACTGCCTTCTACACCTCATTTTTTAATTGTTCTCTTCCTGTAACTTTGACATTCTCTTAAGACTAGAATCCTTGGGAATACAAATCTGAATCTCACATCCTCAAGTTTCATTACTTTCTATGAAGCCCTACCCATGCCCTCCCTACAAGGAAAAATACCATTAAAAGAATGTTTCAATGATTTTTACTGAAAATGGAAGAAAAAGATAAAGGTGGCCATGGCTAAATTAGGTTATCTGGTTGTCAGTGTGTCCTTTTTTAGCCATCAGATAGCTTTACTGCAGCTGGCTGAATTTAGTATCTTCAAATGTGGGTGACTAGGGCAATAAAAGTAAAGACTTTTTTTTTGTTTTTTGTTTTAAGAGAAACCAAATAAAATACTCCACAGGATTTTTTTCCCTAATGTGGCCATGCAAGCACAACCTGGCTGTTTTGCAACTGAGTGCTATTAACATCTATTTATAGCCAGTATTTTCATAGATGAATCACATTTACCATGAGACAGTTAATATTAAGAGCTCAACCAGCTCTGCTGAGAACCTCATAATCTTACTACATGTCTTTCCATTCCCCTTCTAGGGAACTAAGTTATAGCTTAATGGTTCCATGCAGAGAGAGGGAAAAATCCAAGTGGAAATGTAAAGCTAGCAGACAGTCTGCTCCCAAAATCCAGCGAAGTGTGGGATGTTAAACACATTAAACTTCAGGCCCTGGGTCATTCCCAGCTCTGTCCCTTGGTGATAAGCAACCTACAGTTAGCACGGGTGGCTCTGCATTATGCAACCATCTTGCCATCAAAATAATTCTCCCAAATCTCCTACCAAACCAAGTTTAAACAACACTGCTTTATAAAATCTCACATATATCTCAAATAAGAAAAGGGAGTGTAGTGGGTGATTTCATGCATGTGAGGGTGTAAGTGGGGAGGTTGGGATGAGGGAGAGCAGAAGTTCAGAGTATTTATGATCAAAGGTTTTCAAAATTCAGTGACATTAACTGGAGATTCTATTAAGTCTTGGGAATCTAGCGTCACTTCTCACCTGCACATGTCACATGCTCTCTCTCGCTCAAACTCTCTCTCTCTGAACTTTGTGTAGGCACCAGCACTACCACCCTGATTTTAATATTGATAATTATTTCTTTGTCTTTGCTATCTCCTACTAGAATTTCCACCCTTAATTTACATTTAGCAAGCTTTTTCCTTCAGTCTTTACTTCAGGCTAAAACTCTTTAAGGTTAAATGAGATAATACCAGTACACACAAACCACTTAAGACAGTGTCCAGCATGTGGTAAGAGGAGTAGCTACTTTTATGATTAGATTCTCAGTACCATTTTTCTAAATTTCTAGCCAGTGGTTCACAGGTGAGTCATCTTTACCATGAGGCAGGTCCTACCCAGAGCCAACCAGTTCTACTAAGGACTACACGATTTAGTCCTTCAGTGAATTCCTGCTGAGGCCGAACTCTGTCAGACACTGTGGATATAAATATGAACAAAAGGGGCCCTATCCTCACAGGGCGCAAACAATAAACCTATGACCAGGAACCATTATTTCTATTTTACATCTGAAGGCTCGGGGAGGTTTAGTAACTTGTCCAAGGACACATACCTGTTTGTTAGCTAACATACTGAAACCCTGATTTAAGCAAAGTTCCATCTGATTTCACAATCTCATACTCTTTCCATTATGCTATGCTTCTTGCCACCCCTGGATGCCAGCAAAAGGGTTGAGAAAAGCACATAAGAAATAATCCATTCAAATAATTTTTTGCACATAAATAATGTATGAAAACAAAACATCTTTACTGAATAGACCAAATTGCTGAAAGGGCCAGTGAATTCATGTTATCGAGATTTTTGTATAATTCTGGGTACCCAGACTTAACTGTACCCATATAAATAAATGGGACATTAAATACCCATATCAATAAATAGGACATTAATCCAGATATGAAAAAAAGCTTGGACAAATTGTCTAGCATGATAATTGACATAGTAGGTGCTTCATATGTGTTTTTTGATTAATAACACTGAATCAGGATTCTTCCTTTACTATGTATGCCTTCTTATAAGATCCTAAGTAGATTTGGCATAATGATTTGCTGGATTCTGGAGCCAGATTGCCAAAGTTAAGACCTGGCTTTGCCATTTTCTAGCAATACGACCTTCATCAAGTTATTTAATAGCTACAAGGCTCAGTTTCCTCCTCTGCGAATAAGGATAAATAAGTGTTTGTGAAAGCCAAATGAGTTAATCAAAGGAAAGCATTTAGAAAAGACATATTGGTAAGTACTGAAGAAATGAAAGCTGTCATTATTACTATTATTTTCTTCTTGAATCAGAGTAATTTTGATTGGCTATGTCAATATCATAGTAAATGATCAGGTCCCAAAACAACTTTTTTCCTTGAGGCTTTTTGAAGTTCCTTATATAAAAACATCCTCCTTTCCACCATTCAAACAGGAAAACAAACAGGTACATGCAGACTAAATTATGCCTAACAGTACATGATATGTACAAAAAGCAATTTTTATATGTAAGATTAATAAAGAATTAAGAAAAAAATTTAAAATATATTTTTATTGATTTCAGAGAAGAAGGGAGAGGAAGAGAGAGAGAGAGAGAAATATCAACGATGAGAGAGAATCATTGATTGGCTGCCTCCAGCACTTTACCTATTGGGGATCGAGCCGGCAACCCAGGCATGTGCCCTTGACTAAAATAGAACCCGGGACCCTTTAGTCGGGACCCTTTAGTCTGCAGGCCGACACTCTTATCAACTGAGCCAAATTGGCTAGGGCAAGAAATTTTAACTTTTATAGTAAGGAGTTAGCTGTGTGTGTGTGTGTGTGTGTGTGTTGAATAGGTAGAATAGGCTGCTATTTACATTTGGTCATTTCCTGTTAACTAAATTAAGTAAATAATTGCAATTTCTTTACTAGTCCTTCTCTAGCATGGACACATCCTTACCAAGGTCCACCACAATTCCAAACAGCTTAAACCCAAGAAAAACTGACTGAGGTCACCACATAGAAAAACAAAGAAGAATCTCCTCTCAGGGCCAGCTGCACTGTACTTGTATCCATAGAGACTAGACAACAGGGAATCACAGAATTCTGAAGCAGGAAGTCCCAGGGCTGCAGAGATCATCTAGTCCCAGGCCCAAATCCTGCAGTCAGGAGATCTGTTAAGGGATGAGGAACAGGGTAGAGGTCAATGGAAAGAACCTCAGATCCTTGTTCAATCATAAATGACCTCGTAGAGCCAACCTAACCCAATATCCTCATTTTATAGTGACAACCCAGAGTTTGGCTAATTAAATGTAGAGCCAGGGATCAGAAGCCAGGTTTCCTGATTCCTAGTTTAGCGCTCTTTTATACTCCTGAAGGCTGCCATTCTATGGCTATGCTAGTCACTGATAAAAAACATATTAGGCTGTGTTAAACTGACAACTAAGCAGTTTTTCTCCTTGCAAAACCATCAGGCATTATGTCACTGCCGGCACTTTATGAAAAGAGTAAGGCATCATTATTTAATATAAACAAAAGCAACTTTCCATTCCTTTTTCTCTTTTTCTTGTAACCTGAAAATCTCAAATCACTGTTGCTATTACAAATTTTTTATTTTTTCTCAGTATGCACCTGTGGGCCAAGCACAGATGCATTAAAAATTTGCCAAGAGAAACAATGAAGTAATTGATAATACAAAGTATAAGAGTGTCATGGAATTCATGTCTTTGTTTTCTTTCTCTAGATAGTTAATTACTGATCATTTTGTGGTTGTTGGCAGAAGGGCAAGGAAACCCCACCACTGTAAACATGTGGAAACACACACTCCTCAGTGGACCAGAGGTCTGCACACGATGGGTCTGTCCACAAATCCAACATGCATGCCAGCAAGAATGTTGATGCTACTATATCATGCTTTTTAAAAATATAAATATCATTATTGGCAAATGACTTGCTCTCTCCTGGCAGATTTCATCTAACCCACTTTAAGAGTGGGGCAAGGGAAGCTAGGATGTATAGAGTTCCATTCGGTTTTCTGCATCAGTTTAGGGTTGCCTTGAATTCAAAGGAAAGGGCCTGACGTATGAGCAAAGCTTAGCAAACTACCCTGTTAAATAGAGCTTACATTACCTTATCTTAGAATTCTGGAAGGCATACAATAGATAAAATTAGTGGTGGCAGGGAAATACTTATTAATTAGCAACAAAATACAAGATGATTTTTGTCAGTAGGCTACTGTTCCACATATGAATATGTAGATAAGAGGAAAGCATAGTAATACATAATAAAAATCATAAAAATAAACTTATACTTCTAGGAAACTAAAAGAAGTAAAGAACCAAATAGATTTTATCCCTCTTTTAAACTAGACTTTTATTGGATTTTTATGAATCTGTAGGTGTGGTATACCTAGTTTTCCAAAAAGTCCACAGTTAACTCTTTACATTCTTCTGCAAAGTAACTTTGAAGCTCCTTCCATCAAGAAGTAGAATCTATTTCTCCACTTCTTGAATTGGGGCTAACCTTGTAATGTCCTTTCACTAATAAAAATGAAACCCTGGAGTTTCTGTTCTGACATTCCTGGAATGCTGCTCTGAGACCACCATGTGGGAAAGCCAGGCCTAGCTTACCAGAGGTTCAGAATCTTTGTAGAGCAGAGATGAGATGACCCAGCCTAACTAACTGGCAGTCAGCTATGTGAGTGAACCCATCCCAGACCATCCAGCCCAGCTGAGCTGCAGGATGACTGAAGTTGCAGAGTGACTCAGAATTTTGAGCCATTGTTGTTTAGGCTCTACCTAAGTTTTGGGGTAGGCCACAAAGTAGCAGGAGCAAACCAGCTTGGTTGAATATGCAATATGTATGAAGCACCAGGTCAGATATACCATGAGAGATATAAATGAATATTAATAATATTGAATGGAAGACATTGATAGCCCTAGCCCTGTCCTTCATATGTAAACATATTAAGTGGCATGCAATACTTATCTGTTTTAAATATATCTAATTTGCCCTAGCCCTATGGTTCAGTGGATAGAGCCTTGGCCTGTGGACTGAAGGGTCTCAGGTTCGATTTTGGTCAAGGGCACATACCTCTACCTCTACCAATTGATGTGTTTCTCTCTCTGTGTCCCTCCCCCTCAGTCTCTAAAAATCAATGGAAAAATATCCTCAGGTGAGGATTAAAAAGTAAATAAATAAAATTTAAAAAATATATATAATCTATGTTAACAATCTTCCATATTTCTACAAGCCAGAGCAAGGGCCTTCCTGGAATATTCAAGACAATCTAGTGAGGTGAGAGAAACAGAATTAGATAACTTATTTTTAGTTAATATTTTTTCTGCTTGATTCCTCACATGTTTTCATAAGGTATATTATATACATGGTCTCATAAGGTACACAGCATATATTAAATATGATTGTATGTGAACATTATTTATAAACACAAACATATACATTATATGGTTTTCTACAGTTTTAGCTCCCACATATCCTCAAAACCTTGCATCCCCACACAAAAATAATTTCTTCTATGCCTTGCTTTTCTCGGATACATGAATCTTTCCCTAGCTACCTAAGGAATAGTCAGAGATAGCTAGTGTCACAGACCATTGTTCATTTGTACTGTTATTGATAAACAGTCACTTCAGCAAGGCTACAAGCACTTTTCAGACAGGGTATCTGTAACCATCTGTCTTTGGCAGTACAGCATAATGGCATTATGGCATGATTTTTAAAAGTACATGTTCTGGAGCCAGGTTGCCTGGATTCAAATCCCAGTTCTACCACTTATTAGCTGTGCAACCTTCAGTAAGTAATCTGTGCTTTCACTTCTTTGCTGTAAATGGAGATAACAATTATTCCCTACCTCATAGAGTTGCTATGAGAATAGAATGAGTTAATACATGACAAATGCTTCAAAGAATGCCTGGCACCATAGTAAGTGCTCATAAGTATTACCTATAATCATCATTTCTACCCGCCCCCCCACACACACACTACCATCATCAACTACCACCACCATTTTTCTATCTCTCATGTCTAATAGAATAAATGTTTGATGGAGGGAAGTGAGAAGAGCATGGATTATAGAGCAAATACATTATGTGACTTGTTAACATTTTGAAAGTGACTGTTAATCAATTTTTCCAGAAGGGTAGTAAAAGTTCAAGGTAAAGTGGCTCACTAGTATCAGTTGATAATTGGTGTGTTACTGACAAAACATGTAAATAATAAGCATTTAAGACAATAAACACCTTCAAGTTCCACTTTTACAGCCTGATAATGGCAAGGCTGTAAAACAATTCTTAGCTGAAAATTATTACTGGGGATTTTTTCCTGAAGCACTGTTTTTTGAAACTGTAATCTCTCCCTTGGTGGAAATCATCAGACACGGGTTTACTAAATATTCAAATGCAGCATTTGATTTTTATGGATTTCCTGTAAGATGAAGACTCACAAATCCATCTCTTCTAAATACGCTATTGATAATCCTATGCTAGAAGCAAAGCACATTGGAAAAAATTGTTATATATCATAGAGGAGAGAGGTCACAGAGATCATCTCCCCATGCACCTTACTTCACAGATCAGGGTACTGGGCCCGGAGAGGGCCAGTGTCTTAAGTAAGTCCCACAGTGAACAGAATTCTTTTCCTTTGACTTCTGTCTAGTTTAGTGCACTTCTCATGACCTCATAGTTTTAGAAACTATTTCCATAAACCTTGGGAGTAAAAGTGTGTCATTTGTATTAAGGGAAATAAGGAAGCCACACCATAAATAACCAACTTAGTGCATGACACATAGTGGGCTTCCAACAAATGCTTGTTGAAGGATGAGGAGAGGGATGAGCAGAGGCCTAGCTGGCTGGCTGTGAAGTCCTCAAGACCAGACATTTGGGTCTTTCAAGTGGTGCCAGCAAGCTGAGGCTGGTGGAAAGAATCACTTCTTAACAGGGAACCCAGCAAAGACACAAAGTCATTCTTTTAATCATTCCCCCCCCCCCCCACCATGTAATCATGCCTCATATTTCATTTAATAACAGAAATAATCAAATAAACTTGCTTTTCTTCTTGAGTATTCCCCATAACTATAAAGGTAATATAGATTCGCTGTAAAATTTTTAAGAATAAAAATCTATACTAATAAAAGGGTAATATGCTAATTAGGGCAGACATCTTCCGGATGTCCTTCTGGACAAAGCTGTAGCGGCTGCAAGGGCTGAGGCACGGCTGTGAAGGGCCCAGGCTCAGGCCGGCAGTGGCAGTGGCAGCAGCAGCAGGGTAATGGGGGTGGCACCTTCCCCTGATCTGCCAGGTTGTCTCCTGCAAAGGGAGGCCCGACTGCGGGTTAGGCCGGGGGCCAAGTCAGAGGTGGTTAGCAGAGATCAGGCCAACAGGGGAGCAAGTTAGGTTCGAACAGGCTGGCAGGGGGGCAAGATAGGGGCGATCAGGCCAGCATGGGAGGCAAGTTAGGGTCAATCAGGCCTGCAGGGGGGCAAGGTAGGGGAGATCAGGCTGGCAGGGGGGCAAGTTAGGGGCAATCAGACCGGCAGGCAGAGGCAGTCTGCCTAAACTGGGAGTCGGACATCACCCGAGGGGTCCCAGATTGGAGAGGGTGCAGGCTGGGCAGAGGGACCCCGGGCCTCTAGTAAATTAATAATCCTATATAATAAAAGGCTAATATGCAAATAGACCGAACGGCACAGCAACCGAACAACCAGTAGCTATGAAGTGCAATGACCACTAGGGGGCATGCGCGGGACATGGTGAGCGTCGGCTGTGGCGGGATGGTGGAGCAGGTGAGTGGGGGCGCCAAACCAAGGCGAGGCACTGGTCACTGTCATTGGGGCGAGCCTCTGGTGGTTACTGAAAATTCTTTGCTCCTGCGCACCGCGGTCCCGCCCAGCACTTGCACCTGCTGCATGCGCCAGCCCGGCTCACACCGCTGCCGGTGCCGGAGCCACCACTAGCACCCACTGCCAGCGCCTGGTGCTGGTCCCGATCACCCCTCAGTGCTTCTCCACCTACCCCTGCTCCTGAGGGGCAATAGGGGCAGCAGCAGCAGCCGCTTGCACCCACTAACGGTGCCAGCCCTGCTGTCATCCGCTGCTGGCGCTG
Source organism: Myotis lucifugus (assembly GCF_000147115.1). Classification (NCBI taxonomy): domain Eukaryota; kingdom Metazoa; phylum Chordata; class Mammalia; order Chiroptera; family Vespertilionidae; genus Myotis; species Myotis lucifugus. Next base: position 432,565 of record NW_005871188.1, read on the forward strand.
GCCCCAATCACTCCACACTGTCAGTGGGTGCGAACGGGGCCGGCGCTGTCAGCGCGTGGGAGTAGCTGCGGTGGGAGCAGGGCTGCCAGCAGACAAGGGACTGGGGTCTGCAGTGGGAGGGGCTGGGCGGGAGCATGGAGGATGGGCAAGACCCGCTCCTGTGCCCACAGCAACCTTGCATACCACAATTCCTTTCAAGGTGCACGAATTCGTGCACTGGGCCCCTAGTCTTATCCTATATAATAATAGAGAAACATGGCAATTAACCATAACTTCGCTACCCTTCCCATTGGCTAATCAGCGAGATATGCAAATTAACTGCCAACCAAGATGGCGGCCGGCAGCCAGGCAGCTTGAAGCAAACAGGAGGCTTGCTTGCTCCAGTGACGGAGGAAGCCAACGTTCCCCGCCTGCCGCTGCCTGCCTCTGAGCTTGCAGTTTAAGAAACACTGTTCCAATTATAGAAGCTAAAAAAAAAAAAAAACAGAAACCTGCTTTCAGCAAGCCAGGCCTCAGAGCTGGAGTTGAAACAGTGTTTCGATTATAGAACCCAAACAAACCAGATACCTGCTTTCAGCAGCCGAGGTCTCAGAGCTGGAGCTGAGCCTCAGAGAGAAAGCCAGCTCTCAGTTCCAGTGACAGCCATAGAAGGTAAATAAATCCAAGAATAAAAAGAAAAAAGAAAAAAAGGAGAGGTTTGGAGCTTCAGTCACCCACCAGGCTGAAAACAGCCCTCAGCCACTCACCCAGACTGGCCAGGCACCCATTAACAGGGAACCCAGCAAAGACACAAAGTCATTCTTTTAATCATTCCCCCCCCCCCCATGTAATCATGCCTCATATTTCATTTAATAACAGAAATAATCAAATAAACTTGCTTTTCGACGCCCACCTTGAAGGGGGTCTGATCAGCTGGAAACAGCCATCATCCCCTCACCCAGGCTGGCCAGTCACCCCAGTGGGGACCCCCACCCTGAAGGGGGTGTGATCAGCTGGAAACAGCCATCATCCCCTCACCCAGGCTGGCCAGGCACCCCAGTGGGGACCCCCACGCTTAAGGGGGGTGTGACCAGCTGCAAACAGCCATCATCCCCTCACCCAGGCTGGCCAGGCACCCCAGTGGGGACCCCCACCCTGAAGGGGGTGTGATCAGCTGGAAACAGCCATCATCCCCTCATCCAGGCTGGAAAGGCACCCAAGTGGGCCCCCACCCTGATCCAGGACACCCTTCAGGGCAAACCAGCCGGCCCCCACCCATGTACCAGGCCTCTATCCTATATAGTTAAAGGGTAATATGCCTCTCAGCACCGGAATCAGCGAGCTGCGAGGCCTCCTGGCACCGGGATCAGCAAAGCCACGAGGCCTCCCGCACCGGAATCAGCAGAGCCACAAGGCCTCCGGCACCGGGATCAGCGGAGCAGCGAGGCCTCCTGGCCCCTAGAGCAGCATGACAGGGGGGCAGGAGCCCAAAACCCCCTGACCCCCCGGGGCTCCTGTGTGTGAAAGGGGGGCGGAGCCAAAAAATTCCCTATCCCCCCTGGTCCTTTTCATAAAAGGGGAAAGGCCCCCCAACCCCTTAATCGGCCCTTGCCCCTGTGCCTAAAGGGAGGGAGCTCCCCAACCCCCTGATCACGGGTTTTTGGGGGGCAGCAGGTGTTCCGGGCGCTCCACTCTTTCTGCGATGGTCCCTTTTTTGTGGGGGAAAGGGGGGGGGGTGGGGCAACCTCCCCCCTTCGCCCCCTCCCTGAAGGGGGGCAAGGGGGGGGCCCCCCCCCCCCCCCCAATCCGGCCCTTCTTTGGACCCCGGCCAGGGGGCCGCCCTTAGGGATTGGGCCTTCCCTTCTTGCCACCCGGGGAGGGGGCTTTAACCCACCCCTTCTTTTTTTTCCCAGGGGGTCCCAGACTGGGGGAAGGCACAAGTGAGGCTGAGGAACATTCCCCCCCCCCCCCCCCCGCCAGTGCACAAATTTTTGTGCACCGGGCCTCTAGTCCTATATTATAAAAGGCTAATATGCAAATCGACTGAATGGCGGAACGACCGGTTGCTATGACATGCACTGAACACCAGGGGGCAGACTCTCAACACAGGAGCTTCCCCCTGGTGGTCAGTGTGCTCAGCTAGAAGCCGGGCCCATGGCTGGCGAGTGCAGCGACGGTGGCGGGCGCCTCTCCCGCCTCTGCAGCAGTGCTAAGGACCCCTCAGGGGATGTCTGACTGCCGACTTAGGCCCACTCCCTAAGCCGGCAGTCGGACATCCCTCGAGGGGTCCCGGACTGCAAGAGGGAACAGGCTGGGCTGAGAGACCCCCACTCCAGTGCATGAATGTCGTGCACCAGGCCTCTAGTAATATAATAGATAATGTTTGTTGAGTGCTAATTTTGTACCACCCATGTTGTAAATATTTGGCATGTGTTGACTTTTAATCCTCACAGCAACTTTAGGTTACAAACATGCTACACTACTATTATCCCCATTTTACAGATGAAAAAACTGAAGCACAGAAATATTATCTAACTTGCCTAAAATTTTATAGCCAATAACTAATGGATTTGAACTCAGGCAGTGTGGTTCTAGAGACCATGGTTTTAACAATCCTTTTATAGCAGTGGTTCTCAACCTATGGGTCGCGACCCCTTTGGGGGTTGAATGACCCTTTCACAGGGGTCGCCTAAGACCATTGGAAAACATATATAATTACATATTGTTTTTGTGATTAATCACTATGCTTTAATTATGTTCAATTTGTAACAATGAAAATACATCCTGCATATCAGATATTTACAAGACGATTCATAACAGTAGCAAAATTACAGTTATGAAGTAGCAACGACAATAGTTTTATGGTTGGGGGTTACCACAACATGAGGAACTGTATTAAAGGGTCGCGGCATTAGGAAGGTTGAGAACCACTGTTTTATAGTGTCACTGTTCAAGTTTTGGTTTCTAATACAAACTCATTTATTTTAAGAAACTGACTTAAAAATTTATAAATTTAATTAAGTTAAAATTTAAAAGTCCTATACCATAAAAGACATAGTAAAGTGAAAATACAAGATACAGACTAGAAAAGATAACAACAAATCACTATATCAACAGAACGGTAATTTATAGAATATGTAATTAATTCCTACAAATCTATAAAAAGACAACAAATACAAAAAAAAAATGCGCAGAGACCATGAGAATGAGCAATTTATAAAGAAACCCAACACAGAAAAGGATGCTCACTTCACTAATAATTACGGGGTGAAAATTAAAAATTTTACTTATCAAACTGGGGAAAATTGTAAATTCAATAATAGCAAGTGTTGGTGAAGATATGGAGCAATGAGAACTCTCACACTCTGCTATAAATTGGCATTCTATTTAGGAGAGCAATAATCCCTAGTACTGTTGAAAACACACATAGTCAACATTCCAAAAATTACAATCCTATTCCCTAAAGAATATTCCGTAGAGAACTAAATGTACACAAGAAAAAAATGTACAAGAATGTTCAAAGCAGCATTTTTTTCTAATATGGAAAAAATGTAAACTATTTTAATTTCCATCAGTAGTAAAACATATAAGTAAATGGTAGACTATTCATATAATGAAATAGTATAAAGCTATCAAAACACATAAACTAAAGTAAAATGGAACAAGGAAGAATATATGATGAAAAGGCATGTTTTAGAAAGATATAACCAATATTATTCATACAAAGTTTAGAAATATACAAAGGAATACTATATATTCGTCAGCAATATGTATACATGTTTTAAAAAGTATAAAACATGCATGTGTATGATACATGCCAAATTAAAGATCGTTATTTCTGGGGTGGAAAGAGTAGAGAGTAGATTAAGGAAGAGATACATAAGGGGCTTCAACTGTATCTATAATATTTTACTTAAAAATATTTCCTAGTGTATATAGTAAATTAATATTTTACAAATTTGTATGATAGCATGTAGTGGTTCACTATATTTTCCATACTTTGTTGTACACTTCAGTTCTTTCAGATTTTTAAAGAAATATTAAAAACTAAAACATTAATGATGATTACAGTTTCATGATTGGTAGGGCTGAGTAAAATTAATAATCTGTACATTATTGAAGCAGACTATAAGCTTAATTAATATTGTCTCTTTTCATGAGAAATCTCAAAGGTAGACCAATTTTTCTTGCTATTATAAATTACTTTGGATAATCATATAATCAGATGTAGAGCTAATATATCCCTCCAATATTATATTATACTAAAGGCCTGGTGCACGAAATTCATGCACAGGAAGGGTCCCTAGGCAGGGGAGGCGATCAGGGCTGCCGGCTGGGGCCTTCCTTCGTTCCACACCACCCCCTGGTGGTCAGTGCACATCATAGAGAGCGGTCAAACTCCTGGTTGGTCCAACTCCTGAGGGGACAATTTGCATATTAGCCTTTCTATAATGATCAACAACTATAGGAAATGAGGGGTGTTAAATATAACTGTTTACTTATCCAAGGACAGATCTGGAATTTTAGCAGAAGGTCAGGGATACAGCCAGGGACCAAGCCCTCATTCCTTTAATATTAGACTTTGCCATCACAACAAAATAGCCCAAAGTATTTTGTAGCAATAATTCTATCTTAATGTCCTAAGGCTAAGAAAATAAAAAAAATATGCGAAGGAAATACCATAATGTGAATCTGCAGAAAGTTAGAACAATTAGCCTATTTATCATTTTACAGTTATGTTAAGTATGTCTTAACTTAAGTAAGCACTTAGGCCTTGGTTGGAGGTATGACCTGGGACCCTGAGGTTGAATGTTTGGCAGATGAACTTCAAATACAGTCTGTTTACCCATGGACATAAGTGGCCTTAATCAAAGCAGAACACATTTTTTTAAATGTTCATTTCAAAAAACAGAAGAGTAAATAAGACTATGATTTATGAATCTGCTAATGCTGTTCCCTGCTGTAGACTTTAGAAAGGTTTTGAGTCTTTGGCTGCAGTAAATACAAGAGTGCAGACTTGTTAAAAGCAGTAATAGGTGCCCTTATTAAAAATTCCACTTTCATTAAGAGTTACAAATTATCTTCCTTCTTTCCTTAAAGAATGCGTTCCAGAAGCAGTGACACAGAGGGCTCAGCCCTAAAGCAATTTCCAAGACATAGTAAAGACCACAGTTTCCAAGCACCTGAAGACATGAAGCAGAAACAGCAAGACAAAGACACCACCAGCGAGTCGAATACAATCCTTCTACATTCTACATCACACAGTGGTAACGGCCACCAAGGAAAAGACCTCTCAAGAGATGACCTATTATTTCTTCTAAGCATTCTGGAAGGAGAACTGCAGGTCAGCTGATTTTGAATTAAACCCCTCATGCTTCAAAGGGAAGGCTGCTTGTGAATTTGGTGTGTATATATAAATATATATATCTATGGTCCATACTTGTCTGTACATGAAAGTGTAAGTACACATACACACAATTCTCTTCTGCCAACTTGAAGGGCAATTAATCACATCTAAAAGGGCTGTTGTATGACATGCGAATGGCATGCACGTTATGAAAGTTCATATCCTCTGTCCATGCTGCTCACAAGCTTTAGTGCATAGGCACGTATAGGTACCAATAATGCCAGCTAACTTCTGGATTGGTTTAAATAACAATAAGTGTTTTTGTACCCGATGTGAACTGGCTCTTAGACTTGCCCTGGCATCATTAACCTACATAAAAAACTAAAAACAGCTGCTACACATATAGGAGACTCTTATTTCCTAACCCTGAAAATGTAAATGCTAGTCCATTGAGGGGTATCATATTATCTGCTTGTCAAACACAATAAAAAATGTAGGTTCTCTCAAGTTGTATAGTGATCACTTTTTAAAACATTATTAATATGTAATTAGATTGTAAGAATGAGGGGACATAGTTTTGCTACTTTTTCTAAAAGGTACTATAACTATATATAATTTGATTATATTTGAAAGAGAAATAAAAAATACTCAACTCTAATAAGAAATCACTTTTGGAAACTACTGGTAGATAGAGTGGCTTTCTGAAATGCCTTTTGTTGCTTCAGGCTCGAGATGAAGTCATAAGCATTTTAAAGGCTGAAAAAATGGACTTGGCTTTACTGGAAGCTCAGTATGGGTTTGTCACTCCAAAAAAGGTGTTAGAGGCTCTTCAGCGAGATGCTTTCCAAGCCAAATCTGCCCCTTGGCAGGACGACGTCTATGAGAAACCAATGACTGAGGTATGTACCATATCAGGGGTGTGCACCTGGGAGGTGGGACAAGTTCACAAGCTAGCTAAGCACTAGGCCTGGCAGTTGAACATGACACACAACTCCTTTTTGATTACTTAAAGTTTAACATTCTAAGACATTTAAAGTCTACCCAAAGTAGATAAATACTACATGTTCTACAGGAAAGAAAAAGAGAATATATCATTTGTCCTTGTCCTTCTCCTTCTCCTTCTCCTCCTCCTCCTCCTCCTCCTCCTCCTCCTCCTCCTCCTCCTCCTCCTCCTCCTTACTGGAAGCAGAACTCTTTATTGTTGACTTTTAAAGAACATATTTATTTATTTTTTTGGTTATGGACATTGATTTCTTCTTTTTTTGAAAAATTTTATTCTTGACACCAGACTGAAACCTAACAAATGCAAGAGAATTTCTCTCTCTCTCTTTCTACACACACACACACACACACACACACACACGCACACACACACACACACACACACACACACACGGGTCTGTCTGAACTTCTTTTGGGGGACTTGAATGCTATTTAGGTTACAATAAAAAAAATGAAGTATGCTCTGGCCAGTGTGGCAAAGTTGGTTGGAGCATTGCCCATATATCAAAAGGTTGTGGTTTTGATTCTCTGTTAGGACAGATACCCAGGTTGAGGGTTCCATCCCTGGTCAGGTTGCAGTTCCATCCCTGGGCACGTGCAGAAAGCAACTGATAAGTATTTCACTCTCATCCCCTGCCCCCCTTCTCTCTAAAGTAAAAACCACCAACAACAAAAACATGTCCTCGGGTATTAAAAAAACAAACAGAATAAAACAGATAAAGTTCAACCATAGAGATTAATTTCTTTGAAAACACTAAGGTATTATGTCATAGAAATTTTGAACATGAATAGAAATGATATAAAGATCTGCCCAAGAAACAGAGTTTAGAAAAAGCATATATTTTAGATGAGTGCATATCCTCCTATTCCTTCAAAAGTTTAATGGCAGCAGAGACCTCTCATCACCACACGTGCCAGCAATGACAACAGCAAAGATGAGCAGTACCAACAGGGCCACCACTGCACAAAGATGCAGTACTGCTTGCTCTTTTACTTGCTGACATTTCTGAAACTCTTTGGCATCCTTATTTTATTCTTCTATTTTCCTTCGAAACCTCAATGGAAATTTTCATAATTCTTCATTTTTATAAAAAGAAACAACTAGGAGCATGAGTTAAGGCTGGAGAGAGTGAAAGCAAGTTTTGGACAAATTTCCCTCACATACACTCTGGCAACCCACCTCAGGACTGACCTCCAATGTCCTTGCTATTCTCGTCTTGGGTGTCTCATGAGAGAAGATTAGCGTCTTGCCAAATTGTGAAGGAGTTTGGTCATATGGATCTGCTTTTCTGAGGGGTGAGGATGAGACCACCCAACGTCTGTTAACTTGTGCTTTAATCCAAATTTTAAACAAGAGGAGCTGAAGCTGCAAGTCAATAGTGTTAAAATTGTATCTAGTATCTCAACATAGTGACTGTGAAGCAGCATGAGATACAAATTCCCCAACCCATATGAGCACAAATGCCAATTAATAATACAGTACATATCCTGACAAAACTCCACAAATGACACAACCCCTCAACACTTCAGTGTAAAATGAAACAACATGTTTTCAAACTTATGCTGAAATCTGTAGGACAAAGTTTTGTTACAAAAGAATTCTACTGCACACATGCAAAACTGGAAACACCCTGACACTCTACAAATGCTTGTCCCTGAAAGTTATCCATAATTTAGCCCTGCTTCACAAATCCAACCTTCGATTACTCCCCAACAAGTACCCCTACACACACACACACACACACACACACACACACACACACACATTCTCACATTCCCATCTTCATCACTTGCCCACTTTCTTCTCTTGCCTTCTACTTTCCCCTTATATATTTGTCTCTCCTCAGCTATCAGTCTTTCCCAGAGGCCCTCATAACTCTACCTACCCAACAACCCATTTGTCTGCCCTCTTCCTGTATCTAATTGGAAGTAACAGGTGAAAGGAAGATATCCAGAGAATAAACAGTAAAGGGGAATTCTGACAAGAGTTCCCTAGATAGAGCTGAAGAAAAGAGAGGACAGCATTCCTAATAAGACATCTGTGACTGCACCCTAGTTACATCAGAATAAGGATGTGCATGCTAAGAAAATAATCTCTGCTTTCTCCCATTGCAGGGTATAAACCTTCTCCCACCTCTTATTTTCTTCACAATGGTCTTTTTGAAAAATGTAAAAATCTAAACCATGTCTAGGGTAAACTAAAAAGGATTTATATATTCTTAAGGCAAAATAACTTAGAAGATCAAACTGCTCTCAGTTACATCACGTGATGGAAACACTGACTTAAGCTAAAAAACTGGTGGAGGCCTGGGAGCTGGAATAAAGGATGAGGATGGGGAGAGGGAGTAGCTGGGTTGTCAAGAGGGAGGAAGACGAAAGAACTCATAGTCCACAACAGTTTTGGCCTCCTATTGCTTTCAAAGCTAGTGTTCCATAGGAGAAGTTACCTTTAAAAAAATACTTGAGTTAATGGCCTAACATATTAGTTCTTCCAAAAAAGATATGAAGAAAAATATAAGAATACTAGAGGCCCGAAGCATGAAATTTGTGCAAGGGGCTCAGCCCTCCCAGCTGTGGCAGCTTGCCTCAGTCCTTGCAGCCCTGGCTTCGTCCAGAAGGTCATCTAGAAGGGCGTCCTGCTGTCCGGTCTAATTAGCATATTACGTTTTTATTATTATAGATAAAAGAATCTGCATACCTTATTAGCATTACCTTAGGGCAACCTTTAGAATACTTATTTTAAACAACATATAATTAGCTTTTAAATTTCATTGTATTCACTTATTTAATATTTATAGGAGAGCTGATGTATAAATATAGTTGTGGTTCCTGTAATCAGGGTGCTTATTGTCTAACAGAGTGATAAAAAACATGATCACACAAGTGTACAGTTACACATATACTAACTTCTGTGTTTAAAACCACAAAGCACTATGAGAGAGTACAATGGGGGGTCAAATTTAAATAGAAGAATCAGGAAAGCCAAGATCCAGAGAATGCATGGGCATTAATCAGGCAGAACATTTCCAGCAACACTGTGGACACATATTGAGTGAAATTATATGTCTAAAAAAATACATAAAAACATTAGATAAACTATCTCACACTCTTCAATGCATGGATGAGCTTACATGGAAGCAAGAGAAATTCTGAAGCTAGGAACTAAAAGGGAAATTTACATATATTAGCTCTGGTTGCATATATTTTGAACCTTTCTCCTCTCAATCCACAAACTTCCATTGCTGGAAACCACCAAGGACACATTCATTTTGAAATATAACCTCTGGCCTTTCCCCTTTATTTAACAATGGCTGGGTGAGCTGGCACAGTGGCATTTCTGAAGCCTTTCGTACATCAAGATGGTCAGCAATAACTTGCCTATATATGGAAGTAACTATGAAACCAACTGAACTTCCCCTTAGCAGGACCCCAGAAACGTGCATAGACTCTCCAAAACTACCTGCCATGAAAGGAAATATGATGGTGGATAAGTAAAAATGGGAAAAGGGCAGGGGTCTTAACTGATTATAATTAAAATGTATTATTTTAAAATTTTACTAAATATATGACTTAGGTGAACACATTGCTAGGGCTGGCAGGGCCTTGGAAGGTGCCCATGCAAGTGAAGGACCCTAAAACTTAAGCTTCATGGCAAACCCTCCTCGTCCTCTCTCTCTGTAAGCATGTGTGCACACTTTTAGAAAGGAAGACTTGACCATGTTTGTAGGCACACTTTGAAGGGACAGAGGTGGGATCAAAGATATAAGAAAGAAATTCATGGACAAAACAAGGACTGGAAGGAGACAAAAAGGAATGGAGCAAAAAAGTTCATACAGGAGAGGTGGTTAAGAATGTAGAAGACCAGTTTTCTCAGTCGTTAGAGCATTGGCCCATGGATAGAAGGATTGCAGGTTCGATGTCCAGCTCCAGTCCGGGTGTATTCATGAGGCAACCAATCGATGTGTGTGTGTGTGTGTGTGTGTGTGTGTGTGTGTGTGTGTTTCCCTCCTCTACTCCCACCCTTCCATTCTCTCTAAAAAAATCAATGGACAAAATATCCCCAGAGAGGATTTTAAAAAAAGAATGTGCCTGAAGCTCAGTAAATGAACAAAAGGAGAACGAGAAAAGACTACCACCATTAAAGGTGACATGAGAATAAGGAATCACTTTCAGAAGGGTCTGGCAGTGGTGGTGGAGAGCCATGAAAATCATGGGGCCATTTCCAGAGTCTGAGATATGGAGGCAGTGAGAGAATGAGCAGTCTCTATAAAAACAGAGATTCCAGTGTTACCCAGGAAAAGCAGGTTTCAATAGAGACAAGGAAGAAGAAGGGATATTTTATGAATAGTATATTTGGTTACCCTTTGATCTACTAAAATGGCCAATTTCTCTGCTCTGTGTATTAGCTTCATCGAAAAGGACCATCTTCAAACAGCCAGTGGAAAAGAACAAATAGAACAAACAGAACCAAATCACTGCACAGAAAGAAGATGAAACTAAAATCAGGGTGGTCATTCATTTTTAAACATATACTATTCAACTTAAAGCCAAAAGATGGAAAACCTCTCTGTTCTTCATTCCCTCTGACCATGAAGAAACATCAGAAATCTAACCTAGTGAAATGCACTGTACTTCCTTCGTCCTAGGCAAGGAGTTGAATTGTATTAGGGGTTGGGAATAGGACATGACATCAGGCAAGTTAAAATGATAAGCAGGAAGCTTGTCACTGAACCATAAACATTAGGAGCCATCTTTTCAGTCTTTCTGCCCCAACACTTCCTGAAATGACTGACCAGTCTTCCTGTTTTCTTTCCCATGCTTCAATCTGTAAGTAGGAACAGATAAAAAGGAGGCAGTGGTCTGATAGTTCCTTAGTACTTAATGATACACCACCTTATGCTGCTCCTAATTGTTTCATGCATTCGTCTCTTATTTCCTAATCCTATATAATGAGAGGGATATGCTAATTAGCCCAGATATGCTAATTAGTCATGACCAGTATGAAGACTGACCATCACTCCAACACAATAAGAGAGGGATATGCTAATTAGCCCTGAATGCTAATTAGTCACAACCAGTATGCAAACTGACCATCACTCCAACACACAAAGATGGCCGCCCCCATGTGGCCACAAGATGGCCCGCAGGAGAGGGCAGTTGGGGGGGGGGGGGGGGCCTGCAGGGGAGGGCTGTTGGCTGTTGGGGGGGGGGGGACCCAGGCCTGCAGGGGAGGGCAGTTGGGGGGGGACCAGGGTGGCAGGGGAGGGCAGTTAGGTGTCAATCAGGCTGACAGTGGAATGGTTAGGGGGTGATCAGGCTGGCAGGCAGAAGCAGTTAGAGGCAATCAGGCAGGCAGGCAAGTGAGCATTTGGGAGCCAGCAGTCCCAGATTGTGAAAGGGATATCCGACTGCCTGTTTAGGCCCGATCCCACTGAGATCCAGCCTAAATGGGCAGTCGGACATCCCTCGAGGGGTCCCAGACTGGAGAGGTTGCAGGCTTGGGTGAGGAACGAACACACACACACACACACACACACACACACACACACACCTGTGCACCAATTTTGTGCACAGGGACTCTAGTGAAAGTATAAGCACTGAGACTTCAAACTCTCTTGCATTCCCCATGGCAACTATCATAGTACTAAGCCAGCGGTTCTCAACCTGTGGGTCGCGACCCCTTTGGCGGTGGAACGACCCTTTCATAGGGGTCGCCTAAGACCATCCTGCATAGCAGATATTTACATTACGATTCATAACAGTAGCAACATATAGTTATAAAGTAGCAACGAAAATAATTTTATGGTTGGGTCACAACATGAGGAACTGTATTTAAAGGGCCAGAGGGTTGAGAACCACTGTACTAAGCCCACAGAACAGGCAATTAATAAATACTTGTTGCCTTGTGAAAACTGTGACGCTAGAAATGACCTTAAAAATCAATTTAATTTATGAATGAGAAACCTGAAATACATAAAGGGTCAGTGATGTGGTCAAGCTCCCACACTTGGGGGTGGGGAGAAATGAAATGCGTTCAGGGAGGCTTGGGTCCATCATTCAATCTGTCAGGAATGAAGAAGAGACTGAACTGAGAACCACTGACATATTTACTAACAGGCCTTTTGGGCATGGAAAAATGAAGGCACAAAATAAAACTTCAGGTATATGCTAAGCCATCTCTGAAATAAGTAATTCTTTTTGGGGGAGCTTTCCCTTTGCCAGACCACTATTCCATAAGCTTTTCAATGATCACTGTTGACAAAATGAGCTTCTTAGTGGTTGCATCAAACAGCATGCAGCAAGTTCAAGTTATCCTTCAAGAATCATGGAATGTGAGAGAAGAAAAAATCAGAGAATCAGCCCTCCCCAGTTTGGCTCAGTGGATAGAGCGTTGGCCCTCAGACTGAAGGGTCTTAGGTTTGATTCTAGTCAAGGGCACGTACCTCGGTTGCAGGCTCCATCCCCGGCCTTGGTTGGGGTGTGTGCAGGAGGCAACCAGTAAATGTGTCTCTCTCACATCGATGTTTCTCTCTCTCTGTCTCTCCCACCTCCTTCCACTCTCTCTAAAAATCAATGTAAAATATCCTTGGGTCAGGGTTAAAAAGGAAAAAAGAAAGACTCAGAGAATCAGGCATCTCACTGATATGTAGGAACAAAAACTTCTACCCAGGAGTAATCAGAGAAAGCTACAAAGGAAGAACAGGAAAGGTTTTGCGTAGAAGGGAAAAATGTTTCTAGGTCTCAGTACTAAAAAAAAAAAAAAAAAAAAAAAAAAAGGAGTCTTGAATCACCATGGTAAGTTCTAAGAACTTCCAGAAGTCCAGTGTGGCTAAAGGTTGGGTAAGAAAAATGGGAAGGTATGGAGTGAGAATGGGGAGGAAGTGTCAGGAGACCAGTGGTGAAAGACCTTTTGGCACTGAATAGGAGAGCGGAGTAATCCCATTGGTGAAAAGATCACTGAAGAGGACAGGCTGGAAGGGGGTGAGGCTGAAGGAAGGGAGACCACTTAAAAGGACATGTGATAAATGGAGAGCAATGATTCTTTCCCTCCTTCCTTGCCCCTTCAAACAAACAAGCAAACAAGCAAACAAACAAAACAAACAATATAAAGAGAAAAAATTGCCATGGAAAACAACAGTGTTAAATAAGTCTTCTATTTTCTCTCTTTGGGGCAAATGAAGTTTAATACCCATAGCCATATAATTTCAAGACATCTAAGAAAAAGACATTTTCCTTGCATTTAAGAACCGTCCCTTAATCATTCATTTAGTTATTAATTCTAGGGCTGATCTTATACAAATTAAAATAAATGTTTTCCTAAGTCAACTAACAACTTTCTTAATGAAGGCTGATCCTTCACTATTTCACTGTCAAATTCCAAAAGCAGTTCATTTGAATTTCCTTTACAATTCACTTTAATGACTCGAGACCTAGGACAAACACTATAACCTCCCTCTCAGAAGATGGTCATTAGTTAACAGTGATTCTACCAGCAGGCAATGCACCTTAGAATTTCAGCTTCCTCAAAAGGACTGGTTACATTTATTAAAAATCAACACCATATGGCATAATAAAGTATTTTGTGTGTGTTAAAACACCATTATAAATCAATATTAGAAAACCAGCCTAAGGATTTAGAGGTCTAAGAAAATTAATTAGGTCCTATATGCTGGTACACCTTTGTTTTATTCTTATTCTGGAATGGCTTGGCTATTTTGTGCCTTGGATTCCTAGTAAAGTATGTGCTTTTTAAGGCTGTACAATTTATACTGGCTTTTAATTCTGAGTCACAAACTTTCAATCTTTTATGATAAAGGCAAAGGGTAAAATCAACCAATATTATCAGTTATAGCACCTAGTATTTAACAAACTAAAAAGTCACACGCTTTCAAAATTATGTTCTTAATCGGATCTCAATTTACCACTGGCCAAAGATCCCGAGCCATATTTGTTTTAACCTCTTCCCCTCTTTTCTTTCTTGATTCCTTGCTTGCTTATTTTGTTTTCAATCTTTAAACATATACTAGGCACCTACTGTAGACAAGTCACTCTATAAGAGTCTAAGAAAAATAAAATGTAGGCCCTGCCTTCAGGGAGTTCACAGTCTAGTAGGGAAGCCAAATACATAAATCAGGTACAGGGTGATAGTTTTATAACAGAAAAATAAGTAGGTCATGGAAACCAGAAGGAATTTGATGCTTATATTTGGTCACATTCACACTACATACCAACACAGAATTAACAAACGTTTAAATACTCAAACACCTTGATGCATAATTAAAAAAAAAACCATCCCCAATAAATTTAATAAAAAGGAGACAAACACACACACACACACACACACACACACACACACACAAAGAAAAACAGATTAGGGGATCTAAGAGGCATAGACTGGTAGAGTACTATAGGAAGCGCTGGGCAGGAGAGATCAGCAGGGCAGCTGCAGAATCAAAGATGCGGCACATCATCCCTAATAGTTTCTCTGGAGAGGGAAGGAAGTGTCAGAAAGGGCATGAACTGTTGACATCTACAGAGGCACCAATTATTCTCTCTGCGGGGAAAATAATAACAGTAAAAAGATTACATTTGTGTTGAAATGCATCAAAAAGTATCAATGAACAAGAGAAATTTTAAAAACTAAACAAGGAAATCAGAACCCATTGCTGAATTAGACAAAACTTGGACATTTCTAGAAGTATGCAAGATAGCAGCATTATGAGTGACTTGTAGTTAACAGACTATACATTTATTTTCTTTTGCAGTTGGACAAAGTTGTGGAAAAACATAAAGAATCTCACAGACGAATTCTGAAACAGCTTTTAATAGTAGAAAAATCTCATAGGCAAACCATATTGGAGTTAGAGGAAGAAAAGAGAAAACATAAAGAATACATGAAGAAGAGTGATGAATTCATCAATTTACAAGAACAGGAAATCGAAAGGTAAGGCTACTTTGGGCAAGACAATGAACCATACTGAACTCTTTTTTTAAAAAAAAATATATTTTATTGATGTTTTACAGAGAGGAAGGGAGAGGGATAGAGAGTTAGAAACATCAATGAGAGAGAAACATCGATGAGAGAGAAACATCGATCAGCTGCCTTCTGCACACTCCTACTGGGGATGTGCCCACAACCAAGGTACATGCCATTGATTGGAATCGAACCTGGGACCCTTCAGTCCGTAGGCTGACGCTCTATCCACTGAGCCAAACCGGTTAGGGCCCATACTGCACTCTTACTAACATCTCACTAAAGGCTGAGTACTACCAGGGATACAGGGACACAAGGATGATGTGATACAGCCTCTGTTCTAAAAGATCTCATGGTCCAGAGTGATGAAAATGATGAGTATAAAAGACACTATCAGTACAATGCAAGAATAACCAGGTATAATGAGGACTGTGGAAACATAAATGTTGGGCACCTTATTCTGCAAGGGATTGCCCTGCAAAAGCTGTACAGAGGAGGTTACAGGTTTAATCCTTATACCAAGAAGAATGAAAACTATATACAAGGCAGGGGCAGAAATAAATGTTACACCACAGAGACATGGGGCCCTGGCCAGGTAGCTCAGTTGGTTAGAGCATCATCCAGATACAGCAAGATTGTGGGTTTGAACTCTGGTCAGGGCATAGACAGGAAACCAATAAACGCGTAAATAAGTGGAACAACAAATCGATGTTCCTCTTTCTCTCTCTCAAATCAATGAATTTAGAGGAAGAGGAAGAAGAAAATCATATGGGTCCTGAGGAAACTTTCCACAAGCTACAGCACAGGATGTAATTGCAGGATGAGAAAAGGAAAAACTAGCCACCAATAACTGGATTTTATACTGTTGGCAAGGAGCAAATGACAAATTGTGAGAAGGGAAATAAATTGATCAGGTATGTATTCTTAAAGAACCATTAGGCAACATGGAGGAAAGACAAGAGGAGTGTATATTTCCCAATGGTTATGGGGCTAGAGAGGATGGAGTGCAAACAAGAAATATTTATTTTTAAAAAAGAAATATTTAGCCAGCACCAGTTTGGCTCAGTGGATAGAGCGTCGGCCTGCGGACTGAAGGGTCCCGGGTTCGATTCCGGTCAAGGGCATGTACCTTGGTTGCAGGCACATCCCCAGTGGGGGGTGTGCAAGAGGCAGCTGATCGATGTTTCTCTCTCGTCGATGTTTCTAATTCTCTATTCCTCTCCCTTCCTCTCTGTAAAAAATCAATAAAATATATTTTTTTTAAAAAAAGAAATATTTATGATGTATAGTTAATTTGAATTAGTGACTAATGAGATTGGAGAGCAGAATAAGGAAAATGGAGTTATTGAGAAGTACTAGCTATTCAGCAAGATACAGAATACAGGAATGGGATACAACTTTTTGTTGCTGAAGGATTTTGGTAGGGGAGGATGGTTTAAAAGGTGGAGGTAGTAGGTAGGAGGTGAGTTCTGTTTTAGACATGCTGAGTGTGAAGTACCCAGTGTATTCCAATGTTCAGTGGGGAGAACAATATGTCTAAAGACAACCCTCAGTGGAAAGTATATGTCTGGAAAAGGATGGGCTAGTGATGTGAATTTGCAGTTGGTGATAGCCAAAGCTGTGGGTGTTGGTGTGGTGAGGAAAGGGAATTCTGAGAAAAGAACTCTAGAAAATATCAATATTTGGTGGTTTTCTGGAGGAAGAGAGGTCAAGAAAGGAAGCTAAGAAAGAATGGTGAAGAGTTAGAAAAACCAGAAGAGAAAGAAACAAAGCAAGGAAAACTTTCAAGAAAGAGTAAGCAGTTAAATTATAGCAAACAATACAGAAAAAGATGAGAAAATGTTCCAAAATTTGGCAACAAGGAAGACAGTGAGGAACTTGAGCCCTTTCAATAGAACAGTGAGGGCAGGAGCCAAATCACTATGCTTTGAAGAATAAATAAGAAATGAGAACATAGAAATTTAAAATGTGAACTACTATTTTGAGAAGCTTGGCTGCAAAAATAAAGAGATTGGTTGAATCGATATAGAAAGCATGAGCATCCATATTAAATGAAAGGACAATTGACCCTCAATTGATACTGCAAAGATAGAAAATAACCAATCATTGCAATGTCAAATTTTCACTGGATCATCATTTCACTTGTTATTCTATGTATATTTCCTTAATGAGTTGTAGAGCTAATGATGCTGAGTTTTAACAACTGCAGAAAAATGCAGGGGAAAAAATTACTTGTGAGCTCCCTTTTCTAAAATACCAGTAGTCTTAACTGATTTATTTAACTATTTTCAATTCATATTTTAGGTAGGTAAATGAGTTACATAATAGTTAGGCTAATGGCATACTTTCATGTCTTCTCAATGTACTTCATGGTAGACACTTGGTCAGAATGCCAAAGGATCCATGGCCCTCACCCCCAGTTTCATTTCCCACATTCATCAGGAGGTTTGTTCTCTATTCACTACATAAAGTGGGATTTTGTTACTTTGCCCTGATAAACTTGAAATATCTTCAGGGATTGATTAAAGGAGTATAAGAAGTCTGGCACCAATGGAGATGTGACTCAAACTTGCAATATAAGATTTGTTATTCAATGAGACAATGTCATATTGAATATTATTTCAAACCCCTGTGGCCTCATTTGGTCTCCACACTTATCTGGCACTAAGTTGCTGAACACCAACACTTCCTTACATCTCTCATTATTATGAATGTTTATTGACCATGGTTAGGGTGCTGCCTAACATAGAACAGAGAGGTACTGGCTGGCCTTGCCCAGGGGGCTTACCACATTAATGGAAAAGGCAAAACATACATATTTACGGTGGGAATGTGGAAGGCTGTTAGTGATAGTTCTAATATTCGCTATTGTATCTTTACTATCTTCTTGAGGAAGGCTGAAAAGTTCTACCTAAAAGTAATACTGTAAACATGGGAGGCCGATGGTGAAGATTATTTAAACCAAGAGAAAGCAAAGAGGAACAATGAGAAATGGAAATAAAAGATCAGTGTGAATAAAAGTCATGGGCTAAAGAAAAAGAATAATAGTGAGATGAAAATTAATTGTACACCATGGAATCAATATATTAAGAATGTTATTTCTAGCCAGTGTGGCTCAGTTGGTTGAGCATCATCTTGTGCACCGAAGGGTCACCAGTTCAATTCCTGATCAGGGCACATGCCCAGGTTGCAGGTTGCACCTAATTGATGCTTCTCTCACATTTATGTTTCTCTCTTCCTCTCTCTCTACAAAATTAACATATATATATATTAGTATTTCTACCTGCATCTAAGGGGTTTAAGAGGAAAAATTTAAAAGATCATATTTCTTAGTCTTATAGAACACAAAGTGACTTTGTCTTGAAGAATAATGAAAGTGAAAATACTATTACCAAAAATAGGAAAAAATGGCTGGAGTAACTCTCATTCTCTGTTTAGTCATTCATAAGATATGAGGATATTATGTTTCCCAAGCAACAGCTTCCAGATAGAACACTTTGGACATGAGAATGTAAAACCTATTCTCAACTCATGATACATAGGTAATTTTCCTGTGCTCTACCTGTATAACATCATAGTCCCCATATCTTGGCACTGTTGGTTCACTGGCTTTCCCTGCCTTCAGCAGGGAGACTATGAAACTCATAAGGCATAACTCACTTGCACCTGCATTAAGGCCATGTGCATCAAAGTATTAAATAAACATCACCTAACAAAAAGGAAGTGGTGGAAACTCTAACAATTTCACATAAATATACACAGAGGTATTTATGCAATAGAGTGAAATACCATTCACACGACAAATGACAAAACATGCATCATCATGGAGTCCCTCTAACTTTAGTGAGAGTACTTTTCTTCTCAATCACAGAGCGACACCTCACAGAAGCAAGACTAATTTGTCCTATGGGGTCAAAGAATAACATTTACTTCCTTCCTCAAACAAAGTGATGTAAACCACTCCCAAATTAGTGACCCTCTGTACTGAGAAACAAGAAAAGATATCACCCCCATAAAAGGGGGTTGAGTGACAATAGCTACAAAGGATTATCTAATGGGAGCTCTGAAAAACACTGTGAAAGTTTAGCGCTTGTATGTTAAGTGTTAGATAATATCTACTTGGAAATAAAATAATAAATAAGAAATATATGATTGAGATAGTTCATTTAGATTTCAAACTAAGGCTCAATTTGTGTTTTCTTTGGAGAACTCCTTTTATGTGGAAAACCCTAAAAGAGACTGATGTCACACATTGACTTGAGGCCAAAATGTTTGCCAAGTGATGTCTTCATTGTAATCAGTAAACAATTGGCTTTCCCACTGAGGGACTGAGGGACAGGGATCAGCTCAGGAAACCCTGCTCCCAGGCATGTTAATGCAATGTTTCCTTTGCTGTAATGTGTGTGGTTTGGTCTGTCCATAAGATAAAATATCCCCATTTCATGACAATTTTCTGTTCACCAGCTCTGATGTGTGGCTATGTGTGTCACCAATGTCTTGAATTATGTATTTGGCTGAACTACAAGTGGAGTCTATGTGAAAGGTTTGTACAAAAGCAATGCCAATAATTTTTGGCCTTTATGGATGGCTTCACAGGAAAGCCAAAACAAAAAATCACTTTTAGTCAGTGCAATTCTGCAAAATTTTCCCATAAGTGAAATGCCAATTTTGTCTGTATTTTCATAAAGTTTGCATAATTTTTTTTCCTTTTTCAGCTCAATGAGGTAAAAGGCTATGAATACACACACAAAAAGTTTTCTTTTTTTTGAAACCCTGCATTCTTTTAAAAAGTACTAAAACAAACCATGTATACTAACCATATATATTACTGCATTTTGGCCTTGAAATAATCACTGAAATGGGAAACACGTATTGTTATGGTAACTCTGGGTAAAAATGTGGCTTCAAACATGGATTTTTTTAAAGCCTTAAATTACTTTTCATAATATCTTGGCCAAGTAGGTTAGCACTGATAGTCCGATTCTACAAAGCAGGAGTTCAAATGGTAGCTTTTCAAAAGCCACATAATGAGGAAGGAGGCACAAGCAGAATTAACTTCTTGCTCCTCTCTTGCCTAGGAGTGATTAGAGGGAGCACTGGTTCAGGGGGCAGAAGAGTCTTTGAAGGAAAGTCACCAGGGACCCAGCTTTAAGGGTTGTTGGCTTGACCACATCTTGGGTTAAGTCCTATGCTATTCAGATTTTAGTAAAAAACACAGCACTTTTTTCTCTCCCTTTGGCTGAAACACTTTGTAAAGGAATATTTCCATCATCAACCCTTCTCTGACAGTCCTGTTTTCCAGATTGATATCAGACAGGTGACTGAAACACTGAACCATATTTGACCCTCCTGTTAAATGAATACAGGTGAGCCTTGAATAATGTAGGGGTTAAGGGCACTGACCCCTGTGCTGATGAAAAATCTGCGTATAACTTTTGATTCCCCCAAAACTTAACTACAGTTGTCCCTGGGTAATCCATAAGGGATTGGTTCCAAGAAATGACTCCCTCTTGCCCAAATACCACCCCATGGATTCCAAAATATGCAGATTCTCCAGTCCCTTACATAAAATGGCATAGAAATATGTATATAGTTGGCCCTCTGCATCCACGGATTCCCAACCACAGATGAAAAATACGTTTTTCAATCCATGGTTAAATTTCAAGTTGCAATACCAGGTATTTATTGAAAAACATTTGCATATAAGTAGACCTGAACAGGTCAAACCTGTTCAAGGGTCAACTATATATTGAATGAGTTTTAAAGACATCTCTTCAGAGGCTTTAGATATCCCTTGAAATATATATATTAATTTGTCTATTTTTTACTTAGTTTAAATAATTAGTTAATTAGCTACTTCGTGCTGCTTGTCATTCATTCATTGATTCAGTCACTCAAAAAACAAAACTAAAAACACCCCAATTAATTAAATGCCTGCTACATGCCAGGTCCTGTGCTAGATAACTAGGTGAAGGAGGTAGATGTGGTCGCCACCTACATAAAATCCCAACTAGATTGTGTAAATGTGAAACAGAGACACCACTGCAGACTTTAAGACTTATTACTAAGGCACTTACATGATCACGATGGGTAAAATTTTAAAAGGCAGTGTTCTGATAAAACTAGAGGCCCGGTGCACAAAAATTTGTGCACTTGGGGGGGGGGGGTCCCTCAGCCTGGCCTGTGCCCTCTCACAGTCTGGGACCCTCGGGGGATGACCACCTGCTGGCTTAGGCCCGCTCCCCGGGGGATTGGGCCTAAGCTGGCAATCAGACATCCCTCTGGCAGCCCGGGAGCCCTGGGGGATGTCCACTTGCCAGCGGGGAGCAGGCCTAAGCTGCAGTCTGACATCCTTAGTACTGCTGAGGAGGCGGGAGAGACTCCCACCACCACCGCTGTACTGGCAGCCATCAGCCTGGCTTGTGGCTGAGCAGAGATCCCCCTGTGGGAGTGCACTGACCACAAGAGGGCAGCTCCTGCATTGAGCATCTGCCCCCTGGTGGTCAGTGTGTGTCATAGTGACCAGTCATTCCCAGTCGTTCTGCTGTTAGGGTCAGTTTGCATATTACCCTTTTATTATATAGGATAGAGGCCTGGTGCATGGGTGGGGGCTGGCTGGTTTGCCCTGAAGGGTGTCCCGGATCAGGGTAGGGGTCCCGCTGGGGTGCCTGGCCAGCCTGGGTGAGGGGCTGATGGCTGTTTGCAAGCTGGTCAAGCCCCCCCCCAGTGGGGACCCTCACCCCATGGAGGCTTGGCCAGCCTGGGTGAGGGGCTGATGGCTATTTTCAGGCTGGCCACACCCCCTTTAGGGTGGGGGCCCCCACTGGGGTGCCTGGCCAGTCTGGGTGAGGGGCTGAGGGCTGTTTTCAGGCTGGCCAAGACCCCCAATGACGGAAGCTCCCAGCCTCTCCTTTTTTTCTTTTTCTTTTTTTATTCTCGGATTTATTTAACTTCTATAATTGAAACTTTGTAGCCTTGAGAGGAGCTCAGTGCCGGCCAGGGCAAGTGGGAGGGAAGCTTGGCTTCCTCCATTGCCAGGGGCAACCCAGCCTCCTACTCGCTCCAGCTCCGTGGCCACGGCCGGCTGAAAGCAGGTATCTGGGGTTTATTTACCTTCTATAATTGAAACTTTGTTGCTTTGAGTGGAGCTCAGAGCCTGGCCACGGCAGGCGGAAAGCTTGGCTTCTTCCATCATTGGGGCAACCAAGCTTCTTGCTTGCTCCAGCTCCGTGGCTGCCGGCCGCCATCTTGGTTGGGTTAATTTGCATATAGTCGCTCTGATTGGCTGGTGGGCGTGGCTTAAGGTGTAGCGAAGGTATGGTCAATTTGCATGTTTGCCTTTTATTAGTGTAGATAACATAACATGAAATGCTCATGAAATTAAAATATTCAGCAGAAATCAATAAACACATTAAACTAGAGAACTAGAGAATTCAATATCTTGTAACTTATTATCATTAGGATCTTTAGTTTCTTTGGTCTTACATATTAGCTTTTAAGAATATCTCACAAAGCATAACACAGTGGGTATAATGTTTTAAACACTAAATAAGTCTATTTTAAAAAGATCATATTTGGAAACCCAGCAGTTTTAAATTTCATACACACTAAACTATTGTTGTAGAATACATTGTACTCAAATGTAATCATTTCCTTTCAGTTTTCTGGCAAAGAGTTATGTGTATTACATATTCTTGAGATTATGTCTTGCAAGTAGTGAAATGGATGCCAGATCTCCATTTGACCTTTGTTATGGATATCCAGTTCTTTTTCAGAAAAAAATGGAGACCCACCACAAACACATATTTTGGTATCATTCTATAGAGAATCACAATATGATCAGCCTATATTTCATATACTGCAGATCTAATACAGGATCCGGGCAGGAATGATTAATACTTCCTGAGAATACCAAAAGACCATTTAGGACTGTACACCATGACTTAACTCTCAACAGATGTCACAAAACCATACCCTTAATAACTGCACAATTCAGTGGTTTCCATACAACACCATTTAATTTTAGAGGACAAAATTTGCATACAGTGATGATGCTATTTGATTGCTTTTTCTTCCCAGAAAGGTGAGCTAAATTTTACAAATAATTTTGCATGTGTATTTGGATGCACAATGATTAATGAATTTACTGTTTACAAAAGAATACTACAAGTATTAAAAACAGTCTAAAAGGAGACAAGCACAGTGAGGGATGAACCAGAAAAACTTAGAGATAGGGGACTTGGTCTGAAAACCATATCTGCATTTAGCTAGTGTGTAACTTGGGCAAATCCCATTTCTCCAATCTCATATAGAAAACAGTTGGGGCAGGCTATATTTGTACATCTCTTTCAGATCTAAAAATCTGTGATTTGATTATATGATTGTTATGAATAAGTACCTTTTACTTCAAGCCTATGCTTCTAATCCACACTAACAAAATAGGTCAGTGAGAATGATAGCACCTCCATCACTAACTTAAAATCCAATCTGTATTTTCATTCTTTTCCTTTTTTAAAAAATAAAGTGCTTTCTTAAAAAAAATTTTTTTTATATGAGAGAGGGAGAAAAATACCAATTTGTTGTTCCACTTACTTATGCATTCATTGGTTGACTCTTGTATATGCCCTGACTGGGATCAAACACTCAATCTTGGCATATATCGGGACTATGCTCTAATTAACTAAGCACCTGGCCAGGGTTGGCCAGAGCTGTATTTCCTTCCTCCCTCCCTCCTTCTCTCCCTCCCTCCCTCTCTCCCTCCCTGTTCCTCTTTCCTTCTTTCCTTCCTTCCTTCCTTCCTTCCTTCCTTCGCTTCCTTCCTTCCTTCCTTCCTTCCTTCCTTCCTTCCTTCCTCCCTCCCTCCCTCCCTCCCTCCCTTCCTTCCCTGCCAGCTCTCTATCTGTCTCTCTAGATCTCTCTATCACTCTCTCACATGCGGGAGCGTGGTATGAGCGTTGTGTTTTGATTTTGTATGGATAAGATGCTACAAGAAAGAAGAAG